>NC_136998.1:867077-944577 GCF_032717465.1 Coenobita brevimanus
ATTCCCTGTTTCTATCTGCAAATCTCTCTCGGCTGGCAAAATGTCCTCTTCAGCTGGGATTGGTCTATTTAGAACAGATCCAAAATGCTCTTTCCACCTTCCTTTTTTATCCAAATCTTTAGTCATCAAATTACCATTTCTATCTCGTACAGGTATTTCCTTCCTTCTCTTTTCAGTCCCAGTTAACTCCTTTATGACCTGATACGCTGCTCTTGTGCTCTGACCATCATTTTTACTTAATTTCTGTCCCTGTTTCCTTTTCATCATATAGCCTCCTCTTATCACGTCTAACGAGTCTTTTTACTTCAGAATGTAAATTCCAGTACTTTGCTCTAAGTACTTCAACTACCTGGCCATCAAGATGTTGTTCTTCACTTCTTAACTTAGCCTCTTTCCTTTTCTGAATTACATTCCATGTTTCATCTGACATCCACTTTTTTCTTTCTCGCTTTTCCCTTTTTCTTAATAGTAATCTTAGCACTCTCATGCAAAACCTCTTTTATCTCTCTCCACATTTGATTAATATCATTGTCTTCAGATTCCATCAAAGTCTGCAGGACTAGAAACCTGTTCCTACATTCCCACCGAAACTTTCCCTTCGTGTTCTCATCATTCCTCAGCTCATATATATATATATATATATATATATATATATATATATATATATATATATATATATATATATATATAATATATATAATATATATATATATATATATATATATATATATATATATATATATATATATATATATATATATATATGAGCCTCTGTGGTAGAGTGTGTGTTTTGCACGCTGGTGGACGCGGTTTCGCTTCCCGCCAGAGTTGTAAAAACTTTGGGAAGCGTTTACCGAGTCACTGACCACTTTGGCGGACATCAGGGGTCCTGCTGTTGAACCAGTGTCGCATACTAGTATGTTTACACCCAGCTGGCTGAAGACGGGCCGATTACACTTGGTTGACAGACTACACACACATCCAAAGCCACTTCTCACCCTACATACAGTCTCTAACAAGCACTTCTCACCCTACATGCAGTCTCTAACAGACAGCCTAAGCCACTGGGTAGAGATACATTGGCTGTATCGTCCCTGCTTCGGTAGAGATAGGCCGGTCCTGCAGCTGACCTCAATGGCTGATGATATATATATATATATATATATATATATATATATATATATATATATATATATATACGGTACACTACAGTATAGAAAACAGTAGACGCAGGCATAAGAGTTATACCTTCAGTAAGCTGGACGGACCAAGTTGAAGAATACAGGAGTGGTGGATTGGGAGAGGTATGCGGAGATCTGGGTGTGAGGAATGTATGTTTGTACAAGGATATATGGAGGCTTTTCTGTCCTGGAACGACCCCTTGGAGCAGTTCCCGGATGGAACGATGCTTCTGAGCTTTAAGGAGGAAGATTAATGGGACATAATCCTCTTCCTATTTATTATTTTTTATTCTTGGCAATGTAAATATTGGCAACTCGATGAATTTGCATATTCTTCTCATTCTTTTTTGTTTCCTGTATGACACTGCCAAAATTATAGTGCCGAAATACTTATTTCAGAAGTATGCTTAAGTAGGTACTTGACGGAATAATTTCATATAGCTACTTTTGTGAAGAATAACAGTAACATATCAGTTGGAATATATTTCTTGTGCTTAGTGTTGCATAGGATATCTGTAATGGGTTCACAACGAGATATTGGAAGCCAATATCCCGTTTGCTCCCCATAAAAAAATCACGGGGGAGAGGGAGGTGCCCTCTTCGCCTACCACATTTCCATCTCCCCTTCAACAGATATTACACATGTCCTGCATTATCTTGATTATGATAACGCAAGAGACATTAAGCCATTCACTGGGATGACACGTTCATGTATCATAGTCTTGCTTTCTCCAAATCACTTCATTCACTTCACTGAAACATTTATACCTGGTGAGGTTAGATATACTCTTACTTAACCCTCGTCATTACAAGATGTGTTTCCTCTCATAAAAACATTCGTCTGGAGAGAGTATGAGAGAAGTAAATTTCAGCTTCATCTTGCCATTGGGTTATTAAAAATTTAATGTATATCAATCTAATGAGTTTATTTAAATAATTATTAACATCTCATTTCCATAGCAACTATTTAAAATTAAAAAAGTGCCAACTCTTCTCAAGGAAAAAAATATATATATAGTGAACTAGTGACTTAATTCTTTCCTAAGGCAGGTTAACTCATCGTCATTTTACTGTTTTACTTCTCCAGAGACAGATATAATGTCTGTGTTTCCCTTTTATTTTGCGAATATATTTTATCGCAGTGCTGCATCAGACAGTTTATTTTGCCCTACCGAAGTGGACAGATACAATCTCCTAAGTACTCCCATTACCCCCTTCAGTATGATGACTCCTGTTTACATACCTCTGCCGCCGGCACAAGTGTTTACTCAGCTTCGGGAAGGCATCTCGTAGTAAGGGCCATAATTATGTCCAAGTCAGTAAGATAAGGTGGCTAATACAATTTGCTAAACAGATGCTTATGTTGCCTGGGTGCTGGTGAGGTGTAAGGTGTGGCTGGGTCACCTGTTATGTTGGTCACCTCACCGTATTGTCACAATCTGGTTACATCATTATACCACCATATATTCGCACTCACTCCTCCATAAACTGACTATGGGAGCAGATATCCCTGTCACATTCAGCTCATGTGCTGAATGTCAGTAGGTGTGACGCTTAGAATACAATGTTACATTGCTGATTACATGACTGTTTAAATCTGATAAAAATATATAATTTTGATGTGACATGGGTCCGTGTCCGCCACACCAAACAGAATTCCTGGTGCTGAAGTCAGCTCTAGATGTGACCTGGTGCTTCTGACCTTCGATATTAATTTTTATATACACCAACAAAAACACGCGGGATAGATATATATCAAGCTATGATACACATTAAACGGCTCCGCATTTGACTTACATAGCAAACGGTGAAATTGTTAACTAATATAAAATCTGCAGCCAAGCAGTAGCTTTGACAGTACCAGTCTTTATCGACGCTCACACGAGAGGGCTGGTATGGTCAAGGGAGCGACGTACACTACCCTACTCACTGGTGTACTGATACTGAGCTGAAGGAGCTGGCTGAAGGCTCTCCCTGGGTCCTCTCTCTCTCTCTCTCTCTCTCTCTCTCTCTCTCTCTCTTGCTCTCGCTCTCTCTCCTGAGCCTTTCTCTCGCTCTCTCTCTCTCCTGAACTTTTCTCTCGCTCTCTCTCGCGAGCCCTTCTCTCGCCGCCCTGCTTGCCTTCTCGTTATACACTCCTTTCAACTTTCAAAATTATGGATCACAACAATAACCCAATGTCATTTTTAGTTTTTGAAAAATGTTCGTGGAAGGCTATTGATCCTCTGTTCTCTAGTTCAGTAAACTACTGTACTGTAAAACAGTAACACCAAAGTAAATCATACACTACACCCGTGCAACAATATATTCTGTATCTCTTGTATAATCCGGCTGATACTGTTGTATTTACACAATATACATAATATCAGCATGTGGGTATAATCCATAAAAGAACAGTTTGAAACACATACAGTACATTTTTGTTTATCAATAATTGTCATCTTAGAGGATTTAAGAAAAAGCTTAACTACATATTTTAGTACTGTGGCAGGTTTTACACAGGTGTTACCGGCAGACAGTTATATTCAACTGAGGTGAGGTTCCTCGTACTGAATGGCCTATAAACATAAACTGCCACTAACGTACCATAAATTCTGTATTATATTATACTTATTGCTGAATGACGATTTTGTTTTCCTTGGAGCATACCCCTCGTAGTGAACAGGAACATTCTTAGTATTATTCCTGGTTTTCCCCAAACAAATTCACTTATTTTCTCTCTGAGGTCCTTGCGTTGTGGGTGCTGGAAATAGCCTTACTGAGGGGGGATGCCGCTCTTTAGTTGTATTCTGGTTTATGCTGGACAATCCTGCTTTAGTTTACTGAGAAATCCCTTGGTATATGAACTATAGTGAATAATAATTATGAGTGTTTGTCAATGATTCTGTTGTATTAATGACATTAGCTTCCAATACTGAATACGAATGTTGAGTCTGCTTCGTCTGAGCCTCATGTTAATTTCCGCTGTGTGTACTCTGCCTAAGGAATAACTGATAATATTTTTTAGTAATGTCACTTTAGATAAGTGAATTTTGTTTTCTTAGAAAATTTCTCTGGCGGTAGGAAGATAAGAATAACAAAACGATAGTAATCTTAGTAGCGATTATTATTTAGGTATGACACAGGTTCAACCTGGCGGTCCGTGTACAAGGTATCCCAAAACCCTCCTTTAAACAACCAGATTAACAAAACTATTCTCAAAGCCCCACTAACCTTCCCAGTAGTCATGAAGTTGGGGCCAAAGATTATCGATTTTCTTCTTTCTTTCTTTCCGTCTTGATCACTGTTTACTCAAGAGCGATATGGCATCCATGAGCATGGTACGTGCCAAAACGCTTAACAACCGGGGGCATGTCTATTCGTATATAGAACAACATCGAGCTATGGGACACAAGTCACAGCCTAAAGGCATGCCGTAGCACTCAGACCTCTTCTCAGAATGTAAAAAAACTCCACGGATCTTTGTTACACCATTCCACGTATGCATTGTACTACGTATAAGGTAACACTAACCGCAGTAGCGATCATACAGTTAAGTTTTATCATATAGTTACTCTGTCTGTGATAGATAGCTTCCATTAAAAAAAATCATGAACTACTGTAGAAAATAAAGATTTATTCTACTATTATTACTAAGAAGACTTATAAATGCAAAAATCGCAGAAAAGAGAGATAAAGGACAGAAACAAGAGGGCATTTGGGATGGGAAGAGATTCCGAGATCTATATCGTCACTTGATTCGTTCTGTGAATACAGTGTGGAATGCAATGATGGGTATATAGTAGAATTCTGATTATCCCTCCATCTCAAATGCTCTCATGTCTCTGTGTTTTATTCACATCTTGTTATCACACCTTTTCCATCGCTAGAGCTATGCAGAAAGTTTAGAATGAAGTTTTTGTTTTCTGTTTAGAGGAGATAATGAAGACTACATCTAGTACCATCAGTTTAAGACTCTCCCTTCAGTGGAATATAGCTATTTGTTAACCGGAAAAAAGTTAATCATTGTTCTGTTGGGGTGTAATATTTCTTTAAGCATTTTTCTTCTCGGTCGCAGTTATTCATTTCTTCCATACAGTGTCCTGGTCAGATTTTCTTTGGTTCCCGACACATAAGAGTGAGATTCCAGCATTTTTATTGACTGTTTACCAGTTTTATGAATAACGTTGTTTATCTTTTTAGTTTTCGAGACGGTGTATAGTGATTATCGAGCATTGGTGTACCTATTTGTCTCCCTCCCATCCCTTCCCCCTACTCACCTTTTCAATTCATTTTTATCCCGATGATGTTGACGTTACTGTTTATTGTTTTAATACGTTGGCGGGTTTTCATCTCGCTGTCTTCTTGCCTCCATCATTTGTATCCTGAACTCTCCGGCTTCTTTCTACCTCTCTATGTCCCCTTCCTCTCTTTTTCTCACTCTCTCTTTCTCACTTTATCAATCAATCAATCAATCAATCTATCTATCTATCTTGTGTCGTTTCGTTCAGTTCACCATACTCATCTGGTCCAAGATTGTAAACCTGATACAACAGATACTATATCTAACTGATTAATACAGACTATTTCTATTATTGTACCTTCCACCGCCAGAAATTGTTTTTTTTTTACCTAAAGCTTTGAGAGGTCTCCCATCTGCAGAATTAATTTGTTTTATGTTTACAAACAGAAATTATTAAGAAGTCTCCACACATTAGGAGTTAAAGATGTTTATTTTCGTTTTTCCCCAACATTCATATTCCATCTTCCGGTCATTCGAAGTCTGATTACTGATATTCATAATATTCGTGTACTTCCCTCTCGTACTTTTTTCCTTCCATCTTCCGTCTCCCCACACCCACCAACTCACCCTCACTTACAACTAATGACTTATATCTGACGTTCACTTTGGGTGGAATTCCCTGCATGAACTAAGTCTCAGGGCTTTGTCTGTGGCTGGCAATCACCTATGCAAATGAAGCTCCCTAACACCTCTTCCTTAGTAATTTAGCAAATGCTTGTACTAAGCGTTGTATTTTTTTTTTTTTACATAATGTTCTCCCTAAGCATAGTTTGTATAAACAGAAATAGCAAGGGATGTTAGCGTGTCATTTTCAGAAATAAAATGGTATAGAAGAGGCGCTGGAGAGGCCCCTAAGCTGGCGAGATAATGGCACTACGTGAGCGGCAAAGGTACACGTCCAGAGCTGTGGGTCAGGTTTATACTGCATTTGCTTAATGGCCTGAAAGTCGCCAAGTACTGGAAACAGCTGTGAGATATATATGGCTTTATAAAGAATGTTGTTTTGTCAGTGCTGATGTTGTTTGTATCTAATGTATGCACAATGAGATTCTCGTATATATTTTCTGTAAAGTATTATGATTCACATAACGTGCACGGATTGATTTTAGCTGTCAACACTAGCCTACCATTATCATCACCAGAAATTGTTTCCTTTCTCTGGAAAACAATATATTCAGTGGGATTAGATATTTTGATTCCATATTTGATTCCCCCCTGTGGCGGGGGGGGGGGGACACAATCTGGCCGCACTGTGGAGTGGTACTACTACTCTGCGGCCAGGTTGTGTTAGGAAGAATACTGCCACCGTATTCCCTGCGTGTCGTAAAAGGCGACTAAAAGGGGCGGGGTGAGGGGACTAGGGACCCCCTCCTCTGTTTTTTTAGTTCCTTAAAAGAGACAGGCCTGAGAAAGGGATGGGGGATGGAGTTATCGCCGTACCCTGAAGACTGGGTCTATGAATGTGCGTGGAAGTAGTACGATTGAGGCTAAAAGGAAGGAGATTGGGAGAATGTTTGTGAGAAGAAAGTTGGATGTGTTAGCTTTGAGTGAAACGAAGATGAAAGGGAAGGGTGAGTCTATGTTTGGAAGTGTGAGTGGAAGATTGTCAGGTGTTGATAGAGGAAGTGCAAGAGAAGGTGTGACCTTGTTAGTGAGTCCGGAAGTACAGCAGTGTGTGATTGAATGGAAGGAGGTGTCATCGAGACTGATGTGGGTGAAAGCGAAATTTGAACGTGAGTTGTGGGTGTTTGTGAGTGCATATGGGCCTGGTAGTGAAAGGGATGAACAAGAGAGGGAGTCTTTCTGGAATGATGTTGATGAGTGTCTGCAGAGTTTTGGAGCGAAGGTAAATGTGGTAATGATGGCAGATCTGAATGCTAGAGTGGGAAATGTAGCAATTGAAGGTGTAGTTGGTATGCATGGTGTGCCTGGAAGAAATGAAAATGGGGAACGAATGATAGCGATGTGTGTTGAGTGAGAGGTGGTGATTGGAAATACGCTGTTTGAGAAGAAAGATATTTATAAGTATACATGGGTGAGACAGGAGGGTGGAAGGGTTGTTGATAGAGCGTTGATGGACTATGTGGTTGTGTCCAGGAATGTAATAGGAAGATTGTTGTATGTCAGAGTAGGGTGGGGGTATGTCTAACCACTTCCTGGTGGAGGGGAAGTTAAGAGTAGGTAGGAGATGGGTGAGAGCTAAGAGGCTTAGGTGTGGCAGGGAGGTTTTAAAAGTGAGTGAGCTGGATAAAAGAGAGAAAATGATAGAGTATCAGGAGAAATTGAAAGAAGAGTGGAACGCAGTGAAAGATCAAGAAAATGCCAATGTGGAGGAGGAATGGCAGTTGTTTAAGAGTGCTGTGGTGGGACATGCGGAAGAGGTGTGTGGTGTGAGACGTGTGGGTGGTGGTGTAAGAAATGGAAGTGAATGGTGGTGCGAGGAAGTAAGTATGGCTGTGGCTGAGAAGAGACGTGCATATGAAGTGTGGCTGCAGAGGAAGGATGAGGTGTCATATGAGGGGTATAAGGAAAAGAGGAATAGGGTGAGAAGGGCTGTGCGTGATGCTAAAGTGGCAGCAGATGAGAGGTGGGGTAGGTGGCTGACTGAGAATTTTCAACACAATAAGAAAATGTTTTGGAAGGAGGTGAAAAGGGTACGAAAGGGAGAGTCTGGGAAGGAAGAGCGAGTAAAAGCAGAGGATGGAAGGATGTTAACTGAGATGGATGCAGTAAGGAAGAGATGGGCAGAGTATTTTGAAAGATTGTTAAATGTAGAGGAGGAAAGGGTGGCTGAGATTGTGGTGGATGGAAGGATGCAAGGAATAAATGTGTTGGGAGAGTTGAATGATTCTTTGATCACGAAGGAGGAAGTGGAGAAGACAGTATAGGAGATGAAAACAGGGAAAGCTGCAGGTATGGATGGGTGTGCTGTGGAATGCCTGAAGGGTGGTGGAGTGACTATTATTGACTGGTTAGTAAGATTGTTGAATGTGTGCTATGTAAAAGGTATGGTGCCAATTGACTGGGCAAGTGCTTGTGTGGTCCCGTTGTATAAAGGCAAGGGTGATAAGTATGAATGTACTAGCTTTAGGGGTATAAGTCTCTTGAGTGTTGTAGGTAAGGTGTATGGTGGTAGAGTGTTAATTATGAGAGTTAGAGACGGTACAGATTGAGTGATTGGTGATGAGCAGTGTGGCTTTAGGAGAGGGAAAGGATGTGTGGATCAGGTGTTTGCTGTGAGACAAGTGTGTGAAAAGTATTTAGTGAAATGCATGGATGTGTTTTGGGCATTCATGGATTTAGAGAAAGCGTATGATAGATTGATGGGGAGGCTTTGTGGACTGTTTTAAGATTGTATGGACTTGATGGTAGGTTACTAAAAGGGGTGAAGAGTTTTTATGTAAATAGTAGAGCGTGTGTAAGAGTGGGAAATGCTGTGAGTGATTGGTTTCCTGTAAGAGTGGGGCTGCGACAAGGATGTGTGATGTAGCCATGGTTGTTTAATTTTTTTTTTTTTTTTTTTTTTTTTTTAACAGAACGGAGGAAGGAAAAACAAATGGGGGAAAAAAAAATAATCCATACACCAGGTTACTGGTGTCCTCTATTCATAAAATATCTGCTACAGTTAGACTTGAACAGTTGTGGGTTGAAATTTAGAGGAAAACAACTCTGGGGAAGCGAGTTCCAGAGAGATGCAGTTCGGGGAATGAAAGAATTCTGATAGGCAGAAGTTCTGCAATATGGTTGAGTGACATTCCAGTCATGAGCGCTACCAGATGCCCGTGTAGCACGAAGGAAGGCATGGAGAGGTGGCACCATGGACGCAACTTCGTCTGAGCATTTGCCAAAAAAATATCTGTAAAATAATGCAAGGGAGGCAACATTCCTTCTTACTTGCAGGGGAGGTAGTTTATGTGTAATGGCAGGGTTGTTAATGATTCTAACAGCTTTATTCTGAATTTTGTCTAGTTGTCTTAATGCAACCTCTCCACAACCATTCCACAAGGGTGAGCAATATTCAAGCTGAGAGCGCACATGACTCTTATAAATTATAGCTAACTGCTCATCGGCGAAGAAGTTACGGACTCTGTACAATAATCCAAGTTTCTTTGAGGCGGTTTTAGCAAGTGATCTGACATGAGAGGTCCAGCTGAGGGCACTGTTAAGTGAGACACCAAGAATTTCAATACTTTTGGAGATGGGAATATTAGTAGCACTGAAGGTAATGTACGAATCTGGCAATATCTGTCTATTAGTAAACTGTATATATTTAGTTTTACTAGCATTAAAAGAGACAAGGTTGTTTTGTCCCCATTTACTGATTGTAGCTAGATCTTGATTTATGGAGATGGCTGTACTGAGTTGAGAGGTAGAGATATTAGACTTAGTAAATGGATGTCTGAGTGTGAATGAACTATGTAGTGTTGAGTCATCTGCATATGAGTGAACGGGATTGTGAGTGACAGATAAGAGATCATTAATATGAACCAGAAATAGGGTTGGCTCCAGAACTGATCCTTGCGGCACGCCGGCGTTAATTGAGTGGAAATTGGAATATACATCATCTACTTTTACTCTTATTTTCCTGTCACTAAGATAAGAAGAAATCAAAGGAACAAAAGACGTTAGTCCATAGCAAGGGAGTTTGGATAGCAGGGAACGGTGCCATACTCTGTCGAAAGCTTTAGAGATATCAAGAGCTTCCGCATGAGTTTCTCCAAAAAGATCAATTGATTGATGGATGGTATGAGTTAAGAGATTGAGTATGTCAATGGTGGATCTTTACATGGATGGTGTTGTAAAGGAGGTGAATGCAAGGGTTTTATGTGGAGGTCTGAGTCTGGTGAATGTTGATGGTGGAGAGTGGAATCTGAAGCAGCTGCTGTTTGCAGATGATACTGCACTGGTGGCTGATTCAGAGGAGAGACTGAGACAGTTGGTAGAGGAGTTTGGAAGGGTGTGTGAAAGGAGGAAATTGAAAGTAAATGAGAATAAGAGTAAGATGATGAAGTGTACAAGGTTGGTAGATGGTAGGGGGATGAATATAGTTTTGAATGGTGAGTTGCTTGAGGAGGTAGAGTGTTTTAAATATTTAGGGTCAAATGTTGCTGTGGATGAAAGAATAGATGCAGAAGTGAAGTTTAGAATGAATGAAGTAGGAAAGGTGCTGGGAGGAATGAAAAAGGCGTTTAGATGTCGTTCGCTTAGAATGGATGTAAAGAGAAGGCTGTATGAGGGTGTTGTGGTACCGACCGCATTATATGGGGCTGAAACATGGAATATGGGTGTAGCAGAGAGGAAAAGTTTGAATGTAATGGAGATGAGGTGTCTGAGGAGTATGTGTGGAGTGACGCGTATGGATCGAGTGCGAAATGATGAAGTGCGAAGGAGAACTGGAGTTGTTCGGGAGATGACTGATAGAGTTGAGCAGAGGGTGTTGCAATGGTTTGGGCATATGGAGAGAATGGATAATGAGCGATTGGTGAAAAAGATAACTAGATCTGATGTGAGAGGTGTAAGGCTGAGAGGGAGACCATAAACTGGATGGATGGACAGTGTGAAGAGAGCACTGGATGTGAGAGGTATGTCCGTTGAGCAAGGAGTGGCTGTGTGTGACAGAAATAAATGGAGAGAAATTGTAAATGAATAAATGATGACGCAGCCCTGAGGGGATATTCTCCCGCATTTGGTCTGATCAGCTAGTCAGGTCAGGTGCGGGTAAGGGGATGGGTCTATTATGATGTGGCAGGGGTAAACCAGCTCTGCTGTCGGGCTCTGCTGCGGATGTCATTGATTGCACTGTGCAGTTGACCCTTGTGCAGTGTGGTGCGGTGAGGATTTGTCCCTTCTCCCCTTTGGGGCTAAGATGCGAAGGATTGTGTTTGAATGGATGAGTAAATGGGGAGTGTGTCGTCCTGACTCGGTTACCTCCCTTTTCTTGGGGGAAGCAGCCTAGGTATATAGATAGAGATAGTTAGATTTCTACATAAGTAAGTTTGGCTTATTTTTAAAAAGTACGCAGTAAAAAAATATAACAAGATGGAACACTCAGAGGGGCGTCACCTGTGGATGTTAAGAAGTTGAAAGATCTGGCTTTGCCTTGTGACCTTGACCCCTAACCAACTGATATCAAAATCGAATAACTCCATTCTCGCCATCAAGTAAAATTCAAATCCTTTAACCCTGTTTCACCTGTCTTTGTACAGTGAGTAACTTCTGAAATTTCCCTTAGACCTTGACCTTTGACTGTTTTAAAATCGAATCCCTTCATTCTTGCCTTGTCCAACACAAACAGAAGTTAGTGTGAATCGAATAAAAACTGTCTAAAATCACTTTTCCATACGACCTTTGGCTTTCACTTATTGCTCACAAGAGCAGCAGGTCAACCCCTTTTCAATCCTCATATCTACGAATTAATTTGGCCCAAATTGCGTAGAATCTGTTTTAGTTATTTTGTTCACATATAGACACACTGATCGAACTTTGATCTTATCTTGAAACGTTTACCTTTACCTGATTGTCCTAAAACTCGATCCTTTTTACATTACCCTCATCCCTGCCACACAGTTCGGTCTTAACAGCATAATATTTATATACTGAGTCTGCTGGGTCAAACTTTTTACCTAGCCCTCTGACCCTGACCTTTGACCTATTGTTTTCGAAATCAATAGGTCCACGCTATGGCTATCCCTTTACACACACACACACACACACACACACACACACACACACACACACACACACACACACACACACACACACACACACACACACACACACACACACACGCACGCACGCACGCACATACACGCTCAGTGAACTTGGAAGAGGGAAAACGTGCGTCGCTGCGCTCTGCTCTGCTCTGCTGCATCCTGTACCTTAGTGTATCGAAAAAAAGTGAATCAAGCTCGGTACTAAGCTAAATTATAAGTGATTTAATAGTGTGGGGCAAGTAAAAGCGAAAAAGTGAAGTTCAGAGGATGTATTTCTCAAAAAATCAGAGAACAAAGGAGTTCGCAGAGTAGTTCAGACGGGCGCCGTTGAATCACAACAACAGGCAGATGCCATGCTATAAGTAGAAATAATTTTTTCTGTAAGATGGCATTCCTTAGCCAAGTGCTTCTAGGTATGTGGAAAGGAAGCAGAAGGAAACATAGTGATGACTACACAGACCTGTTTGAGCTGGATACACTTAATAATTTAGTGGGGAAAGTGAATAAACAGGAGGAAACTTTCAAACTGGAATTCGATGAAGTAAGGAAAGAACTGCATCAACAAAAGGATAGAAAATGAGGAATTATACTCTTTTCACTTTAACTTGGTCCAGATTTCCGTCCTTTTGCAGCTTATTCCACTTAGCTCGATGACAGAAAAAGGTAACACTACGGCTCTAAATCTTTTCCGTAACACTTCTTCGACTAGTATCATATTCTAGCGTTAATCAATTGCTACAACTCAACATTCAAGATGGAGAGGCGGCAATTTTAGGCCAGGTTAGTGTAAAAAGAGTATAGTAGAGGAATTAAACAGAAAAGATGCAACAATAGGTGAGCTACAAGCTGAAGAATACATTCTGAAGAAGAAAGTGAGCGAAATGGGAAATACAGTAGTCACCCACGAGAGTTTTGAAGGAGTACAGTAATGATAAGGAAATCAGTCGACAAGCAGGTAGTCTGACAGAACAAAGCAGAGACAGTGATGAGAAGATAACTCAGGCAAATGAAATGATGAAAAGTTACACATAGGAAGTACACAATACATGGGCAGAAGTAGCCGAGACAAGACAAGATCTAAAAAACAATGTTGAAGCCAAAAAACCTAACAAGGAAAGTGAAAGACATCATTAGAAACAACCCGAGGCTGATAAAGGAAACTGCAGGGATTAACAAATCTGTAGTCATCACTGGTAAAGATGAAGAAGAAATAAGGAGCAGAATCACTAGAGACAAAAAGGAGATGGTAAATATAATGAACAAATTGAAATTAGTATCAGTGGAAATTTGTGAGAAAGATGTAGAGAAATTTAAAGGGCTAGGGAAATATGAGAGAAATAAGTAAGTAACCTTCCAATACGTGAACACTGAAGAAGTATCATAAATGTTAATGAGCTTAAAGAATCTGAGGAATATAAAGATGTTTGGGTAAAAAGGTGCCTAACTCAAAAGGAACGGGGATTACTAAAGGAAAATAGGGAAGAAGAAAAAAGAAAGAATGATGATTGATCAGATGAGGAGAAAAGTATTTTTTTTGTTTTTCTACAGAGTAGTAGGGTTACAAGTAAGAAAATGACAGGGACTAAATAAGAGTAAGGTAGTGGACTAATGTCAAATATGTGAACAATATGACTAAGTTGTTGTAATAATATGTAGATGGAATGGTATCCAAATAATTTGAGATAAATGACTACACCAAAGAAAATGAGCCTCATATTATTTGTGTAACAGAAACAAAATATACCCCAAGGATATCCAACGACTCCTTAAATTTTGATGAATTCAGTATTTGGTGTAGAGAAAGGAACTTGAAAAAACGAGGAGGAGTTATGGTATTAACAAAGAAAAGACTCCAAGTCAAAGAGAACTAGACACACCACTACAAGAATTAATTGCAGTAGAGATTAGAAAATCGGAAGGGAAACCAATTGTGGCAAATTCATATATGCCACGCTAGACATACACATGGTATAGACGTGGATATGAAGACCTGACAGGAAAGACAATTCAGGGTTTAACAGCCCTACTGTATAGAATGGAAGAAAAATAGGAAAGAATTATACTAACGGAAAATTTCAACACAAATATAAATTGGATTACTCTACTGTAGATGTAAGAAACTATGAAAAAAGTTGAGATCAAAAGCACCTGGATCTTATACAGGAAAACAGCAGGAAAAGAGGACCAGAAGACCCCTCCTTATTAGATCTCATATTTACTAGGCAAGAAAATGAAACTGACAATATAATTTTTCACTCCCAATTCAGGAAAAGCGACCATGCAGTATCAGATTACAATTTCAGGGTAGCATATGATATTACAGTTAATGAAAATTACAATATGAGGCTAAACTACAAAAAGGGCAACTATCATGACCTAAAGAAGTACTTTAAGAAGATAGATTGTCAATGGGGCTAAGAGGACAAGAAATAAATGTTATATATAAAAAATGTGACTTTTAAGAAACAGGAGTCGAGAATTATGTCCCACTGCACGAAGAAATAAAAATAAGGATAAAGAATTGGTTTACTTCTAATTGTAAAAAAGCAATAGAGGAAAGAGATTTGCTGTGGATCAGATATAAACAACATAGTAGCGAGAAAGCATAAAACAACTACAAATAGGCAAGAAATGATTATACAAGGATAAGGTGGGAAGCTCAAAGGCAGTTTGAGGATGACATTATAAATAAAAGTACTGATCAACCAAAACTGTTTTACAGCTACATATAAATCAAAACTAAAGTCAGAAATAACATACAGTCCACAATGGATAAGAGGAAAATCTAAACCAATGAAGATTTTTGTGACGTACTAAACAAAAATTTCCAATCAGTTTTTAAGTACGAAAATAGAATTGGGAGAGATGAAAACGAACAATCTTGCCCACATATATTAACAAATATACATTTATTGAAACAAGAGGTCCAAGAAGAGATGAGTAATTTAGACAAAGGAAAAGCTAATGCTCCTGACGAGATTTCATGTTAGGTATTAAAGGAAGGTGCAGAGGAGCTAAGCAGACCTGAGACCAATATATTTACAGTAATATTTAGAGAATCCGTGAGACAAGGTAAACTACTAGTACTTGAGATCTGGAAGAAATCAAACATTCTGTTCCCGTCCTCAAGAAAGGAAATAGGCAAAGTCCACTAAACTACCGACACGTATCACTGACCAGTGTCGTAAGTAAGATATTAGAGAAGATGACACGGAAAATTTGGGTAAATCACCAAGAAAAACACATTATTATAACTGAAAAACAGTTTGGTATTAGAAAGGGAAAATCGTGATACTAATCTATTAAGCAACTATGACAGGGTTCCAGTAGCACTGCGGAGAAGAGTTGGCTGGGTAGACAGCATCTATTTGGATTTTAAGAAGTCATTTGACGGAGTACCACACCAAAGACTTTTATGGAAACTGTACCATCAAGGAGGAATCCAAGGTAATATTTGCGATTGGATGAAAGATTTTCTTTAGAAAAGGGAAATGAGAACAGTACTAAGGGGAAATTACTCATCATGGCTGGCACCAATTATGTTTTTAGTATATATAAATGACATTGACAGCAACACTGGAAATGGAAGCTATCTAAATGTGTTTGCTGATGATGCAAAAATACAAAGGAAGATTACAAACCCAGCCTTGCATAGGGGTACAAGAAGAGTTAAATAGGCTACAAGAATGGAGCAGTAGATGGCAGATAAAATTCAGTGTGGACAGATGTCATGTAATAAAGTTCGGTGAAAATGAAAAAGGACCAGACTGGGATTATAAGTTAGGAAATTCAACCCTACATGCATCAGAAAGCGACAAGGATTTAGGAGTGATTATCAATAACAGATTATCACCGGCTGACCACATAAATGATGAAGTAAGGAACATGTGCACACACACACACTGCTTGCTAATATGAGAGTAGCATTCACATATATAAATGAAGACATACTGAGAAAAATAATCACATCATTCGTTAGACCAACTCTGGAGAATGCATCTGTAGTCTGGAATCCACATCTCAGAAAACACATACATAAGATTGAAAAGGTACAAAGGTCTGCTACAGGATGGCAAAGGATCTAAGCTATGAAGAAAGACTAGAAAAATTAAACCTACCATCATTACAAGAGCGAAGCGAAAGAGGAGACATGGTTATGTTATATAAATGCATCACAGAAAAAGAGAAAAAAGACACAAATGAGTGTATAACCTATGGGAAAGCAACATCAAGAGGACACTGAAAAAAAAAAAAAAATGTACAAAAAGAGAGATGACAAAGACGTAAGGAAATTCAGTTCCCCTAACAGAGCAATTGATCAGTGGAATGTACTACCTATTGAAATAGTGTTTGCCGAAACTATCTAAGAATTTTACAGGTATGTTTGATTAAAATGGTTCAAAACACAGTACAGTAAGAGCTTGACTAATTCCCGTAAAGCTACAATTAGGTAAGAACAATTAGGTTAGAACACACACACACACACACACACACACACACACACACACACACACACACACACACACACACACACGCACATCTCGGTCCGGGTATGGGCTTGAGAGTCCGGTCAATAATTTCCACGAATGCTCTTACGTGCCACACTGCTTCACATGTCTCCGCTTCGGCGCTAATACCCACAGTCCCTTTTGAATACTGTATATACAAAGTCTGTCTCACTGAGAACTGGTGTAATCATATTAGCGGGATGGCGGAGTGTTTCATGCCGTGTCGGTGAGTGCTGTCGATGGTAAGGAAAACTTGTTTAATTGAATTTAAATCATCAAACAGCTCCTTGCCCCAGCCTATGAACAAGCTAGTGTCGTTTAGGACAAACCTGGCTTCGCTAACCACTGAACCATTTGCTTGTGATCATGTGTGATATTTTTGCATAAGGTGATATTGGGAAAACATTGCCAGAATTAATTGTGCTATCGGCTAATCACTAGGGAAAGGGTATTACTCAACATCAGTCATTGCAGCTGCAGTTTCATGGCTGTGCCAGTTATGAAATCAACTTAAAGCAATCACTGGGCATCCGCCATTAAGGAAAACTAAGAGAACACAACTGTCCAGTGTGGCTGTTGTTAGTGGTGTGATAAACTGCTTTGTCAACCCAACGCCAACGTCCTAGATTTTTGTTGGCAGCAAGAAGACAAAAGAAATCATCGTAGGAAAGTGGATAATGGAGTTTACTTATCTTCCAGTCTGAGATGACGTTCGTAGGATGAATTAAGTCGTCAGGAGGTAGGCAAAATATTATTTCTTAATATTTTACCCAATCTAAGATGATAAATGGCTGGAGATCGAACGCAGTAGAACAAACATAATGATGAAGATTGTTCCAGAATTGAGCAAATACCTATCGGTACATGAAAGCAAGCACGCCAATAAAGGGGTAAGAGTGTGTGGACAAACAGGTGTTGTGTGCCTGTCCTAGAGCAAATGCATACCAGACGAGAGTTCACCATGTGAAGCTTTAGAGCATGATAATTTCCTGGCATTTATTTTGCACAGTTCTGTCAGAGAAGACCAACCCTAAATTGTCCTGCCAATAACGATCAGCTTAATCTTTGAATATATATATATATATATATATATATATATATATATATATATATATATATATATATATATATATATATATATATATATATATATATATATTACCTGACGAAGGACCGCATTTCATTTTTGAGATGTGGGGAAGAGTCCTCTCTCACCCATTTAGGCTGGCTCATCTGCAGGTCTTCAGTTTATTCCAGCCAATATTCAAATTGATTATAATTTTTGAACTCCAAGCAAAACATGCAAACCTCTCACAAAGTGTGGCACAGTGCAATGGCTCTTGGAGTTTGAGAGTGACTTAAAACTTCCCCATTCCCTTGCAAAGTTAAACCGCAACACAGGACTCTGTATTAAGATAGCAAGAGCGGCTAGAGATAGTAATATAATTTCTGCTCACATCATCCTAATAATTCTACCAAATAAGTATAGACGCAGCACTAATCAACAGTATTTCCAATTAAATGGTCTGCACTCTCATTCACTTGCCATCAGGGCCGCAAATCCCAGTTCCATCTCACAGGCATAACTATCCAAATTAATGCGTTTCACTGTACTTATCACCTAGAGCCAGTCCGATGATTATCACGTCACCGTGTAAAAACAGTGATGCCAAACCATTTTGACACATTCCTACTACCAAATTCTCTCAGTCAACTCGGTCGCCTTATCAGCCACCATACCTCTCTTTCGCACACACCAATTTTCCACATCTATCCACCTGTCTTTTGGCTTACCATGACTTCACCCATCTCAGATTCACTCTGATACACCCTTTTCACCATCCTATTTCATCCATTCTCTCCACATGACCTTATCGACTTAGCACACGCTGATCAGCTCTAGTGTCCACAGACTTCTTTACTCTAGATCTTTCACAAATATCATTGTTCCTTACCTTGTCCACTGTGTACACTCCACACAGTTCCTGGTAGTCTTCATGAAAAAAAAAAAAAAAATCTCACGCCCATATGTTAATGTGGACAAAAAAAACAACAAATCTTTCAAGTAATCTCTCGCAGCCGTCACAGTAAGACCTCCAAGTCCTATCAAATTCATGAATGCACCAGACACCTTCCTTCCCTGTGCTACTCTACTTTCCACTGCCTCTGCACATTTCCTTCCTTTTTCTATCTTCGCCTCTAGGTACTCAAACTCTTTCCCCCAAGTCACCATCATGATTACATTAGGACACACCATTCCTCTTATCAACATTTATTTCAAAGCATGGTCTTTATATCCTCCATAAAACCCTGCACCAATCCGCTAAGGTATTATCAGCAAGTAACACAGCTTCATTTGCCCACATCAAATTTCGGATACTCCATCTTCTTGTCTTCATTATTATCCTCAATCCTCTCTCCATACCTCAAGTGATTGCCAAACTCATAACGCTATCTATCTTTATATCCATCTGTCTATCTATCTATCTATCTATTTATCTATCAATATCTATCTATCTATCTATATAATTACTTATGTATGTAAATATATATATAAATTATGGGGCTTAACACAACCTTGATTGTCTACAGTAAACCACTCGCTTAGATGTCCGTCAGTGCTGACGGAGGCTTCTTTAGAAATGCTTTACAACATTCAAAAGCTCTCTGTCCACACCATTTATATATTTTTTTCTTTTTTCAGATCCACAAATGTCATACATACCTTTCAGTCCTTTACACAGCCTACCTCGACTACCGGGTTCATTGTAAGTATTTGGTCCACACCTCCTTTACAAGTCCTACAACCACTCTTATTATTTTTTTTTTGGAGGGGGGGGGTGCAGTTACAATCATGCACGGTTTCTTGTATATTTCCCAGAAACCTATCATGCTACTCTTTGTATGGCACACCATCATCTGTGCATGTATCTCATCAACACCTCATGCCTGGTCTTTCTGCAACTACATCACAGCAGTATCACTTCTGCCATTGTTATCTTCCATGGCACTACTATGGTACTTTTCACTCTACAATTATTCTCCTTTGCACACTGCCAAAACCAGTCGTGTTAGCTGCAACTCTCTCTTCTTATTCCATTTCTTCAGCCTTTCAAAATATTTTCATATCTGTCTCTTACTTATCTTCGACTATCATTCTTCACACCATGTTTTATCTCAACATTTTTATAGTTTGCACCCCTTTCTCAAGTAATTTCCTTTTGTCAGAGTAGTTTGCCTTCATTTTTTTTCAACGATTAATTGTAACAAAGAAAAAAATCTCTTTACATGTCTCCTCACATACTTCATACCCTTAATGTATTCCTATTATTGAATTATTTTACAGAAGTTGAGCAGAGTAAGGAAAAACAAATTAAATAAAAAATCCATACACCGGATTACAGGTGTCTTCCAGTCATAAAAACATATAACAGTTGGACTTGAACTACTGTACGTTGAAGTTTGGGAGGAAACTAATGTGGAGAAGCGATTTGCAAAGAGAAATGGTTCGGGGAAGCAGGAATTCTGATAGGCATAATTTATGCAATATGGCTATGTGACAGTCCAGTCATGAGCGCTAACAGATGCCCGTGTAGCATGGGGTAAGGCATAAAGAGGCGACACAGTGGATGTAACTTCGTCTGAACATTTGTCGTAAGTGTCTGCAAAATTATGTGAGGGAGGCAACATTCGGTCTTACTTGAAGGGGAGGTAATTTATTTGTAACTGTATAGTTATTAAATATTACTAGAGAATTGTTCTAAATATATCCAGTTATTTTAGTGCAACCTCTCCATATTCCCTACACAAGAGTAAGCAATATTCGAGTTGAGAGCTCACACTACTCTTGTATATTATAGCTAACTGCTCGTTCGTGAAGATGTTATGGATTCTGTACACTAACCCTTTTCGCCCAGCAAGTTTTCTCTTTTCCTTCACAGCCCAGCTAACTGCTCGTCAGTGAAGTGATTCTGTACAATAACCCCTTTCGCCCAGCAAGTTTTCTCTTTTCCTTCACTGCCCTTTTAAACACTACATCCCATCAAGCCGTAGCTTAGATACTAGTTACTAACATCGCGACATCCCACTCACCTCTTGTTTTCTGTAAGGTACAGACCTTAATGTATGGCTAGTTGAAAGATGTAGTTGTAGGAATGCACAGTGTAGCTGTTGGGAATTCTCTTGTGGCTAGATCAGATTATTTCCAAGCCCAGCGAAATGTGACCTGCTCTGTGTTCCTTCTCCTCTCTCGAGCAGTAGCAGTCAGAACCTGATACGATACACACCTGTCTCAGTTCAAAACCTATCTGCATTACACATGTTTTCCAGATTCTTTGGCTCAAGCCCACGACTCATTCTTACCAAAACCATAACTTGGTGTTCATCTGCCACTTCTTGGTGCCCCAGCTTTTCGACTTTAAATGTTACACCGTGACTGTCTTCCCCTCTTTCTTTTTATTTGTCATACTCCTCTCTTTGGTACCCTGCAGAGAACAGCGCAATATTAAGTAAACCTCTGCATCGTTCTCACATCGTCCTCGTGTCAAGAACACTTATAAGTATCTTTCTCTCTACAAGCATGTAATCAGTCAGGCTCTTATCAATATCCTCTCTGTTTGTTCTGTACCAAATGTATTTCTCAGCCTCTTTCTGCTTGAAATATAAATTATTTACGGATATCCTCCTATCTTGATTTTATGTCCTTCAGTTGCCATTCTTTACCGTTACCCCCAGGTACTTCATAACGATCCATTGCATCATTCACATAACCAGTGTCATCTCTTAGTTCATATCACCCATCACGAACGGTATACCTCACGGCCCGTTTTACTATTACTCCATCCAGCTAGTCACCCCTACGAGTGTAGGATGAATACATAGCAATCTGCGGTTTTCATGGATGCATTCCTAGAATTTACATAGATACTCCTAATTCTGACACATTTATATTTCTCTCACCCCACCCAGTCAACTTTAATCAACAACACAACATCTTTCCTAGATTTTACACGTACATTCATACCCGACCTACCATACCTCGGACTCTATCACTCATCAGTTTTATATCCTTTCATCCTCGTTTCATAGAAAGGCATCCGGCGTACCCAGCACTCCTGGTTACATTCACAATCCTCACCCTTTAGCGCTAATCTTTCACGTCCCTTTCATTCCACACTATCATACGAACCTGCTTTATTTTTTTTTTCCCGGCACCTCATCACATGTATTCTTATGTCAGTTCAGTTCATGGAGGAACACACACACACACACACACACACACACACACACAAGAACAGCTTGGTGAAGACTAACAGCACCTCACTGACATACTTTCAAACTCGCAAGATGGATGTAAGCACCAAACAAGTGTCAGTTGGCGTTGCTAGTGTGTAGGAGAGGAGGACAGAACCCGTGTGTGTGTGTGTGTGTGTGTGTGTGTGTGTGTGTGTGTGTGTGTAAAACTGAACACCAGTTACATATAACGATAACTTGGTTTTGTTGGAAGACCCAAAGACATAACCACATTCTGCCCACTGCTCTTTTACTCGTTCTTGCAAAATCTAAATATAGATACAAGAGAAGACAGAATGGCATATTTTTAATGTCAGGTCTTCTCTTTTCGCTTAATAGACTCTGTTCCTGATTTGGTAAGTTCCTGCCTTGTATCCAGCGTGGTAATTATTCTGGGGACACCGAATCGGTTGCTCATAAAAGGGATAATGAATGTGCTCGTGTGAATAACGAAGTACTCCCCTAAACTGGTGTTGTCGGCCATGCAAAACACATGGAGGAGATGGTGATTTGATACTGGATCCCATGGACTGATTTGGCAAGCAGAGATGACTATGGACAAATATTAATAAGTGAGATATAGATTTATGAAGATACGTAATGATGAGTGGCGGTTAATAAGGGAAGGTATATATAACTGCTATGGGTAAAGATGAGATCGGTAAAAATGAGAATAAGTGGTGGTAAATCATTAACACTTTGAGACGGCCCGGCCATGTTTAGTGAATCATAATGGTAGTTTGTATTGATAGATGAATTAAAGTTAAGTGGTTTTTGAGAGACGATAAACGAAGACAGACACTGAGAACAATTAGCTGAGAGACAGATACAAGATGTTTTATGGGAGAGTGATGCGTCATGAGAGGAAGACATCGTTACTGAACATGGACAGAAATATCTGGTAATTTCAGATTATTGAATCACCAGTTATCGATACACCTGTTTATCCACACCGCCATCATTATCATCATTATTTTTCATCGCTGCTCAGAACATTTTCCCCAGACAAGAACATGGCGTCGTAAGATTCAGAATCAGGGACAAGGAAAGCACGAAGCCTGATGGGCAAGCAACAAGCATACCTAGGGATAATTTCACACACATTTCACCAAAGCCTTCAGAATCTTGCCTTTTTTATTCGAGGGCAAACCATAAGCATAATGTATCAGTTGATCCAAATCAGATGACTTGTGAAAAGCTAAGTTATAAGAATACAATAAATTTATTATTTGGAAAACCCAGGTCTGTATTAATGAGATGTGATCTGTATGGACGCATTTCAAATACACAACTAAGTGGAACACGAAAGGTATCACTCGGCTTGGGTCACGGCAGCTATCTAAGGGATCATGAGGCAACAAACAGCCTACCGATAGCCCTGTCGTCCATAATTAATTATTAATCCTTGGGAAGTGGACCTACTGCTCAATAATTTTAAGTGTTACTGTTGCAACTGTTATATTTTTCAGCAGTCACTCAGAATTCAGCGACAAAAGGAAAATATGGGATTGTTGATTATGTACGTTGGAAGGGAAGCAGACGATAGCACTGAACATAACGTTACACCGTCTTAGCAGATCACTGGAGTTTTATTACCTTAAGTAGTGTATTTTCGGCTTACTGTCACATTAGAAGAAGCTCATTCTCCTTGGGCACTCTTGTTATGGTTCTTTACTTCTTATTGTTTCCTTCTGTCTGAATTTAGCACGTTCAGAGTAAGCTAGTGAGAGTTTGGATATGATAATGATGATGATAACGAGTGTGTGTGTGTGTGTGTGTGTGTGTGTGTGTGTGTGTGTGTGTGTGTGTGTGAGAGAGAGAGAGAGAGAGAGAGAGAGAGAGAGAGAGAGAGAGAGAGAGAGAGAGAGAGAGAGAGAGAGAGAGAGATGTAGATTGCTAATCCAGAGAGAATGCGACTCAGTATCCTAAAAATTCTAACACACACACACACACACACACACACACACACACACACACACACACACACACACACACACACACACACACACAGGGATCTTCCACTGTATTTGCTTCATGTAAACTTCACGGTTTTATAGCACGAGACAAATAGCTGGAAGAATTTGCCCAGGTTTTAGAATAGCGTTTATTATGAGTTTGCAACAGACTGTGCCTACTTGACTTTGTCTAAGCGTAGAAAGTCGGACTGACTCTGGTTTTCTCACAAATAATACAGCAGTTTATACTTTCGGGTGTAATTCTCTTACCTCGATCACTGACGGCACTGTAAAATCACGACACATTAACACTTCACAATACCCTACTTTTTTATGTGTGCAGCCCTGGGCATAGGCTTCACAGTCCGTTCCCAAGGCCTAGTACTTCTACATACCATACACCTCTTCATATCACCATTTCGACGCTAACACCCACCGTCCTTATGGCATATATGCTAGGGCTGTCTCGTACAGGAATGGTGCATTGGTATTAAAGCAGGAGGTTTTACGACATGCCGACGTGATTTCAGGTAGCTCAGTAAAATCTGCTTTCTTGAAATTCGGATCCTTAAACTGTTCGCTGGCCCACCCGGGATTCGAACTTGTGTCCATTGGGAATGCTGGCCGCGGCGTTATCGATTCGGCCACTGCCGAATGACTCCAGTACCATGCTTTTGTGGCATTTATTCCTTACCTGTTTATTTGTGCATATGGTACGTTAGTATTCCTTAGTGAGTTATTTTTTGCAAGATTCATTGTCACAGAAATGACCAGGCAAGGTAATTTGGGGGAGGCGGTGGCTCAATCGGTAGAGAGGTGGCCTGTAGTCCTAACGGACCCAGGATCGAATCCCGGCTGGGGCAGGGAACAGTTTAAGGATTTGAATTTCATTAAATCAGGCTTTACTGAGCTACCAGAAGACCCGCCGACATGTCGTAAAAATACCCCCGCTAATACCAATACACCAGTCCTGTATGAGACAGCCCTAGCATGTATTCAATATGGACGGTGGGTGTTAGCGCCGAAGTGGTGACATGTAGAGGTGTATGGTATGTAGGAGGACTGCTGGGCCTTGATAGCAGGCTGTGAAGCCTATGCCCAGAGTCGTACACATAAAAAAAAAAAAAAAATGTTCACTTGTTATAAACATTGACGTCTATTCATACATTATGCTTGCTTCCTGAGACCACTTAAAGGAAACGTCACGCACTAGCTTGACACCATTATCCCTAAACAGTTTGTGTGAGGAGCGGAAGGCATTTTTCCAGGTAGCAGAGGAGGAAGAGGAGATTCTAAGGGAAAACTTTTCAACAGGAACTTACAGCACAGCAGCAAATTTTTCCGTGCCAACAGTGATGATATTCATATGCACTAATAAACATTAAAGAAAAAATTGTAATGCTAACTGATGTGTTATTCAGTTTTTCCTTTTGCTGTCAAGTTCCGCTGCCAGTTTTGCAGTCCTTGTTTTTGTTATATGCCTGGCACCAGGGACAACTTTACTCGACAGAGAGAACCATCTCTCACCAAATAGGTAAGAAACAAAGAGAACACTACTATACATGTAATACGGTGGTGGTGGCTACTGGCATGCCTGACCTATCAGACCCGTCGACCACAGGCACGTGACTGCTTCTTTAGGGCCATCCTACAGGTACTGAACACTACACTGACCCAGTAGGGATCCGGACCCGCCTAATACTAGACTTCCTCAACAGTGTCGAGCCGAAGTTATTCCCAGGACGAGGTCCAGGGACATTTTTAGCTTTATCTCTCGATTGGATACTGCAGCTGTTGCACCCAGGGTGCAGCTTAGAATATTTTGAATATATACAGTAAATGTAGTAAATATATGGGTATGTATGACTGCTCTATAGTATTGGTGTGTGTGTATGTATATCATCGGAAATGGTTGTGGCTGCTGCACTATGCTTGATTTGGAACGCGTCCATATCAGCGTGAAATTATTGTTTAATTTTCAGCAAGGAACGTGTCTGACGTTGACTGGTAAGGCAGCTTTAAGTCTTGTTTACCTTGCCAGAGAACAGCAGTGTGTGTGTGTGTGTGTATGTGTGTGTGTGTGTGTGTGTGTGTGTGTGTGTGTGTGTGTGTGTGTGTGTGTGTGTGTGTGTGTGTGTGTGTGTGTGTGTGTGTGTGCGTGCGTGCGTGCGTGCGTGCGTGCGTGTGTGTGTGTGTGTGTGTGTGTGTGTGTGTGTGTGTGTGTGTGTGTGTGTGTGTGTGTGTGTGTGTGTGTGTGACGTTACTCGATCCACTGAATTAAGAAAAAAAAAAAAACGTGGTGTACTTGTCATGAGCCAGCCTTTGTCTAAATCAATATATACTTCTTTTTTTTCCTTTAGTCCCTCGCGGTGTTGCTGCATTGCCTTCTCCTCTCCCGACAACAACGATGTATAACCCTCTCTGTTCCAGTCAAGCATAAACGAGAAGCCGTCGTTGCCGTAGAGAAAGAAATGAGTAATGCTGTGTTAGCTTGTACAGGTAGCTTGACTAGGAGAGGTAAAGGAAAATACCTAATCAAGTTGTCGAAAGAAAAAAAAGAAATTATTCTCCTTGTTTTTGTTTTACTTTAGTGTATAAGTTTCATCGTCAAGTGACTGACAAGAAGCAACTTAAAACACTCCTAGCTGGGCAGTAACTGACAGTGGATCTCAGATAGTTTCGACCCTCACAGGTTTTTAATTCCTCATCTTTACAAAGAAGTGAATACACTCTGGTTCGGTTGGTTTAGCCAGGAACATTGTCAACATCCCTGATAAATAGGATCCCAGATAATCGTTGCTTTTATTACCCTACACATTAACACAGTGGTATCCCTGCTCTCTCTCTCTCTCTCTCTCTCTCCCTTAATCAAACGTTATCACCTTAACATTATTTTTTTTTTAATGCAAGGAAGAAGGAACCAAAGGCCAGGAGCCGGCAAACCGTTCCTTCCAAGAAAAAAAAAAAAGAAAAACAATGCAACAGAGGGCTAAATTATGAATTGACTAAAGTTTAAGTAGTTGTTGTTATCAATTCGATTATACTACGATGAGTTATGATTTTTTATTTGTTATAAAATAAAATAATTGTGCATGCAAGTCATGGACTTCCTTTGGTAGTGGTGGCGAGGGTAGTGATGGTAGTGACTGTCAAATTATTATTGTTCAAATTATTATTATTATTATTATTATTATTATTGTAAAGAATCTTTCGTAAATTTTGGAGGCACTGATGCTTCTGCCTTATTTTCACCATTGTAAAAACTGCTCTGAATCAGGTCCTTCATGATCATCTCATGTTCTTCTGTGATAGTACTGAAATGCTGATTACTTTTCAAATTCCCTCACAGCAATTCAAAACGAAGTGCAGCGCGCGCACACACACACACACACACACACACACACACACACACACACACACACACACACACACACACACACACACACACACACACACACACACACACAATGATCGTATTGTGACTGGGTGCAGCCGCTGCCAGTGTTCCTGTTCCAGGAAGACCCTCACTCACCCTCGGACTCACCATCCAAACTTGTATATTGTCCTCGTCTCAGGTTGATTGGGGTGAGGCGACTTTTAGTCAATATGCGTCTCTCTGTTCTGTTTGCAAATTTCCAAGTCAATATCCGTTGTGACTGGAAAATAACACTGATGCTGAGGTTATATGTAGTTGTTAACTCCCTCTCACACCAGCCTCATGATTTTATAACTTGCTGGGATACTGACACCAGGACTGATAGTGCGGCTTGATGTAGCTGCCTTGTTTCTCTCGCAGAGTCTTCACCGCTTTACCACTTAGTGAGATACGGTCACCCATACTGCTGGTGAGGCCTGATGTACAGTAGCTGCCGCCTCCCTCTCACACCGGCATCACTAATTTACAACCTGATGGGTTACGGTCACCAGGGCTGATGCTTGACGTAGCTGCCACCTCTCTCTCACATCGCTAATTTACCCCTTGATGGGTACGACAGCCCTGACTAATGGGAAGTGAGGTAGGATCAATGATAGGTAGTCAGTCCACCACTCCTGCATCACCACGGTATATATGTTGCTGCGGTAGTCATTTCACCTGTTATTACCAGCTACTGACATGTCCCGATTTGGTACGACGATACAGCCATTTTCTCAGTCGTATTTTCTTTCTGTCTTTTCTTTTTCAATTTGTTATCACTGCATGTCACCTTTTTAGTTTTGCTTCTGTTTAATATCCTCGTAACGTAATTAATTCATGTTCCTATTATGACTCCCAACTGACACTGCCTTAACGTTATTACCTAAAACTGAACCAATAGAATACGTATGAGTAAGAAAAGTATTGTACACTGAGACGAGTTGGTTACTCATTTTTACAAACCATCTTCCGCAAAGGCAGAACGAATGAATGAAAAATTAGAGTGTTCGGAATTATTCTGTTGAGAACTGTATTAATGCAAAAAGAAAGATACTGGATATGAGATTAAACTGTTCTTATAAAAAAAAAAATGTAAATTTACAAAGGTGGAAGCTGCCGAGGGACTGTGTCAGCACACACGCAATATTCATTGCATAAACTGGAGGGACTCTACCGCCATTATACATTTCATCAGAACACGACCGTACCCTGCATCAGAACTAATGTTTGTAAGGGAAGGGTACATTTGGCTGCATCTTATTTTCAGGCATGAAGAAGTCACAGGGTTGGAAAGTTGGAGGAACAGCAGCAGAAATTTTTGGCTTACAGTTAAAAGCAACAGTGTTGAAAAAACTTTTGCTTCAGCAGGGTAAGAAGTAGCAACATTGCCAAAACCATCTGCATGAAAAAGTGGCGCTAAAGAAAAGAAAATTGGACGTGTTTGGTGGGGGACAGACACAGATGAGAGCGTGAATTCTTTCTCTAACGTTTCGGGCTACACAGAATCCATCTTCAGTGGGTTTGAACAAGAAGTGATGAAACCGAGACATTTATACCACTGAAAATCGCTCCCCCTCCCCTTTTCTTTTTTTTTTTCATGTCGCACCCCTCATTGGCTACCTCTAGGAAAATTCCGTCGTCCAAGCCCACTCGTGATTACACTAGTACTGTCCTTGCTGTATACCTACGTGGACTGAAAAATCCTGTAACTCCCTGCCTATGGTTAGTTTCCCTTTTTACAAAATGTAAGCTGCTTCCAAATTTTTATGATTTGTTTATTCAGGTCTTTTTTAATGACTGTAACTTCTTCCCATTTGGGGAAATGATTGTGCTGATCTATGTGCAGCACCAGGGAAATAGCTAATCTGTCACACAGCACATCTGCATTATTTTCTGCTATCCTTCTCGGTCGAACAAAATTGTTTGACGTAAGTTGGAGCCTAATATAACCATCTCTCTCTCCCTCTCTCTCTCTCTCTCTCTCTCTCTCTCCGTGTGTGAGATGGGGGGAAGGGGGAGGAGGTTGGGGCCAAAAGTGGAAGTAGGATTTTAAGGATGCTAGGCAGGATGGTTGAAACTGGGTCCCAGATGGGTCAATCTCAATTATATGTCGATTGATATATTCTGAATGGGTGCTTTAGCCGCTAATTTTCCTCAATCATTGCTACAATACCCGCACGTGGAAGAGGCAGAAGGGTACATCCGTAGAGCTTTTCATTTGTCTGCGGAAAGAGAGAGAGAGAGAGAGAGAGAGAGAGAGAGAGAGAGAGAGAGAGAGAGAGAGAGAGAGAGAGGTACCTCTACATTCCGTTGTCTATTACTTCATAGATGTTACGAACAAATGATTTTATTCAGTAGAAAGTGGTGGTAGCCGCGTTGGTAGTGGTAGCCGTGCTGGTAGTGGTAGCTGTAATGATGATAGTGATGGTAGCTGTGGTGGTTTATGGTAATAGCTGTAATGATGGTGTTGGTGGTGGTG
Source organism: Coenobita brevimanus (assembly GCF_032717465.1). Classification (NCBI taxonomy): domain Eukaryota; kingdom Metazoa; phylum Arthropoda; class Malacostraca; order Decapoda; family Coenobitidae; genus Coenobita; species Coenobita brevimanus. The sequence continues at coordinate 896,903 of NC_136998.1, forward strand.
GTAGCTGTGATGATGGTGGTGATGGTGGTGGTAGCTGTGTTTGATTGTGCTGGTGCTGATGGAAGCTGTGATGACGATGGTGCTTGTGGTAAGTGTGATGATGATGGTGATTGTGGTAACTCAGATGATGATGGTGGTGGTGGCAACTATAGTGGTGATGACAGCTGTTCAGTAACGGCTTTCACTTGGGCAAGTGCGTTGCGGCCTGATAAAGCAGCAATGCACTTGTCCAGAAACGAAATGTGGTTCAGAGACGACTCTAATTGGATAAGTGCTGAGTTGAGAAACTTGTAAAATTCTAGACTTTTTCCCACAGTAAATGTTAATGATGGCATTATTAGCTTCTCCTGCTCTGCGAGCTGAATAAAATAGTTTGTTAGCTTCATTTTAAATACTGGAGAAGAGCGGACCATGTGAGAGTTTAATGTCCATCAATTGTATTTTTATCACAGTGCATCAGTCTATTGGGTTTTTGCATTTTACATTTTAACAAAGATTAAGGAGTCGGACCTGGGACATTACGTGAAGGGAATCGCACAGTGAAAGGGAGAAAAGGAAACAATGGAGAAGGGGTGGAAGACTGCAGTGTTTTTGGGAGGGCAGGTATAATGACATAGAGGAAGCTTGCTGTAATGCAATGTGTGAGAGAGAGAGGGAGAGTGAAATATGAATGAGACGAGGTGGACGAGTAACGAGGTGTGAAGAACGGGGTAAGAGCAAAGTCCAGCGTCAGTCTTTCTACTGCATATACTATACCATCAGTCATCAGTTTTGGTGTTCAGGCATCTCCGAGTTAACGGACATTGACTTTTCTTTTCATAATTCTTTGGGATCGTGCCTTCTATATATATCTATATCTATCTATCTATCTATCTATCTAGCTATATCTATATCTATATCTCTATATCGATCTATCTCTTTATCTCTAGATATATATATATATATATATATATATATATATATATATATCTGTCTATCTGTAATGTTTAATCCACAAACACCAAAGAGCGTCATCAGAATAAGCGATGAAATTCTTGATGAAGTTGAGGAGTACAACTACTTGGGACAAATACTAAAATTAACGAAAGATCATGATAGCGAAATAAAAAGACGCCTTACAATTGGATGGAAAGCTTTCCGTAAACATAGAGACATTATGAAAAGTAGCTTGACAGTTTGTATGAAACGAAAAGTATATAACGAATGTATAATTCCAGCTATGACGTGTGGTTGTGAGACCTGGAAACTGACAAAATCAATGGAAAATAAATTAATACGTTCTCAGAGAGCAATGGAAAGGTCAATGTTGGGAATATCTTTAAGAGATAGGAAAAGAACGACTTGGGTGAGAGAGCAGACTAAAGTAAAATATATTATAGAAGTTATAAAAAAAAAAAAAAAAAAAAAAAAACAGAAATGGAGGTGGGCAGACCATAACAGCAAGAATAAGGAATAACCGATGGAGCAAGAGGCTGACTGACTGGACACCAAGAGATTGTAAGCGTAGCAGAAAAAGGCCAGACAGGAGATGGAGAGATGAGATAGAGAAATTTGCAGCTAAAACGTGGCTCAGTCAAGGAATTCGTGGAGAAGGCTGGGGAGGCCTTTGTTCAGCAGTGGACTAGTTATGGCTGATGATGATGATGATGATCATATATATATATATATATATATATATATATATATATATATATATATATATATATATATATATATATATTTAAAAGCAGCTGTTTGTGGCACCCCTAGAGCCCACGAAACATTTACATAGGCCTCCATAGAATACCCCTAGATGATCCTAATGTGTACCTTCGTTTAGTTCTTAGTGACATAAAAACAATAATTGGATTGCTGATCGTTCATCAACCAGCATGGCGCCCAGTCCACATTATAGCATTACGAGAAAAAGAAAAAAAATGCAGTCCCTCTAAAGCCCGAAGAAAGGTTCCAGTGACCCTCTTAGGTCCTCCTAGATGATCCCCAGAGGCACCCTGTCTTCAGGTCTCGAGCCATAATAATAATTACCGAATTAGCTGATCATAAATCAACCAGCCTGGCTCCTGACAACAAATACCAGTCCATTTTGTTCTACTGTAAGACTAGTTCTCTTTCGTGACTTTCGAGGTAAACTAATGCAAGATATCCTAGGCCCTTTTCAGTGTATTCATTTATTTATTTAAATACTTTGCATCGGTCAACGACCTAGAGTGTCACTGCAAACAGCATCGTTGTTCTAGTTTCACCTTACTTACTCTTCAGTACATAACATCATGGCCAATTTATATATGCATACAGTACACACACACACACATATATATATATATATATATATATATATATATATATATATATATATATATATATATATATATATATATATATATATATATATATATACACAGTGGTGGCGACCATCATCCACTCACTTGATGTAGTGCTGCCTACTTCTTCTTTAGCCTTTATCATTCTTTTTCTGTGCCTGCCCTCCTCTCTTCCTATTTCTCCCATCTTTCCTGTCACTTCTTGTTGCTTTTCTTTCCTTTACAGGTGGCTTTACATTGCGTGACAAGCCAAGTGGTTTCCTGTAAGCCAAGAAACCATTAACAACGCTGGATGATAACCATATAACCAAACCATGCGTGCTCCCTATGTGTCAAGAAGTGGGTTGGTGGAAGGTTAGTGCCCCTCCCCGTAAAACAAATAACTCAAAGTCAAATGGTCACCCCTTACGGGAATATGGCGTCTGGCAACAAATAATAATAATAATAATAATAATAATAATAATAATAATAATTAGTTAGCTATTTACCTATTGTATAGCCACAATAAGGAAGCTTCACCGTAACTATTTATGGCATTGATTGCCTTTGTAGTTAAGCAAATGTTGCTTTTGTATTCACTGCCTAAAAATTTTTATTGAACACAGCATAGATATTCGCACGAAGACAAAGGTGTGAAAAAAAAAAAAAAAAAAGAAGAAGTAAATGAAGCCTGGGTACATTTCACATTTGTCTCAATGACTCACTCTCAAGACAGTGCCTTCCTGTGTAAGATAAACTATTGTATATTCAGTTGCTTTATGTTCCTCATAAACATATAATTATAATTACCAATGCTTACTATATATATATATATATATATATATATATATATATATATATATATATATATATACAGTATATATATATATATATATATATATATATATATATATATATATATATATATATATATATATATATATATATATATATAATCTCTCTCTCTCTCTATGTATTTAGAAATTCATTTGTTAATTTGACCAGAACTGTATACCATATATGTCTACTATTACTACACTTGTTACATACTACCTTGTTAAGTCATTATCTATAACATAATAATGTACTGTTTATATTCTACTTTTACATTTATTCATACTTATCACTTTCCTTGCCTCTTCAACATGGCCATGTACTGTAAGTATATTTCTTTCCTTAATGCATCCAACTCCTTGCATTATAATATATTTCCGTTTTTATTATTATACTTCCATGTAGTCCACAGCTGACTGTAGTATCTGTCCAATTACACTCTTACCATATTATTATTTGATACCTCCACCGCTGTGTCAGGAGACACAATTTTTTAATAACGCGAGGGAAAATTGTAACCATTTGTAATACAGCAGTATGTAAGTATATTGTAAATGTGTTCTACCAGTAGTCTATAAGTGTTCTAAGTAGGGCGACGTGACTCAAATCCCTTACCTAAGGTCTGGTCTGGTTAAAATTTTGCTGATAGACTGAGTTCAGAGGAGCCCACCGGGTCCCTACTCAGTTAGTAACAGGACTGAGGCGGGGAAGGGTGGAGGTGTCAACGAGTGCTTAATACATTATCAGAAAACCACTCCCGGACTTTGAATTCACCTACAACTGACGAGGGAAGGGATTAACACAGTAAGTGGAAGCTAGTGACTGTCCGCAGGACTGTTACAGGGTAATGAATGGTGATGGATGGAATATCTCAAATTTGTTGTATGCTGATGATGCAGGGCTACTTGCAAATACTGGACAAGAGTTTGGTAGACTAGTGCTGGGTTTTGCTGATGTTTGTGAGCGTCGTGCCTTGAAAGTAAATGTAGAAAAGAGTAAAGTGATGGTTACTGAGAGAGAAGGTGACTTCCAGTGTGATGTTACAGTGAATGGAGAGACTGGGTTCAGTGATAGAAAGGAGAGGAAAATGTGCAAAAGAAGTGGAAAGTAGAGTGACACAAGGAAGGAAGGTAGCTGGTGTTATGAAGGCTTTTATAAGAAACAGAGGCTTGAGTGTTGCAGTTGCACCAGGCTTAAGTGAAGGAGTGTTAGTGCCAACTTTAACATATGGATGTGAGACTATGGTGTGACATAAAATTGAGAAGTCGAGTGACAGCATTGGAAATGGTAATGCCGAGGAATGTATGTGGCGTACAGAGAGTGGATAGGGCACGAAATAATGTGATTCGTGAAAGATGCGGAATGAGGAAGTCTGTGGACACCAGAAATAAAGAAAGTGTACTGAGATGGTATGGTCATGTGGAGAGAATGGTTAACAATAAGAAAAAGATACTGTATATCTGACCGAAATTGAAGGAGGGAGGCGAGGTAGGCCAAGAAGGTGGAGGGTTAAGGTGGATGAGTGTCTCAGAAAGAGAGGTATGGAAGTCGGTGAGGCTTGGGGACTGACAAGAGGTCGGGCTGGCTGGATGAATGTTGTGAGAAGTGCATGGTCGGGGATTTGGCACCCCTTTTTAACGTGACAGCATTCGGACTGACTCTATCGGATACGTTTTTGTGAAGCTACAGAATGTCGTGAAAGTTTTTGGCGTATCAGATACAGCCAGGATTCCGGGGGCTTGAATGACGAATAAATGGAAGTGTGACCCATTGGACTGGGCAAACTTGGGCTGTCTGGAAGTTGCTACTCCTCACCCTGCCCTAGGTTAGGAAAGGGGGTCCGGATGATGATGATTATTATCATTGTTGTTGTTACTGAAACTTCCCATACCCTTGTGGAATGTTTTTCTTGTTTTTGTCAAAATTCTTAGTATACTTACTAATTTTAACATTGCAATTTCTAATAAGCTATTTCGCCTAGAGCCTTCAGACCTGGTCAAGGTAGTTGGATAGCTGTCCTCTTCTTCTAGCCAAATTTGGTGGCAACACCTCAACCGGATCTCTGGGTGTTATATGGAAGACAGAAAAGCGAGTCAGGCCAGGCTTTCTCAGGAACTGCTTAAGCGTGGAAGCTGAAATTTGACTAAGAAATAACCTTAAGGCGGACGCAGGCTGGAAGCGAGTATTTTTTTTTTTTATGCAAGGAAGAAGAAACCAAAGGCTGAACCCACATTAACGTTCCTTCCAAGAAAGAAACAAAAACAATACAAAAGAGAGCCAAATTCAAGATCCATTCATTGCGAGATGCCTGGACACACTGCGTTTGAAAGACAGGAGATTATAGGAAGTAGGAAATACAGACAGAGGGAGACAGTTCCAGAGTTGACCTGTTGCATAAATGAAGGACTGAGAGTAACGGTTAACTCTTGCTTCAGAGAGTTGGACAGCAAAGGGATGAGAGTTTGTTGCTAGATGGGTGTCACACGCCCGTCGTAGAGGTGGAGGGATGCAAGCAGACAGTTCAGAGGAGCAGTGACCATTGAAGTAGCAATAGAAAAGAGGTAAAGAGGCAACAGTACGGCGAAGAGACAAAGGTTGAAGGGAGCCAGTAAGAGGAGGAGAGTTGATGAGACGAATAGCCTTTGACTTTAGAGTTGTACTCTAAACAGGGGCGAATAAAACTCCTGTATAAAGTCAACAACTGTGCAAGAGTATAGAAGACATGAAGTCGGCTTAGTACATCCAATCTCTAGGAAGAAGATTTCACAAGAGATGCTATATGATCTTTCCAAGATAAGTCCCGTGTGAATGAAACCCCAAGGATGTTCAAGGATAATGCAGGATTTGGCTGGATATTATTAAACATTAGTGGGTCCTCCTGTGGAAGATTTTGATGGGTTGATAGGTGTAAAAACTGAGTCTTTGATGCATTAAAAACAAGATTATTTTTACCCCAGTCAGAGATACGAGCCAAGTCAGACATTAGGTGTGCCATAGCCTCATCCCTTGTTTGTTGAAGTAACTGCTGAGATGGACGTTGCAGGAACCGAATGGAAAGGTGAAGGGTGGAATCGTCAGCATACGAGTGGATAGAGTTAGATGTACACCTTAGAAGATCATTGATGAATAAAAAGGAGAGAGTTGGTGATAGGACAGAGCCCTGAGGAACACGACTGTTGATAGATCTAGGAGAAGAACGATGGCCTTCTACAACAGCGGCTATAGAACGACCAGAAAGGAAGCTAGAGATGAAGGCACAGGTAGAAGGATAGAAACCGTAAGAGGGCAGTTTGGAAATTAAAGATTTATGCCAGACTCGATCAATAGCCTTTGAGATGTCAAGTGCAATGGCAAAGCTTTCGCCAAAGAGCCGAAAGAAGGATGACCAGGATTATGAAAGGTAGGTGAGAAGATCGCCAGTGGAGCGTCCCTGACGGAACCCATACTGACGATCAGAAAGAAGGTTGTAATAGGAAAGATGCTTTAAAATTTTTCTGTTTAGAATGGACTCAAAAACTTTTGAAACACAAGATGTTAAAGCAATTGGAAGATAGTTAGAGGGTTGGGAACGGTCACCCTTCTTTAGGACCGGCTGAATGAGAGCAAACTTCCAGCAAGTGGGAAAGGTACAAGTTGAAAGACAAAGGCGAAAGAGTTTACCTAGGCACGGTGTAAGCACAGAAGCACAGTTCTTGAGGATAACAGGAGGGACCCCATTAGGCCCATATGCCTTGTTAGTACTGAGGCCAGTGATGGCAGAAAATACATCAGCTGAAGAAATTTTAATGTCAGCCATGAGGAAGTCAGAGGGGGGAAGTGAGGGAGGAACAACACCGGAATCATCTAAGGTGGAATTGGAGGAGAAAGTCTGAGTGAAGAGATGTGCTTTATCAGTAGAAGAATAGCTACAGGACCATCAGAGTAGAAAAGAGGAGGGAAGGATGATGAGGTAAAGTTGTTAGAAAGGTTTTTGGCAAGGTGCCAGAAGGAGCGGGAAGAATTGAAGTTGGAGAGTTGAGAGCATTTAGAACAGATGAAATTATGTTTTGCAGAGCGAAGAACAGACTTAGCACGATTCCGGGCAGAAACATAAAAAAAATGCGATTCGGTGGTGGGTTGGCTCCGGTACCTTTTATAGGCACTCTCCTTGTTGCGGACAGCATTAGAACAAGCGTGATTAAACCAAGGCATTCTTGCATTAGTCAAAGGATATGAGCAAGGAATGTATGCTTCCATGCCCGAGAGAATAACTTCCATAATGTGCAAGGCACACTCAGATGGCTCCTGGCCATGGAAGCAATACTTATTCCAGGGAAATCAAAGAAGTACTGCCTGAGGGCCTCCCAATTTGCAGCTCCAAAATGCCACAGACGACGTTTCTTTGGAGGGTCCACACGCCGTACTGGAGTGATAGGACAGGTTAAAGTAACAAGGTTATGATCGGAGGAGCCCAACGGTGAGAAAAGATTAACAGTGTAAGCAGAAGGATTAGTTGTAAGGAAGTATGTTGGAGCTCTCTCCAAGGCAGTCAGGGATATGGGTAGGGTGCTGTACAAGCTGCTCTAGGTCATTAAGGATTGAAAAGATGAAGGCTTGTTCACTAGGTGGATCAGTGAAAGGAGAGGAGAGCCAAAGGTGGTGGTAAACATTGAAATCTTGAATGGAAATTTTAGAGATAGGAGAAATGGATAGAATGTGTCCCATCATAGAAGTAAGATAGTCGAAGAATTTTTGATAGTCAGTAGAATTAGGAGATAAGTAAACAACGCAGATATATTTAGTCAGAGAATGACAGGAAAGCCGAAGCCAAAGAGTTGAGAATTCAGAAGAATCAAGTTCAGGAACACGAGAGCAAGATAGGTCGTTGCGTACATATGGGGGAGGCGGTGAGTCAATCGGTAGAGAGTTGGCCTTCAGTCCTAACGGACCCTGGTTCAAATCCCGCTGCGGCAGGGAACAGTTTAAGGATTTGAATTAATAAAAATCAGACTTTACTGATCTACCAGAAGACCCACCGACATGTTGTAAAAATACTCCCGTTAATACCAATACACCAGTCCTGTATGAGACAGCCCTAGCTTGTATTCAATATGGACGGTGGGTGTTAGCGCCGAAGTGGTAACATGTGGAGGTGTGCGGTACGTAGGAGGACTACCGGGCCTTGAAAGTAGGCTGTGAAGCCTATGCCCAGAGTCAGTCACATAAAAAAATATATATATATATATACGCAGCAACCACCTTTGGCTTTGAAATGAGTATAAAGTAGAAGAATACAGAGAAGTGTTTGTCAGTTGCCTCAGACAGCTGAGTCTCAGTAAGAAAGAGAAGGTGAGGTTTAGAGGATGAGAGGTGGTGTTCTACAGACAGAAAGTTAGAAGAAAGGCCGCGAATGTTGCAGAAATGAAGAAGAAGTGAGTCAGACAGTGGATCCAGGCAACTCAGAGTGTCGTTACCGGGAGAGGGGCGGATAGTAGGGGCATTTATGGTCCCCCCCCCCCTGGGGACTCCGAGGCATTGTTGTTTTGCGCCATTTTTCCTTTATTTAGTTTTGAAAAGGAAGTGTAGTGTGTACTGTGCATGTAGTTTAGTGATGATAGTTAGAGAAACTTGTATTGGAGAGCATGCTGGCCTCCTCTCTGTGTTTCTGAAACACTGAAAAAGTTCAGCAAAGGGGGATGGTCAGGAACTAGTCCTGAGGGCTGATGAAACGGGAGTACGGCCCTGCTCGACTGGTGCTACAGTCTACTCCTGATTCCAATCGGTTGATTATTATTCTCTAAGATCACGTAGGGTAAAATATTACTTTTCTGCATATTCCGAATGTCACCTAATTTTCCATGAAAGATTAGAGCGAGAGCCACCACAACTGGTAGACTTATAGCCTGTGATTACCTAAGGTGACATGCACGAGATCAGTGACCTTGACCTCGCCTCAAACTTACGAACTATTCCGGACATTCCTGATGTCATCTAATATTCCATGAAAGATTAAAGCTAGAACCACAGAACTTGGTGGACGTATAGGCTGTTATGACCTAAGGTGACATGCACAAGATCAGTGACCTTGACTTCAATGTTCCTTTACGGCTAGTGGGCAATGGCTGTGGGATTTTTTTTTTTCCAAATTATATTTAGATATTACGGTGTTCAAGTTATTATCATTATTAATACTTCCGAAACATTTTCTGTCAACCATACCCATATCTTTAATCATGTAGGATATTTGGATTCATTCACAACGATGATCCTTGCTACCTTGATACATTTACAATATGCTCAAATTTGAAGACCCCTGTTACAGTAAACGGGCAACGGGTACTCTGGTCCTGAATGCGAGCAGTCTTTTCAGAGTAAACTAATACAGTAGTTCCCAGAATAAAACATAACTAAAAACATCTCTGTGAAAGATGAAAATATTGGTGTATTTCTGGCTTGTTGTGGTTTATCCTACCTTTTGTCAGTTCTGCCTGGCCTTCCAGCTATAAAATGTGAAGCATCCAACCTACCTGGCGGGAGGAAGCCAGGAAGGTAAGGGAAGGAACGCCAGACATGACTGGAATTCCTGCGGTATAATGCAATTGTGGGTAAAGCATGTGGAAGCTTGGAGGGGAAATGTCTGTCTGTCGGTCTGCATTGCCTGCGACTGCATCATGAGATGGGTCGTGCCCTGTATACACAGGAGGAGTAACACAGATAGACTTATTTCTACAGAAACTGTCACAATGAGGACCATTGGATAGTCAGCACACACACACACATATATATATATATATATCTCATCTCATCAGCCGTTTGAGTGTCCACTGCAGGACCGGCATATCCCGACCGAAGTCGTGACGATACAGCCAATGTATCTCTACCAAGTGGCTTAGGCTGTCTGGTAGAGATTGTATGTAGGGTATGAAGTGCTTGTAAATGTAATTGTAGTGTTGGAGTGGCTTTGGATGTGTGTGTAGTCTGTGAACCAAGTGTAATCGGCCCGCGCAAGCCGACTGGGTGCAAGCATACTTTATAGTAAGCGACACTGGTTCAACCAAAGGACCCCTGGTGTCCGCCAATGCAGTACGTGGCCGGGTGAACACTCCCAAAGTTTATTACTCTGGCGGGGCGCGAACCCTGGCTTACCCGTGTACGAAACGCACACTCTACCACTGTACCACAGAGGCTCCATATATATATATATATATATATATATATATATATAGAGAGAGAGAGAGAGAGAGAGAGAGAGAGAGAGAGAGAGAGAGAGAGAGAGAGAGAGAGAGAGAGAGAGAGAGAGAGAGAGAGAGAGAGAGAGAGAGAGAGAGAGAGAGAGAGAGAGAGAGAGAGAGAGAGAATATATGTAAACGAGAAGTATGAAACGAATGTATGTTCCTATATATGACGTACGGTTATGGGACTTGGGAACTGAAAAAAGTCGATGGAAAATCAACTAATCCGTTCTTAAAGAGCAATGGAAAGGTCAGTGCTGGGAATAACTTCAAGAGACAGAAAGAGATCAACATGGATAAGACAGCAGACCAAAGCTGATGACATTACAGAAGTTATAGAAGAACAGAAATGGAGGTGGGCAGGTCATGTAGCAAGAATAAGGGATAACGGATGGAACAAAGGGTTGACTGACAGGACTCCAGACCATAAGCGCATCAGAAAAAGGCCAGGCTGGAGGTGGAGAGATGAAATAGAGAAGTTTGCAGGCAAAACGTGGAAGAGTGGTTCAGTCAAAGAACTCGTGGAAAAGGTTTGGGGAGGCCTTTGTTCGGCACTGGACTTGCAATGGCTGCTGCTGCTGCTATATCTATATCTCTATCTATCTATATTTGTTTATATATCTATATCTCTATCTATCTATATTTGTTTATATATATATATATATATATATATATATATATATATATATATATATGTGTGTGTGTGTGTGTGTGTGTGTGTGTGTGTTTATCTATCTGTACTTACGTAGGTTTGTATGTATCTGTGTATCTATCTATCTGTCTGTTTCCTCCTCATAGTAAACTATATGAGGGGATTCTCGATCCAGAGAGTTTCCATGACCACTGAACACACCGTCATCAATCATAAGTTTTGTCCACGACAATCGCTCACCCACCAACTTTGTTGTCGCTGGACTCTCTTTCTAAAGTAACTGAATAACAACACTGATTTGTTTACAGCCGATAATACAAATGGAAATCCCAACAAGAAACGGTACTGTATAAGATTACAGTCTACATGAGAGTTAGTAAGACCGATAACCATTTTTTTTTTTTTTTAAGTTCCTGTCCTTTAATATAAGAAAATTATAGCTCAGTTGTACCTAGATTCCTGTTTATGGTATTCAGTGGGTAGGTGCAAGGAGGAAACAAAATTTGCCCAACCGTCACCCTGACCCAGAACATGAAGGAAAGTAAGCATTTTTTGACATGAAATGTTATGCATTAAATATCGAGCATGAAAAAAGACATGCTAGGGAAACCAAATGTGAGTATAATGAAAGCACTTTTTATAACAGTGTCATTACTTCCTGTTTCGTACTTAACTCTTTGGTGGCTAATCGCGATTTCGAAACTAACTTCGATTAATTCACTCAGCTTATAGAAACCCAGTGCAGCATGAGAGCAACAGCAAGAAAAGAGAGAGAGAGATGTGAGTAATAAGTAAGATTAAAATTTGCCTACTTATATGAAAGTTTTTAAAGGGCCCAATTAAAAAGTTGTCAGAATAAACAAAACAATGTAACAAAAAAAAATGTATAAGTTGTGTACATAGAACAAGAAAAGAATGGAGTCTGAGCATTACAAGAGAGGAATACACTTAGACTGACGTTAGGAAAGCAAGCAGTAGTAAGTCAGAAACGAAGCTGTATTCGTACAAGGAAGGAAACCCCGGATACTGAAGGAGTTGGGACGAAGAGGGAGCAGAGGAGCGATAAGAAAAAAAAAAAAAAAGCCTCGATGGAAGACTTTGCGTTACGGATTGTCAAGGATAGATGGATATAAAAAGAAGTAAAAAGCAAAGTGAAATTATATAGGAGAGAGAGAGAGAGAGAGAGAGAGAGAGAGAGAGAGAGAGAGAGAGAGAGAGAGACAGACAGACAGACAGACAGACAGAGACAGAAAGAGAAGCAAATTGGAGCAAAAATGTTATAAAAGTTTTCGATAGGGAAAAGGGAGTGAGGGATGAGAGAAGGATACCAGAAAAGTTGGCTGAAAAGGGATGACCATCAGACAAAAGCCTCGGAAGCCGAATTAGGACAGAAAATCGTGAAGAAAGTGAAAGAAAATTAAAGTTCTGGTAAGGACCTGACAAAGAGTAACTGGGAGAGGCTGGAGAATCAAGAGAGAGGAAAAATACAAGAGAGCAATTACTAATGGAGATACAGAAGGAGGGAAAGATGAAGCCGAATGTGTATCAAATGGAGCACCGCCTCCCGTCACATTTTAAAAATATTAGTGTCTATTAAAACATTTTGATTCTCACTGCAGCTGCACTGACGGTACAGATTATTTTATTAGTAAATTGTCAAACCTCTTTCCATCTATAGTTCATACCAACAGTTTATATGACTTGATGATGATGATGATGATGATGATGAATGATGATGGGTGTCTACCTCACGAGATAACAACAAATATGTAAAATGCCATCTTCCTGTGACGTCGCTGATATAACCATTACGATCTACATTATAAATCTGTTGTGCCCCCCCCCAAACCATCTCTCTCTCTCTCTCTCTCTCTCTATGGAGGGGCTCTTGGGGAGGGGGGAGGACTTCCCGTGTCATCGCATCACTACTGCGACTATCTACATTGGCTGAGTGGAAAAGTGTGTGGGTTGGTTTGAGGGTGGTGTAAATACTGTAGGTCCTTGGTTAGAAGAGGTCCATATGGGATAACAGGTCTAAGGAGGTAGTCTTTGGGGGAACTGGGTCGAAACAAAAATGTAGGTTCAATGGATATCAACAGATTCATTTAGGTAGTATCGGCCATTGGAGATATTATGTTAAGGTGGGGATTTTTTTGTTATTCTTTCATGGAGAGAGAAAAGATCTATGAGGGAATATTGGTCAGTGGGTAAAACAGATCTGTGTGGGAAAATGCGTGCATGGAGGGAACAACTGTTCTGCTGAGAAAATAATTCTACGGTGGAAAAGATAACAAAGGACAATAGATTCATGGTGGAAAATATATCCACAGGGATCAGTTGGATAACGGGGGGGGGGGAGGTCCTTGAGGAAAATGATCCATGGGTAAATTAGACCCATAGGGGGATAATGGGTCCATGGGTGAAATAGGTCCAACTGGGAACATATAAAGGTCCATGAAGAACATAGGGACAAACAGACAAATATGCTTTTGGGCAAAGAGATACAGGGGATTATTTAATCAGTGTAAAAACGGGTCACTGGGGTAAAGTAAGGATGTGGGTTTCGTCCCATACGGGGTTGTAGCCGGAGACGGGCTTATGTGATAGGCATAATAAAATATCTGGGGTTATGAAAATGACTGACATATTTTTGTCAAGCTGTTTCTAGGCAGGTTTTCCAAAAGACTATTAGAGCTTGACCAGTTGTCAAAGGGCTTTTGGGCTCGAACCGGGTTTTGCAGCATGGATGAAGTTTTATTGCTGTGTTGGTGGTAGGTGAGGGCGTCCATCGTCCACTCATTTGATGCAGTGTTGCGTATCTCTACCTTCATGTTTATCTTTCTTTTTCCTTCTTCTCATCCTATTTCTCCCATCCTTCCTGTCACTGTTTATTGCTCCTCTCTTCACGTCATGTTGCTCTACAGAGACTGATAAACCAGATGGTTTCCTGTAACTCAAGAATCCACTTACAACTCTGTGTGGTAACTATGCAGCCAATTAACCCGGTGAGGTGGAGCTTAGGCCTACTATGAACTTGCCATTAACTACGGTGTCCACCCAGTAACCAAACCTTCACCTAATCGCCGTGCCTCGCTTTGGCGAGGCGATGTCAACCACAAGAGAACATCGCTTCACGGCACAAGACGGCCGGGCAGGGGCGGTTGCTTTCCTGTGGTTGATGGGTCTGCTTAATCAGACAGACTTGGATAGTACAACAGAAAAAACAAGTACCGACTTGGAATTAGCTGGGTGCCACTCTGGCGCCACTGGGGAAAAGATTTAATGCCGAAAAACAAACTGGCCGCCTGCCAATAGAAAATCCTTCATAACCTCTTTAGAAGACTATCCAAGACTATCCATCGTGGATGACTCCCAGTGCTGGTTGAATGACATGTGAACTCAAGCTGCGGCTCTAAACAACTTTTATTGACAACTTTTCCTTCTACAATCAATGCTTTCTGATATTTGAGTTTTCGATACAGACACACACAGATACATTTCGTACAAAAATAGTGACCATCGACTTCGTCTACCAGGCTCAGTTACTGGTGATAGAAAATGATCTTTGTGTCTGTTTATATATTTTTGGGGTCAAGAAATGCACATATGATGAAATTTGTGTAGGGTATAATTTATGTGAAAACGTTTTCCTCAGTCCGACAATTAATTTTCATTTTTCCAATGGAATCACTGTCATGAGTCTAATTGCATTATTCAGTTTGTGATCTGCGTGTATATGTTCTCCGTTCAATTTTTATGTAGTTGAGAGTATGATACATTTGCCACAACTGCAATAAAGTTTTCTTGGGATTCATATGTTTCTTTTCAGACAGACATTAGCAGGAATGATTCTATGCTTATGGTTCTCCCACATAGTTGAGTTGCCTAAAATTTTTCAAAAATTTTCTTCTAATCCTCATTGCTATAATTATTGTTTTGCATGTAAGATGATGGCTCTCTACTTATGAAAATAACTGTTGTCTAAAGAGACAAACGTATGTTTACTGCCATGAATGGTCCTCTTTATTGATTCTAATCTAAAAATTAATAATGACTGTTGCATGTGGTGATGAGTAAGCATACTTATATGAATATTCTAACCTATGTATCGCAATTTCGACATTTTCCGTACATGTTTTCAAATACAAAACTTTGAGGAGTTCCCGGTTTCGTCATTTTGGTCTATTTTGATAGTAGCTTCGCGATGACTGGGGAGCAACCTATGATGCTGCTTGTAATACAGATTTCAGGTAGTTTGGTTAAATAAAAACTAAGTTTAAAGTAGGTAAGACTTACATACTTATTGGTGGTAAGGGTAACAGAGGAGGATGCTAAAATTAATTACGGATCTCAAGAGACATGCGTTGCTGCACCTCACATCACTCATTTACTCCCTAACTCACTCAGTCGGAAATACACTGTATGTGTGTACATACAGGAATAACATTTGTAGCAACTCATTTATTCTGGAGGAAGCAAAGCTGTTATCAGCACTACACTATTGCATTTTAATAATTTCAGTGTTAATGCCACTTGTATATCTGCAGTTACAGTTAGACAACACTGAGTGCGGTTGCCATTCACACTGGAACTCAGTCACATGAACGAGGTCAGCGCGATTCAGTCCATACCTTTCATGTTTTTACCATCATCGTACACATCAACAATGTCCCAGTGAGGATGAATAAAGCACAGATGGCAGATTCAAAGTAGTTGGCCATCTTGCTTCTTCTTGAACTTGTGAAGAACTAAGTCTGTGATAGTAATCGGTCACTCGTAACTGAGACCTCGAGTTGCGAAAAGTCACAGAGCTTTTGAGGCTTCATAAAGAGCTCTTAGGAATCAAATTCATCTCCACATTCCGAAAGTCAGATTCAAGTCAGTTCTGATGCAGTTCGGTCCATTCAGGCTATTTCAGGTCCAGCCACATCCCCTCAGGTCACCTTACATCCACTCCCGCCATTACAGTACATCCTACCAATTTTCAGTTCGCCACCGATCAACGGCTAAAGTGGTTCTGACTTATTCTCAACTGTTCCTGACTAATTTGTTATCCCCAGTTTCTAAACTGACCCTAAAATTTAGCTATCACGTAACCTTGACGTACTACATCATAAGTGAGGGAAAAGTCCATGAAGCATGCAAATTCGTTAAATAAGTGTCAAAAAGTCTATATATTGTTACAAAAATAATTATGCTTAGTCTTTGATTTATATCATATACTAAGGACAAACCGATAATTATACAAAATATTATTACACGACCTTTGCACATTAGAAGTGCCTCTGCATTTTGCGTTTGTAGGACCCATTACTCTCACACCGTAAAGTCCAACACTAGTCGCTCATCATGTTTGGATTGAATCGGCCTTGATATCTGCTCTCCATTATGACAATTTCGCGGTGAAACCTTTCGCCATGTTCATTACTGACATTTCCAAGAATAAATAGAAAGAAGTCGAAATCAGAATGGATGAAATTTATCTTGAGCGACATTCGAGTACCGAGTGCATAGTAACTCTTCAACATCTCGTCCACCAGCTCCTAATAATTCGATGCTCGAAAGTTTCCTAGGTAATTCCTGACAAGAACCATGAAGCTTTTCCAAGCAGCCCTTTCCAGCTCAGATAAGCTCTTTACAAAATCCTGATCTTTGAGTATAAGATGGATCTGAGGGACTATTGAAAATAAACTGCCTTTACTTTGGCCTCAGATACAGTGCCTTGGAACTTCATAAGCAAGCAGTGGAAGCCAGCACCATCTTGATCCATGGCCTTCAGAAAGTTCTTCATCAAAGTTTCAAATGAACTGGAGGCAAGAATACCTTCTCAGGGTGAACAAGAGGTTTGTTAAGACAGTTGAACCTTCCAGTCATATCTTTCGGTCACACTGGGCATTCCTTTTGTGTGTAATGCTTAGCGTCTGCTCTGCTGTCCCATGAACAGAGAAAACACATGTGCTTTGTGTAATCTTGCTAAAGTCCTAGAAGCAAGCAGATCACTTTCAGGTCCCCGCAGATGCTCCATCGATGTGTTTTGTAGCCAGTAGCGGTCAACAGAGTACTCACAGTTTCATAACTCTCATTCATTCCATGGACATGCACAATTGGAACAGGAGCAAGCTCATTTCCATTATGGAGAAGGA
The DNA here is from genome assembly GCF_032717465.1 of Coenobita brevimanus. Classification (NCBI taxonomy): domain Eukaryota; kingdom Metazoa; phylum Arthropoda; class Malacostraca; order Decapoda; family Coenobitidae; genus Coenobita; species Coenobita brevimanus. The sequence continues at coordinate 914,043 of NC_136998.1, forward strand.
CTCTCTTCAGTGCATTCTTCCCAGAATCTATGAACAACCGCCATTTTCCTTTTTGATAAGGACGAGACTTACAAAGGTGTTGCATTAACGATACATCATAACAGTAACAAAGCATGTCATCCATCCATCTTGAAGTACATTGAGAACTTTTCATGTCTATGATGGAAGGTGATGGTACAAACTCCACCTTGTAGCATGTTCGATTGCTTAAGTTGAGATCCAAGGAAATCATTTTTCTCCTTGGGGGAGTTAAGGTCTCTTATAGGGTCATACAGCTCTACCTGACTGATGAGGTGTGGTTCCTTGCCCTCAAAATCTTTTTGAATGTCGGCATCCATGCAACACTCCTCCTCACCAGATTCTGATTCACTTCTGGTACTTAATGGAGGATCTGGAACTGGAAAGTCAGGGCCATGGGTGCTTGCCTTAGAGAAGGTACATAAGGATACCTGATCTTGGACAGAGTTTTCACTGAATTCCCTTTGGTGTTAGTGAGGCAAAAGTAGCAGTCAGGACAGTGATCATTTGGCGCCAAACCGTTGGTACAGCGAAAGGCATACCTGATGGCCGTTTCATGTGGTTTACACCGAGCTTGCATGCAATATGGGGTGCCCACTTCTTGTCTTGATTACCATCAGGACATTTAAAGTAATGTTTGTAAGCACCTTTAACATTCCTTGTAAATGGTATTTTCAGGCTTTCAGGTGTAAAGAACCCTCAGATGTTGCAGAAAGAGTCTGATGCATTCATACAGTTGCGCTGCTTCACTGCTTGTCAACACAGATCAAGGCATGTAACAGTAAAGAAAAGCTGAAATGGAATAATAGCAAATATAAGATAACTATTGCATATTGCTGGTTAAAAAAAAAAAAAAAACTTCATGATGGGAAAATTTTACCCATCTCTCCGTTGTGGCTGATCCACTTTGAGTTGCTAAATATCTTGTGGTTCAGGTACTTAACTGAAACTGATTGATTGATTGATTGATTGAAAATAATTACAATCTGGCGGCGCAACTGCCAGGGTCATATGCCGCCGGATGACAAAGTAAAAGGCACTGCAAAATAAAAAGCGTCTATTCAAAATAAAGTTAATATCTGTTAGTAGGAATAAAACACTAAAAATAATAAAAGAATAATTTATAAAATAATTACTTATAAAAGCGGAAGGAGGCCCGCCTCCTGAAGAAAACTAAAAACATCAGTAAAATAGTTAGAGGCCTCACCAAGCATCGAGGATAAACAGTAGGCACCATCTGCTCCCCCATGCCTATGAAGGAACCTCTGACGCAGGCCCCCCAGACTCGGACACTCGACCAGCAAGTGACGGACAGTAAGGGGAACGAGGCAGTCATCACAGTACGGTTGAGTTTCACCACACATGAGGAACCCATGTGTAAGCCGAGAATGCCCAATGCGAAGCCTAGCAAGAGCCACCTCCAGTCGCCGAGACATAGAGGGAAGAACCCTTGGCACAACCACTCTCTGAAAGATTTCTTTTAGTTTATTTTGAGACACACCATCCCAGCGTCTCTGCCAACACGTACGAATTGCATACCGCAAGTAAGGTGTTACATCAGAAACAGGTAGTGAGTAGTCAGCTGGGGGCTGTTGAGAAGACGCAGCTTTAGCTAAAGTATCTGCCCTCTCATTGCCCACCACACCAACATGTGCAGGAACCCAACAGAAGTCTACACGGCGGCCACGGCGGCCAAGAAGAAAAAGCCACTCTAAAATTGATAAAACCAATGGATGGGATGCATTAAAAGACTCCAGTGCAAACAAAGCACTACGTGAGTCACTATAAATCACAAAAACGGATTGGCGGAGAGTAAAAATGATCTTAAGAGCATACAAAATTGCAGTCAGTTCTGCTGTATACACTGAAGTAACGCCAGGAAGGCTACTCCCCCTACTAAAGGAAGGGAAGACAACACCAAATCCTACTCCTGAATCAGTCTTAGACCCGTCAGTATAGACGGGGACAGAACCCTCATGAATGGAGGCATGTTCTAAAAAGAGAGAGAGGAACACCTGAGAGGGAAGCGAGCCCTTTTTTTCAACAACGGACCTACAGAATGTCACGCGAGGGAGTAGCCAAGGACCCACCCTTGGGATCCGATGTGGACAAATTGCCAGTCTCGGGAGAGAGAGGGCTAGCATAACAGACCGGACCCTGTAACCAAATGGCTTTGGGAAATTGGGACGGGTCTCAAAAACGGAAGATCGGGAATCCTGTGAGACAATGGCACAAGAAATTGAGTCTGGAATGCGGTGAAGACGATACCAACACCTCAACATTAGCAACTGGCGCCGCAAGTCCAAGGGGAGTACACCAGCATCTACCAACAAACTTGGAATTGGGGATGATCTGAATGCCCCGGTTGCCAGACGAACACCAGCATGATGCACAGAATTTAACAACCGGAGGCGGGCATCTGTTGCAGAGGAGTAGATCTCACACCCATATTCAACTTTAGGAAGAATAAGAGACCTATGCAAGAGGAGGAGGGTCTGACGGTCAGCACCCCAAGAGGTATGAGCTAAAGCCCTCAAAAGACTCAAAGCTTTAAGACAAGCCACCTTAACAGAACGAATATGAGGAACCCAGGTTAATCTTCTATCAAACAGAAGACCCAGAAACCGCGTCTCTTCCACACAGGATATTCTTCTACCATAGAGATACAAGTCAGGGTCTGGGTGGACTCCTCGAAGACGACAAAAATGTATAGCCACTGTCTTTGCTGCAGAGAAATGGAAACCGCGTGCTTCTGCCCAGTCAGAAATTCTATTGAGAGCCAGCTGCAACTTCCTCTCTATCAGAGACATTCTAGACGCAGTGAAAGAAATCGAGAGGTCATCAACATATAGTGATCCTCGTACACCATCAGGAAGTACACTGATGACGCTGTTAATGGCTACAGCAAACAGAGTAACACTAAGGATACTCCCCTGTGGTACTCCATCTTCTAGTGCTCGGGCATTAGAAAGCACTCCTCCCACTCGCACCCTTAAAATTCGGTTAGATAAAAACTGTTGAATAAAAACAGGTAAGCGTCCACGAAGACCAAACTCATGAAGAGAGAGTAAAATACCATGACGCCATGCAGTGTCATATGCCTTTTCCAGATCAAAGAAGACTGTGACCTGGTGTTGGTTAGTGGAAAAAGCCTCACAGACAGAAGATTCCAAGGACAGTAATGCATCAGAGGTAGATCGCATTTTTCGAAAACCATACTGGGCAGGGGATAAGAAGTCACCTCTCTCTAAAAACCACACAAGCCTAACATTGACCATCTTTTCCAAAACTTTACATATACAAGACGTCAAAGAAATAGGCCGATAATTCGTCGCCTGTAGGTGATCCTTACCTGGTTTGGGGATGGGGATAACTACAGCAACACCCCAACAAGCCGGAAACTCCCCAGAACACCAGATCTTATTAAACAGTGAAAGCAAAAACAACAGGGACTCATCAGATAGGTGGCGTAAAAAGGCATAAGGAATATCATCAAAACCAGGAGAGGAATCATGGCACTGCGACAGAGCCACCTGGAGTTCAGAAATTGAAAATGGAACATTGTAAGGCTCTCCCCCAACAGAGGCAAAACTAAGACCACGAGATTCTAGGCGCCGACGGCGGCAAGCCAAAGGTGTATCTGCTTCCTTCTTTGACACACTGGCAAAATGGTCAGCAAGCAATTCTGCAACAGCAAATGGATCAGCCACAGTTCCACCTGGTGCAGATAAAACAGGAGGGGATGGGACAGTAAATTTACCTGAAATTTTCTTTACCCGGTTCCACACCTGGGTGATGGAAGTCCTCGAATTGATGGAGGAAACATAACCCTTCCAGGATGAACGCCTAGCCTCCTTTAAGACCCGCCTCATATGAGCTCGTGCCCTCTGATACGCCACCAAATACTGAGGATCCCCACGGTGACGACGAAGTCGTGAGAAGGCGATTCGTTTGGCTCTCACTGCGGAACTACACTCCGAGTTCCACCAAGGAACTGGACGTTTAGGAAACTGACCCTTTGTTTTTGGAATAGATAATATGGCTGCTGAGTGCAGCACGGTATTGAAATATGACACAGCCTCCGTAAGACAGCCAAACTCATTGACAGAAAGGGAAATGGAACTTAATTCCCTGAAATATGGCCAGTCAGCCTTATCCAGAAGCCAGCGAGGAAGACGTGGCTGAGGTCCACCTGCACTAGCAGTTAAGAGTAACGGAAAATGGTCGCTGCCATACAGGTCTGGCAACACATCCCAGTTAAAATCTAAAAGAGCATCAGCTGAACATAAGGACAAATCAATGGCAGTAAAAGTTCCTGTCTGGCTATGGAAATAAGTCATTATATTGGAGTTTAAAATGCCTAACTCCTCATCTTCCACTAAAGAGGCCAGCATAACACCCCGAGGGTTGGCCTCACTGTTTCCCCATAGTGGATGGTGACCATTCATATCGCCTAGTAACAGAAAGGGAGAAGGAAGGCCATGAATAAGGCGTTCCAGATCCGCCCTTTCAACAGTTGCACTAGGAGGTAGATAAAGACTGCAAACTGTATACTGCCGACGTAAAAACATCCGGACAGCAACTGCCTGCAAGGGACTGGAAATATCCAGATGACTAAATGGAATATCCTGGCGAAGGAAGATAGCAGCACCTCCATGACGACCTTGGCCCAGCACAGAATCAGAATAAAAAGCATTGTAGCCAGAAGGACCAGCAGGAGCAGTATCACCAACCATGGTCTCCTGGATACACATGCATAGCGGAGTAAATTGAGAAACTAGATGACACAGTTCTTCATAGTTAGCACGTAAACCCCGACAATTCCACTGGATGATAGAACCCATAGTGGAGGGGAAAATGATTAAATGCGTGACTGTACACCTCCTGACATGCGAGCGGGTTTGGAATGATGCTTAGGAAGGCCCTTGGTAAGAGACTGTCCAGCACCAGGAACCCGCGCTTTATGTTGAACATCCGTAGGCAAACGTGAGGACGTGGAAGAGGAAAGTTTTACACCACTCTTCCTTTGAGGTGGAATAATCCGAGAATTGGACTTCCCAGTGTCAAAATTTTTGCGGGAATGTGGGGGCCCTGACGAGCCTCCAGAGAGGGAGACTGGCACTCGTGCTGAAAGGGGGACAGTCTTCTTTGGTATGCAGGTACGTCCACTAATGGGTTTGTCACGGGCAGCAGCATGGAGCCCAACAGGAGGGGAGGTGCTACTCTGGACCCTGCCCGGGGCCCCCAGTGAGCTGAGAGGTCGAGCAGGAGGGATTAGGGTCCTGGCCTCCGAACGTGGAGGGGAGAGGGCAGAATTGTCTGAGTTAACTGGAGGAGAAACAACCGGTACCACAGAGGAAGAAGTGACCGACTCACCTGACTTGTTGGAGGGACCGCAAGCTGCCTCAGTCAGATCAGAGCATGCTGTGCCATCAGAGGGACTGCAACCACTCGTGCATCCCTCAGGGCTGGGGTCCTGACAAGCAGGGGAGGGCTTATCCCCTGGCTTTAGAGAGGGTACCTTCATGTCTGAGGCCACAGCGAAACCATCCAATTCGGTATCAATGACCGGGACATCAGTATCTATGCCCGATACAGTAGCACCGTCAGAGTGGCCACCCTGATCAGCATGGGAGGCTTTAGTTGGGGGAACATCTGTCAATGACTCAGTGGACTCACGAATGCGTTTGTTGGAGGACCGTTTAGGGCTATGTACCTCAGCCTGTACAAGTTCAGATGGAATCACAGAAGTATTCTTGGGCATATTCTTGGAGGTACTAACTGAGGTGTCTTCTCGATCAGTAGTTTCCACCAAAGTTGCAAATTTATTGCTGACAGGCACCGAGAGAATCTGCATCCTATCAGACGTGTTGGAGGTTGACCGAGTACCCCGACTCTCACGTCGTTGAGAATTCTGTTCATCACCACCAGAATTGCGGCCTGACTGGACTGACCGTGATAGAACTGAAGCAAAGGAAACTCCAGGTCGTATATACATAGACATAACTCGGTGTTTAGCTTCCTTAAAGGTAATCCTTTCACGAGTCCGCAAAGACAAAACCTCACACTCAAATTTGTATTTGTCACAAGCTTTGGAGGTAGCTGCATGGCCACCTCCACAATTGACACAGGTCTCTGTACCAGAACAATCTATATCTTCATGGGAAATTCCACATGTAGCACATATCGCAGGAAGGCCCTGCAACAATCGTCGACAGTATTTGCTAACGTGGCCAAACTTTTGACAATGAAAACAGCGTCTTGGACTGGGTATATACAGCTTCACCTTTAAGGACAACCAGGCAACCTTAATGGAAGAGGGAAGCTGAGTGACCTCAAACGTTAACAAAATGGAGGGCGTGGGCAGAAGGACACCATCAATTTTCTTATGAAATCTTTCCACTTTGATGACTCCATGTACCTTCATTTCCTCAAGAAGCTTTGCTTCTGAGTACCTAAGCAGCTCTCTAGAGTAGATTACCCCACGAGATTAGTTGAATGTGGGATGCGGCAAGCATGTAACTGGAGCCCCAGATACCTCAGATAGAGAACAGAGTCTGTCTTTCTCCTCTGGGGAGGTAACCTCCACAAGCAGGCTCCCATCGTGCTGTGGCAAAATTTTTGGCTCCCTGCCACATGTCTTAACGATTGTTCTATGGACTTCAAAAATGTCCAGTTCTGCCACTTTGACACCCTCTACTGCCCGGATCACCAAATACCGAGCAAAGTGGGCTTGTTCATAAAAGCCTGGCAAGACCTCACGCGGGGATGTAATTGGGCCAGACTTTAAGTGGCCCAGATGTTCCTCATATTTGTTTTTTGTTTTGGTTCCCATTAAAAATTTAATAACTTCATTCCCCCACTCCTCCACCCACCACGGAGCCCAACAAGGGGAGGTCTTATGCCAGGGTCAATGCCACTGGCGACCCCAGAGGTAGCAGGGAAGTATACGCGGGTAACCACCGGGGAACCCGAACAAGGGTGACTCCAGGACGGTAGGAGCCACCAGGCCCCCCAGTGCCCACTTGACCCTAGCCAACGCATGACCAGCCGATTGACCTGGTCGGGCCCAACCAGGCCACCCATCTTGCCAGAATAAGGGACCAAAGAGGTGTATTGCTAGCTGCAGGGCGCAGCATACACAGCGTCGCTCAACCTCCAGGACTCCCGTCTCCCAGCATTACGGGACGCCACGCACGGCAAACACGTGGGGAGGCAACTGTCCTGCCCTAGATGGCAAATGGGCAGGGACTAACATCACCAGCAGGCCTCCTCCACCAGTGATGCAGGGGGCGCTTGGTCCACGTAGCTGACAAATACCGAACCCTACAAAGGTAGGCATGCCTCCAAAGTAGGTGGCACCGCCAACCACGCTTCAAGCCCCGCCACCACGTCAAGGTGACCCCCTGCAGCGGGGAACTGAAACTGATATAACCGCCGCAATTACTAGCTGAATGCAGCTTTACAGGATGTATCTATTTCCGTGATTGAAGTCAAATCGGATTTTCCAACACACGAGCAGCTTTTCTGTTATCTAATGGTTCTCGAATAGTGGACGTGCTGGCGAAAATTGGATATCATATTCGATATTGATAGGTTCAGTTTGCTTTGAATCACCTAATAATATAATAGAACCATAACACTTTTTAAATTTTGTCAACCAGTGTTATGGCCCATTTCAGTTACCCAAGGTCCCTCTAGAGCCCCTTTAAGTCATTTCAGGCCCACCACATTATCTGGGATCAGTGTAAATGTGTCCAAAAAGTTACATTTTCAATAATTTTTTACTCTCTCTCTCTCTCTCTCTCTCTCTCTCTCTCTAACAATCCCAGGCAATCACTCTTTTCTTCATTCCCCCACTTCCTCAATTACTTTCACTCTCACTCTCCTTCTCCCTCTCATTAAGTTACCTTCCATTCTTTTGCCCTGCAACTCTAAATCACTTTTCCTCTCATTCACTCCGAAACCCATTCTACAGTTTCGTCATGTTTGATTCTTTCATCAGAACTTAATGATACACGACGGAAAAATAAGAAAAATCTTGCTTACGATTTAATCAACAAATGAAGGCAGTACGCAGAAGGCAAGGAGCTACAAGACGAATTGTGAAGGACGGGGTATTAGGTAGGAATGTGAGAGATGGCGCCCAGAAGAAGAACAGTAATGTTAGTAACAGATGCTTCTGCCAAGGCATCCCATCAAAGGAAGCAGCACAGAAAAATGATAGACAAGTAGAGGGAATTCCCTCGCATGAGGAAATACTGAACATTTCAGGGGAGGACTAAATAGGTCAGGCCAATATGACCAGCGTAGCAGTAATTATGTGACCTTTACTATAAACTTGATAGGCTTCATGGTCAACTATTTTTTTTTTTTAAGAATAATATAAAAAATTTGGTCCAGTCCTACTTATCTTTATAAAAGCGCAGAATTTTTTAAATATTGCTTAAAAACAAAAAAATAAAACTCCAAAATACCGCTGATTTTCTTGCTGTTGCACATTAAGAAGTATAGCTAAATGACCAGGGCGTAATGATTGCTTAATTTAAAAACTTTGCCGTCATTAAACTAAAAAAAATAATGGAGAGAGAGAGAGAGAGAGAGAGAGAGAGAGAGAGAGAGAATGATGAAAATTTACGACTGCCGTGATATTACTTCATAATTCCCTATATGCCAGCAAAAACTGTATCTCATTAAGCAGAATTTGTGTTGTGGTGGTTATGGTTATGTTGTGTTCTGGCCGAGTGTGAAGGTTTGGATGGGTGTGATCATTGTAGTATGGTACCTCTGCAATGGGATGTTACGATGTTGATGGTGTGGTGTCGTGGTTGTGGTGTGGTTGTTTTGGCGCTGTAGTGTAGCTGCATAGTGTGATGACTGTGGTGTGGTTGTTGTTGTGGTGTAGTGACTAGTTTTGTTAATATCAGATGGTGGGGCAGTTTTGCGACCATTATGCTTTGTTGTTGTTATGCTTGTTCTGGTATAAGTTATAGTGTGATGATTGTCGTGTGCTTAAGGTAATGTGGCTGGTGTACTGTAGTCTTAATAGTAGGTTGGGTATTTACTCGGAATGCAATAAATTTCCTAATCATCATCAGAATCATAATTATCATCGTCATTAATCTTCCAGTCCATAGCCTCACCTAAACTGGAGTAATGTGGAAATACCTGTAGTGAAAGATGATGTTTCAGTGACAAGTAATAATCGGAGCCAATAAACACTGCAAATGAATTCTTAAATTAAATATAATATCAGTCAAACTAATGGGTATGGGTTGTTTTCTCGTGTGCATTGGTAACACCATTTCCTGCATGTCGCAAATAAATATTCCTGTCTGAATTAGCAGCCAAGAGAGTACAGTATATAATTTATATGTTTAACATGTAAAAGCAGTCGCTTGGAAAGAGGTTCCAGTTAACTTTCTTTGTTGACGAGAATACGACCCCAGAGCTAAAAGTGAATTCCTAAGTAAACAGACGGAAAACGTGACGAGCGACATGATGGACAAAACTGTATAAATACCAATACATTATTCACACGTTCAAGGTCCCGAGCTAATGAGTGTGGGATTCCAACCCCTCTTACCAGCGTGAATATACAGTATATTACTGACTCTTTATCAACATCTTATAGGATTATGTAATTTCTAGCGTGTGTACGATCGATAGAAAAATTTCTCGCGTGAGGGGTCCCATGGTTTCTTACTATGTTCAATAACTACCGTACAGTGACAAAATAGATATCGTACTGTAATGTCGGTCGCTAAAAGGAAGTCACCATTCATTATACAGTATATAATACAAGCTACTGTAATTCCAAGGTAAAAATAACGCTTTCCTTATACAAATTGCATTAAATCTACAGATAAACCCAGGCTATGCAGTGTTTAAATCAGGATTAAGTGCACATTTAACAATATGTTTTGTAATGCAGAAAGTATCGTACATTACAGAATATTGCTTTAAGTTTCATTACTGATACATTTTTTTGTTTGAATGTTTAACCCCTAAAGCCGGGCTGATGGCACCTGTCGCAGGATACGAGGTGTTCGGGAATGCAGAGTGTTAGACATGGTCGTTTTTCTTTTCCCGCCACAAATAAGTGGCCATCAATTTCTTTTGTCACAACGGTGTTACAAAAGCGTACAGGAGGCGGGTGGACTGCATAGGCAGTGAACTGCATGCCACAGAAGGGTATGGAATGATTAGTTCTAGTTCCAATTCATCCGATTCACTTACTGCCCCCGCCACTAGCCTGACCCATGCCACCTCCACCTCCACCAAGCAGCCCTTCCATGTAAGGAAGCAACTGAGTGATAATGCCAAAGGAAATGTAATGGAGATGCCAGTGTCGTCCTGCCTAGGCTGCCCAGTTCTACGTGGAGGGTTACCCTACCCACGGCCTCGCACGCTCATCCAAACGACCAAACCCGGCATTGCCAGTATTCCAAAATTTTCCTCTCTTCTTCACGGCCGCGCTCCACAACGCTCCCACATAGACACCTCCTGACACTTGCAGTGGAGAGACAATTGATGAGTGTTCTGGTCTTTTATTCAGTGTTCTAAGTTTTGTGGTTGGTGAGATATGATGGTCTGAAAACAAACATTTTCTGAAAATATCACCAGGTACAACAAGCGACGGGCCAGATCCAATGTCTGGCCTTGGGGGGAAAAACTACCATGATGATTTTATATTCACAGTTTAAAAAACATCAAACGATTCCTTACGTCTTTAGTTGAAAATTTCCCTCATAAAATGAATCCCTTTGCTACGACGATGTTTTTCTTTTTTCTTTTTAACTGCCATTCACTCACTGAAGTGGAGCATTGCAGGGCGCATGGTTTCACTCATCATCCTTCAACTCCTCCCACGGGGATGGGGTAGAGCTTGTGCATGCTTCCAAGGAGCCACTCATCTCCCATTAAGTATCTTCTGTCTGTACCCATTCAAAAATTACGTAACGCAGGCGGTACGTGGGGTATAAAACCAGGTGTTATGATCTGTAACCAGGGGATGGGGTTGAGGTTGTGTTAGAAGTGTTACATAACAGTCATATCCAAAGCCTACATAATACAGATGTAATCGTTTAACTTGAGGAAGAATACATCCACTAATCTGTGACAATAGTTCCAAACATCCTAAGAACAGATAATAACTAAGCAGGTAGTAACTAATCAGCAGACCATTTTCAGCTAACAATTAAATATTTCGAACATATATAGAATGGTAATACATAGAACGATGAGTTAAAATTCACTTCCTAATGAAGAGCAGTTGCCTTGACAAAAGTAACTTCGAGGAGTCAGACGAGGCTAGAAGTCAAGACAATCCCGGTAGGGTTTCCATATATCACTCAACGAATCAGTATCTACTCTCCGCTTCTTGTCGCATACTTTCAGCTTTAACTTGCCAGCAGTTTACACATCATATAACTAAATACATAACATACAAAAATATACGAGTATAGGTATACACGTTTCATATCACGATTCTTTAATTCCCTTTTACATGATCACTGAATGCACACGACTTTATGGAGAGAGAGAGAGAGAGAGAGAGAGAGAGAGAGAGAGAGAGAGAGAGAGAGAGAGAGAGAGAGAGAGAGAGATTTCTAACTCTGTGTGTGTGTGTGTGTGTGTGTGTGTGTGTGTGTGTATATATATATATATATATATATATATATATATATATATATATATATATATATATATATATATATATATCTATCTATCCATCTCTCTCTCTCTCTCTCTCTCTCTCTCTCTATATATATATATATATATATATATGCAGAGAGAGAGAGAGAGAGAGAGAGAGAGAGAGAGAGAGAGAGAGAGATTTCAGTTTGCACCTCTGCCATCCAGTCTGGTAAACAGCCTGGCAGCTCTGACCTGGATCATGCTTGTGTTGGCAGTAAATGGACGCAGCTGTTGACGTCCCGCCTGGCCTTCCCAGTATCTTTGTACCTCATTCTCTATTTACCGAGTCTTTATTTTCTCGTACTCGTGAGCTTTTTCTGGCGCATTCTGTCCAAACCTTACCTTGGTTTGTTTTCACTGTCACTCTCCCAATCCAGTTTTCTTTTATCTGCTTCTGAGTTCTGACACAGTCCTTCTAGTATCCATTTGCCTTCTTCTTTTCTTCTTCTTCTTCTTCTTCTTCTTCTTCTTCTTCTTATTATTATTATTATTATTATTATTATTATCATCATATAAATAATTTCCAGTCTGGGAGTCAACCATTTCCTTCAATTCTGTCCCAGTACCCAGTGCGTCTTTTTATGTTTCCTATCGCGTTTTTTTTTTTTTTTAATCTCGGCTGTTCCATCATTTTTCCCCAATAATTTCCTTCCTGCCTCTCTCTGCTTCACCTGTCTTATCCCCTCGTTGCCCATGTCTTCTATTCTTCTACACTATCCCTCCCCATAGTTCTTCCTATACTCGATATCGATCCACCATACCCTCTTTTTGTTTGCCCTTCCCTTTTTTCTCGGTTTCTCTTAAATACCGTTAATTCTCATTTGCATTGAGTTTTTTCTTTATGACGCTCCATACTCTTTTGGGCTGTATCTATTATTATTATTTCTGCTGCTCGTTGACTACTCAGTGATGCCATCCGATCATATTTTAATACTTTTTTCACCAGGAATGTGTCTCCAGTCACCACCCTCTCGTCCAACAAGCTACTACCATTACAGTATATCCCTTTCATTGCTTAGTTTTAAATGCGGGACCATCTAAACGAGAGGCCTGGTCCGGGACACGCGGTACTTCACTCCCGTAGACTTTAGCGAAACCCCATACTATGCCAGTGCTTCCTCATCCTCTTCATACTTTTGTACTTGTTATCTGAAACAGCAAATTACTATATTTATTCTTTGTTGTGGTAGATGGTGGCAACCATCATCCACTAATTTGACGTAGTGTTGCCTGCTTCTTTCTTCCCCACTGTCAGTCTGTCTGTGTCTGCCCCCTTCTCTACCTACTTCTCCAGTTCCTGCTTCTAAATTTTTAATTGCTCTTCTTTCCACCTCAGGTGACCCTACACTGAGTAGGAAACCCAATGGTTTCCTGTAACCTAAGAAACCATTTGCAATGGCGGGTAGTAACCATATAACCAACTTGAGGGATGAAACGGAGCCTGCTGTGATGCCCCTTTTAACTAAATGGAAAGAGACAAATACAGCTTACATCAAGGAACCAAACCTTCATACTTTTCCTCCTGTCTGCTTGCATCTCTTCATCACTACGGCGGGACGTCTAGCAACAAACTCTCACCACTATTCTATCCAACTCTCTAATGCAAATGTTAAGTGTTACTCCCAGTCCTTCATGTATGCAACCGGTCGGCTCTGGAATTGTCTTCCTCTGTCTGCCATTCCTACTGCCTATGACCTCCAGTTTTGCAAACTCAGTGTGTTCAGGCATCTCGAAATGAACAGATATTGAATTTGGCTTTCTGTTACCTCGTTTTCGTTTTTTGCTGGAGGGAAAATCTTGCGTGCTTTTGACATTGGTTCCTTCTTCCTTGCATTAAAAAATAATTTGTATACTGAATAATCAAATGAGCTGATGTGAAGTTCGGACTGTGTCCACTGAATATTCAGATATGTTGGGACAACAAGTGCCATCCATGTTACAGAAGTTTGTGAGGAGAGTGTAGCCAGGGAAACGAAATGGAGATACGTCAGTAAAGGAAGAGATTTGGGTTTCGGAGAGGAACAGGGCTAGAGGTGATAAAGATGCAGGAACAAGTGAACAGAACTGAAATTGGCACTGTGACCAAGTACCATAGTAAAACAAAAGGCCGAGCCCGTACTTCTTCGCTAAAGAGTTTGAACAGTGTTTGCAATAACCGCTGTAAGCACAGTCAATTTATTACGACCTGAGCGCCCTGTGCTGCCAGCCCTACCCTTGCTGTAGAGGCAATCCTAGGTATCACCGACATTCCCGAGAAAGATTCCTCGGCCATTACTAAGGCAGGTTGATAAAAAGGTGTGATGTCTAATGTGTATTGTAGTGTGGTGTAGACTGTTGAAGGTACAAGTATCATGAGAGTATGCTGTCCTATTCTCTGTGTTAATAAAAGCACTGAAATTCGTCAGCAAAGGGAGATGGTGAAGAACGGGTCCTGAGGGCTGGAGAAACGGGAGCTCCAACTCTCCCTGTCACCAGCCTGCCATCCACCTTGGAAGCACCAACCTGTTCAGCTGGTGCTACAGTCTACTCCGGTAATTAGTTCTTTGATAATATCCATCCTGTTTTCTTTCATTTATGGCATAATTCTTCTGCTTTTTTTCTATAATTCATTCATCCCTTATACTACAGTACAGACAGGCTTAGGGAGATGATGGTGATTATGGCATTGGGTAGTCCCCCTAAAATACCTTTCTAAATATTTCATCTTCCTTCAGTGCTTAAAAGAGCTGTTGCTGCCACTGAATTTGTGAGGAATCTTTCACAAAAATGTTTAACTCGTTGCAACAAGATAGATAGATAGATAGACAGATGGATAGATATCATGTCGCTTTCTTTTCCCATTTTCAGGTGTGATGAGGTAGTGAACAGAAAGCCTGGAAGAGGAAAAAATACGATGGTGGTAGAACTACCCGACAGCATGCCTAATGAAATGGACACGCACACAATCCCTCACCATCGAAGCCCCAGGAGTCCAGACTCCACTATTGAGGTACCCCTGCCTACGAGTAACCTCATTTACATATTACACAGATTTACCCATATAAGTGCCAAGTTAAGAGAGCGTGACAGTTGTGTGTTGTGATAGTAGCAGAAAGATAAGAGTAAAGGGAGATGATATATATTCCAATTTCCATTTTATTAATGCCGACACTCCAGAAGGATTATTCCTGGCTCCCTCCCTGTTGTTAATTTAAATAAATGATCTCTTGTTTGTCACCCATATTTCATTCACTCAAATGCACATGACTCACTGCTTCACAGTTCCTTTACAGTTAACCACCCATTCACAAAGTTTGATATCTCTAACTCCCAACTCAGCACAACAATATCCATAAATCAAGACATCTATAATCACTTAACGGAAGAAGATAATATTGTCTCATTTAATGCTATGAAAACTAAGTATGTCCAATTTACTAAGATAGATATTACCTAATTCGTGTATTACCTTCAGTGCAACCAACATTCCTACCTCTAAATGTATTCAAATTCTCGGTGTTTCGCTTAACAGTACCCTCAGTTGATCCTCTCACAACAGTTCACTTGATAAAACCGATTCAAAGAAACCTGGATTATTGTACAGAATCCGTTAAGTCCTTCACTGACCCGCAGTTAGCCATAATTTGCAAGGGTCATGAGGACTCCTGACTCAAATATTGTTTTTCTTTATGCAAGAAAGAAGGAACCAAGGGTCAGGATTCAGCAATTTTGTTCCCTACAAGAACAAACAAAAACTAGATAACAAAGAGACAAATTCAAGATCTCTTCATTTCGAGATGCCTTGACACACTGCGTTTGAAAGACCGGAGATCATAAGCAGTACGAAATACAGACAAAGGACGACAGTTCCAGACTTGACCTGTTGCATACATGAAGGATTAGGAGTGATAGTTAACTCTTGCGTTAGAAAGTTGGGCAGAAAAGGGACGAGAGTTTGTAGCTGGATGGGAGCTATGAGCACGCCGTAGTGGTGGAAGGATGGAAACAGTCACTTCAGAGGAGCAGTGACCATTACAGAAGCTAGTGAAGATGGATAAAGATGCAAAAGTGCGGTAGTGAGAGAGAGAGGTTGAAGGGAGCCAGTAAGAGGAGGAGAGATGATGAGACGAGAAGCCTTTGACTCCACCTTGTTGAGAAGAATTGTATGTGGGGACCCTCCCCACACATGAGAGCTTTACTCTAAACAGGGACAAATAAAACCTGTGTATAAAGTCAACAACAGTGCAAGGATAAAGAAGGCACGGAGTTGGCTTAGCATACTTAATTTCTTACAAGCACATTTTACAAAAGAGGTAAAATGATCTTTCCAAGTTAAGTCCCAAGACAACGAAATACCAAGTATGTTCACCTCCTTTACAAGTAAGGGGAAATGTTGCCTCTTTTGCATTATTTTGCAGATACTTTTATGACAAATGTTCAGACGAAGTTGCATCCATTGTTCCACTTGTCCACGCCTTCCTCCAAGCTACACGGATGTCTGGTAGCGATCAAGGCTGGACAGTCACACTACCATTTTGCGAAATTAAATTGCTTACTCGAGCTACTTCTCTTTGGAACTCGCTTCCCCAGATTAGTTTTTCCCGGAACTTCAACCTACAACAGTCAAGTCCAACTGTTACAGATATGTGATGAATGGAGAATATGTCATTCAGTGTCTAGATTTTTTAATTAATTTTCCTTACTCTGTTCATTCTCTGTTTAAAGAAAAGTTGCCTGGTTGTGGTTGTAGTTGGGTGGTTGTGGTGGTAACTGTATGGTTGTAATGGTAGTTGCATTGTATGGGTGGTAGTTTTATGGTTGAGGTGGAACTATGTGGAAACGTTGTAGGTATGTGTTTGAGATTAGAGTTGTAGTATGATAGTAGTCGCATGGTTGGTGTGGAGGCCGAGTGTTTTGGATGGATATTCCTGTATATGGAATGCGGTTATTGTGGTGGCTGTGGCAAAAATGGATATGGTGTTGCAAGGACGTGGTGGTTGATGTTCTGTGTTTATATAATATTATCTTTTACACATAATAAAACCATCTGGAGATAGTAAAGCTATAACATATAAAATTATCATATATAAATTAATGATGTTATAGTACTTGAGGGGAAAATGGACATTGGATCTATTTCTCTCTCATTGGCGAGCCTCTTCTAAGCAGATTGAAATTATCTGAGAAGTGTGTATAAAGAAATAAAAGAACTTGTGGAACTGGTGAGGTACGGTACAACAGGGGAAACAAGTCTTTAGGGAAAAGATGTTTGGAAGCCTCCTTGCCCCCGAGAAACCATCTCTAGTATCGGATCTCGGCGTGTTCATTTGTTGAATGAAACAGTACGTAAGACAGGTCAGTATGTTTGTTTCTCGTTTGATTTGGCATTAAAGTCTATAGAATTATGTTTACTTAGAGTAGATTCAAAGCTGTTATTTTTTATTTATAAAGTCTCTGCTACACCACGAATATTACGAGGATTCTTTTGTAAACTGGATTTTTTTCCTTTATGCAAACCAACATTCTTCTTCCCAAGTGAGTCTTTTGCTTTAATAGTTCCTCATGTCTTTGCCTTTGTTCAAGCGTCCTTTTTTTAAGTAGAGGAGACCCGAGCACGAGGACCAACGTGAGTTTTATAAATTCTTATTTTTACCCAAAATAGGCCCATGACATTTTTTTTCTATCACGAAGATTCACATGATTTACTGAAAGCCCAAAACAGCCCTCTCAATATGTATTTATATAGCCATAACTCTGCCGACATCCTAAATAGTAGCTAATCTTTTTGCGTGTTTCACACACATATTTATCCTGATTCTGGAATAACTGTATTATTATCATAATTTTTTTTGCAGTGATTTCTGAGGTTGATATTTATATATCTCAGCAAAAAGACAGCAATCTTTATGTAGTAATATTTAAGCGGTAATCTTTATGTAAATCATGTTTGTCGGTCTGTTTCTCTGTCGGTGGGCGTGCATGTGTATACGTATGTGTGTACGTGTGAATTACTGAAGGCAAATTCAAGGTCCTTGGAAGGTTAAAACAGAATCAATTTTCCGTCCGTTCGTTTGCGTTTTGCAGGCAGCAGTTGTACGTCAGTTTTGTCAAGTAAATCCTCTTGAGCTGAAGTTGTACCCTTGGCATAGTGGGTCACATGTTCAGGTCAACCCCTGAGCCACAGTGCCCTGAAAAAAGTCAAGGCCATTAAGCAAGTCTTCTTATTTCCAGAAGAACAGTCATTGTGTTTGTAGCATTTGTTTGAACGATAAGAATGCAGTAGTTTATGCCCTCATGACACATTTGATAGATAGATAGGTGGATAGATAGATAATTTATTGACCACAGCTACATTTATAATAAAACATTCAACCAGTAAAATATTTACATTACAAAATATTCTATCAAACTAATTAAAACGGAAACTGTTGTCCGCAAAATATTACACCTCATACCACAAAACAAATATAAACCAAATGAACAACAAACGAGCGAAAATTCAATTTGAACACCTCCAGTACATCACAAATTATCTTACAACTTTTATCATGGGGAATAGTATCAGTGAACAAATCATTTAGATATTATAATCGTGTCTTATATCTGTTGTTAATGGGCAGGCTTCAACCACATGCCTCTCCGTTTGTACAAGGCCACAAACACACAATCGTTCCTCAAGTGGAAGGCATCCACGCCCCCGCCTATTCCACCCCCCCCCCCCCGTCTCCACCGCCAGGCTGTGTCCAGATATACGGAACTGTGTGAATGATATTCGGTGGAACTCACTGATTAGGTGTTTTGTTTTGTAAACGTCGTGTACAGAGTAACTTGGGTTCATCTCTTTGTATATTAGACACCTTGATGAGTTTAAGTTGGCAATCGCGTTGTGAACATTCCTGATTAATGAATCCTTATTCGGAATTTCGTTTCTAATAAAGTCTGTCACTAGTTTGCCTGTGCAGGTATTATTATCCATCGAAATTTTAATAGCCAGTGACAAAGGATCGTCGTGCATAGTGGACCTTTCGGATCACATCTTGTTAAAGAATTTTTGTTGATAGTATCTAACCAAATCTGGTAGCGACAGACATCCTACTTCATCGTAACGTACCGTGTTGGATGTGGTCCTTCTTATCCCTAACGGTTGTTTTAATGCCCAGTTGTACAGTTTGATGACTGGCTTGATATCAGCTCCAACCGACGACTCACACCATACATGAGGGACGACAACAACGCCGCATCAAATATCCGTCGCTTCACAATAAATGGCGCATCATTATTCCTTTCAATAAACGATACAAACTTCAGCAGGTGACACATCTTATTCTTTACTTGTAGTCTGACGGCCGATGACACAGAACCGTCGCTGGTGAACGGTGAACCTTAGTAAACATAACTTGTACAGTGTTCAACCACAAGTTCGTTCACGCAAATAGGTTTATCGTCCCCATCACCGCCATTGATTGGAAATAATTTGGTTTTACTATTGTTTACAATCATGCCATAATCTCTACAAAACTGTTGCAATAACTGTATCTTTTTTTTTTATCATATTTTGCCTACTTGTTGATAGTAGCACAGTATCGTCCATTAGTACTAAAATGTGCAACCATTCTAAAAATCTTTCCCTATCACATTTATCTTTCATCACTCTGATTAACTCATTCACAAAAACTATGAACAAGAAACACGAAGTTGGTGAACCTTGCCTAACCCCCAGTGTGGCTGTGATGACGACACCACCCAATATACTTTCGGTTACACGGTACATTGCCACTGTCGCTGCCAGCATCAACATCCCACATGCTAGTCTCGTTAATACCGTGAATAACTTTTTCCTAGGGACTAAATCTTACGCTTTCGTAAAGTAAACGAAAGTCACAAACAGCTTTATCTTTTTACGTCTAGCTGTATCAGTAGGAAGACGTAAGGCAACAATGTGCTCCACACAACCTCTGCCTCTGTGCCCCTGCCTGCTCATGGGAAACAGGCAAATTACCATATATATTCTCTCTCTCTCTCTCTCTCTCTCTATCTATCTATCTATCTATCTATCTCTCTCTCTCTCTCTCTCTCTCTGTAGGGTAGGCAGGGAGGAAGGTAGGAAGGGAGGTGGGTAGGTTGGAAGGTAGGCAATTAATTAGTCAGCAAGGTAGGCAATTAATTAGTCAGCAAGGCAGGTGGGAGATAGGCAAAGAGGTAGTTAGGCTGGTAGGTAAGTAGGTGGGCAATGAGATAGGTAGATATGAAGGAAGGTAGAAGTTTGGTAAGGAGGTATGTAGCCAGCAAGGTAGGTTGGAGTTTGGTAGGCAAGGAGGTGGGCAGGCAGGAAAGTAGGTAGGAAGAAGGAAAAGCGGTATGTACAGTAGACAGGAAGGTAGGAAGCAGAGAGGCCAGAAGGTATCAAGGCAGGAAGGGAGGTAGGCAGAAAGGCAAGTAGGCAAAGATATAGGTAGAAAGGGTGTACGTGAACATGTAGGCAGGGAAACAGACTAGGAGGTACAGTAGGTAGGGAAATAGGTAGGGAGGTAGGCAGGAAATTAAGTAGGAAATTACGAAAGTAGTTATGTTGGTGGACAGGTAAGGAGTCGGCAGGAAAAGATGAAGGTAGATAAAGACGTAGGTTGGAGGGGAGGGCAGGTGGGTAGGTAGGCATGTAGATGGGTAGGGAAGAAGGTAAGAATGGAAGTAGGAAAAGAAGTGACCAATGAGGCAGGTAAATCTGTAGGTAAGGAGGTAAGTAGGGAGGTATATTGGGATTCAGGTAGGTAGGCAAGAAGGTAAGTTGGTAGGGAGGTGGGGAAGTAGGGAAGAAGGTGAGTGAGGTAATCTGACAAAGGTAGGCTAATCCTTTACATGCTCAGGGATTTACTTGGACTTTGATGCCATCAGATGAAAGGATTACATAGGCTAACAAGAGTGGCTGCTGAGATCAGAGCATAAAAAAACTCCCTGCATTCGCCTAGGATCACATGAGACTTAACCTTCCAGACCCTAGAGTGGCAACACACAACTAGTACTGTGTGTATGTATGGATGTGTGTATGTATATATGTATGTATGTAGTATATTAACCACGTTGCACACGCCTAACACAGATGAGCCGCTTTTTATACAGTAATGCAATTACAGTTTACATTTTTTTTTCTTTTATGCGAGGAACAAGGAACCAAAGGCCATGAGCCCACAAAACTGTTCCTTCCAAGAGAATAACAAAATACAAGAGAGAGCCAAAATCAAGATCTGATCATTTCGAGATGCCTGGACACATTGCGTTTGAAAGACTGAAGATCATAGGAAGCAGGATATACAGACAGAGGGAGACAGTTCCGGAGTTGACCTGTTGCATAAATGAATGACTGGGAGTAACGGTTAACTCTTGCATTAAAGAGTTGGAGAGAAAAGGGATGAGAGTTTGCTGCTAGACGGGTGCTATGCGCCCGTCGTAGAGGTGGAGGAATGCAATCGGACAGTTCAGAGGAGCAGTGACCATTGAAGTAGCAATAGAAAAGAGATAAAGATGCAACAGTGCGGCGAAGAGACAGAGGTTGAAGGGAGTCAGTAAGAGGAGGAGAGTTAATGAGATGAAAAGCCTTTGACTCCACCCTATTGAGAAGAGCTGTATGTGGGGAACCTCCCCACACATGAGAGTTGTACTCCACACAGGGGCGGAGAAAACCCGTGTATAGTCAACAATTGTGCAGGAGTAAAGAAGGAACGGAATCGCCTTTCCACAGCTAATCTCTTGGAAACAGATCTGTAATATGATCTTTCCAAGATAAGTCTCGAGTAAATGAAACCCCAAGCATGTTCAAGGATGATGTGGGATTGAGCTGGATATTATTAAACATTAGTGGGTATACCTGTGGAAGATTTTGTCGGGTTGATAGGTGTAAAAACTGAGTCTTTGATGCATTAAAAACAAGATTATTTTTACCCCAGTCAGAGATACAAGCCAAGTCAGACATTAGGTGTGCCATAGCTTCATCCCTTGTTTGTTGAAGTAACTGCTGAGATGGACGTTGCAGGAACCGAATGGAAAGGTGAAGGGTGGAGTCATAACGTATGAGTGGATAGGGTTATATGTACAGCTTAGAAGGTCATTGATAAATAAAAGGAAGAGAGTTGGTGATAGGACAGAGCCCCGAGGAACACGACTGTTTATAGATCTAGGAGAAGAACGATGGCCGCCTACAACAGCAGCTATAGAACGACCAAAAAGGAAGCTATAGATGAAAGCACAGGTAGAAGGATAAAAACGGTAAGAGGGCAGTTTGGAAATTAAAGATTTATGCCAGACTCGATCGAAAGCCTTTGAGATGTCAAATGCAATGGCAAAGCTTTCACCAAAGTCCCGAAAGAAGGATGACCAGGAGTCTGAAAGGTAGGTGAGAAGATCGCCAGTGAAGCGTCCCTGACGGAACCCATACTGATGATCAGAAAGAAGGTTGTGATAGGATAGATGCTTAAAAAATTTTCTATGAAGAATTGACTCGAAAACTTTTCAGATACAGGATGTTAAAGCAATTGGACGATAGTTAGAGGGTTGGGAATGGTCACCCTTCTTTGAGACTGGCTGAATGAGAGCAAACTTCCAGCAAGAAGGAAAGGTACACATTGATAGACTGAGGCAAAAGAGTTTGCCTAGGCAGGGTGTAAGCACAGAAGCACAGTTCTTGAGAACAACAGGAGGGACTCCATCAGGCCCATATGCTTTGTTAGTATTTAGGCCTGTGATGGCAGAAAATACATCAGCTGAAGAAATTTTAATGTCAGCCATGAGGAAGTCAGAGGGGGGAAGTGATGGAGGAACAGCACCAGAATCGTCTAAAGTGGAATTGGAGGAGAAAGTCTGAGTGAAGAAATCTGCTTCATCAATAGAAAAAATAGCTACAGAGCCATCAGAGTAGAAAAGAGGAGGGAAGGATAATGAGGTAAAGTTGTTAGAAAGGTTTTTGGCAAGGTGCCAGAAGGAGCGGGAAGAATTCAAGTTGGAGAGTTGACAGCATTTAGTACAGATGAAATTATTTTTAGCAGAGCGAAGAACAGGCTTAGCACGATTCCGGGCAGAAACATAAAAAAGATGTGATTCAGGGGTTGATTGGCTCCGGTACCTATTATAGGCCCTCTCCTTGTTGCGGATAGCATTATAACAAGCGTGATTAAACCAAGGCTTTCTTGCATTAGTCAAAGGATATGAGAAAGGAATGTATGCTTCCATGCCCGAGAGAATAACCCCCATAATGTGCAAGGCACACGCAGATGGCTCCCGGCCATGGAAGCAATAATCATTCCAGGGAAAGTCAAAGAAGTACTGGCTGAGGGCCTCCCAATCTGCAGCTCCAAAGAGCCACAAACGACGTTTCTTTGGAGGGTCCACAGGCCGTACTGGAGCGACACGACAGGTTAAGGTGATAAGGTTGTGATAGGAGGACCCTAACGGAGAGAAAAGATTAACAGTGTAAGCAAAAGGATTAGTTGTAAGGAAGAGGTCAAGTATGTTGGAGCTCTCTCCAAGGAGGTCAGGGATACGGATTGGGTGCTGTACAAGCTGCTCAAAGTCATTAAGGATAGAAAAGATGAAGGCTTGTTCACCAGGTGGATCAGTGAAAGGAGAGGTGTTTGACAAGTACCATGACCTCTCGGCCAAAGACCATGAGAGAATGCGACGTGGTGGCTAGGATACCACTAACTACAACCTGACCATCAATAGCCCACGCCTCAACGGAGATACCATTTTGAAGAACAAAAACAAACAGCAGCTTTCGGCAGTAATATCTTCATTCAACCTGGGAGATAATACAACTTTAGAGGATCGAGATGACGATGTCTTTTCATATGACGAAGCTGATGTCGCAATGATTACATACTTGTGCAAGCAGCTGAGTGTAATCAAGTAATCAGGATTCTCAGTAACGATACCGATGTATTGGTATTGCTGATTTACTGGGTTTGCAAAGCTCAACTGCACCAGACACGTAGAGTTCAGATGGACTGTTGGAATGGAGAAATTGTAGGCATCAATAGGACCTGTAAGAAGCTGAGTCCTATATGTTTGCAGTTGCTGGGCATGCATGCACTATCCGGATGTGATACTGTATCGTATCCATTTAACAAAGGGAAATCTGGTGCTCTAAATATCTTGCAGGCAATACACTTCTCTGGATTGGATGAGATGCTGGGTGAGGAAAATACAACAGAAAGTGACCTTATGAAAAAAGGACAGGAGTTCTTTGTGGCATTATATGGTCAGCAGCTAGTTATCTCAATGAATGCAGCCTGCTACAGGATCCATACAGTGAAAAAAGGGAACTCAGTCTGTATCATGGCCCTGCTTGCCACAGATGCCAATCTGTTCCTCCATGTACAGCGAGCACATCTCCAAATGATATTGTGGAAAGCAGCTGATGAGTCAGGCCCTCCAACACTGGATATCGAGAAATTTGGATGGAATGTGAAGAATGGAATCCCATCGCCCACATTTGCTGCTGATTCTCCAGCTCCTCCTGGCCTCATTGATGTTCTCCGTTGTGGTTGCAAAGCAAAAGGGCAAAGCCTGCACCTATACAACAAGCTCTTGTCACAGAAACCACTTATCCTGCAATATCTGTTTCATATGTGGAGGAATAGATGGATATCATAACCCATTCTTGCTTAAAGTGGGATGAGACTGATGACTGTGATTATTCTGATGTGGACGATAATTTGCTAGATGACATTTTAATATGTACTTTGTTCAATTTCCGCATGTTTGCATGGTTTAACAGTGTGTTTTTCTTAGCTGCCATTCAAGTGATCTAGGTGTGTATTAACACTGCTAGCGATACACACCATATGATGTAATGTTGAAGTAACTGTGGTCCTTGCAAACATAGCTGAGTTACCTTAAATGCACCATATGATTGCAAAATTAATTCATTAGAAAATCTTGAGCAGTAGACCACAATGAGACGTGTATTGGCGGCAAATGGACTGTACCATTAACAATGTAGAATAGCGTTTCACCCCATTACTTGGTAACACAAATATTGCCATTTAGCCGAAATGTATGCACATAACAACATATTCGGCGGCTTTATATTAATCCTTGACCTAAAAATATAGGCTTAGACATCACATTTATCTCAATATCATGCTCAAACCCTAAAATACTGATGGAAATAGATTTTTCAGTAATGTCGGCCATAATTTGCATATAACAAAAATTACCCAAGGTCTTCATAAGGACAACCAGCCTGAAATACCTAAAAAAAAAAAAAAAAAAAAAAAAAAAATCAGGATTACAAATCCACCAAGAAACCTTGCACTATAGAATATTCATATGTCCACCATGTTGGCAAAAGAAATACTGACGGAAGTTTGAGCTCTCTGAGAGATTCTTGTTATCAGTGGGGTGGTAGGATACAGACACTAGATGGATTCAGAGAGCACATACCTCCGGCACAAGCAATAAAATTAATAATTTCCTGCTGCTATTCCTCTTTCCTACCAGACGAATAATTTTTCTGTTTCACATAGTAAATTATTTCGACGATGTTAGTTTGCCCTGCAACAGTCTCAGGGAGCACATGCCTCTGTAAACGGCGATAAAGTTCATCATTATTTTTTGCATCCTGATGCAGACCCGTCCCAGAATATAATCAACCTTTCCTAGACCCATTGTTCACCTATCCACCATGTTTGGTTGACATCCAGTAACGACTATATTTTATTACTCGTATATCTTGTACACAATGAGACAAACACACACGGATGAACCCGTTGCTTCCATCCAACTTTGTCGTCAGAGGTAATAACAGTAAATGAAAAAATCATTTGTGCTATCATTATTGAAATGCACAATACGGTGTACCCGTCATATCGTTAAGTTTCAGCTCTGGATGTATGACATTCCTTCATAAGAGAAAGGATGTATGATTTCCATGTTTAGCCATCCTGTACGAGCTTGTTTGACCCACGCCTTCCCGCTGTGCTCCCCCTCCACCCCACCCCCTCAAAATAAAAATCATCATCATCATCCGGACCTCCTTTCCCACCTAAAGGCAGGGTGAGGAGTAGCAATGTCCAGACAGCACAAATGTTCATTTTCACCATCTACCCTACCAAGAACGTTCAGTAACTTAACATCAGAATATCCACCATTCATTCAGTTCTCCGATGCAAGTGTTCCCAGGCGGGTGGGTGGAGGTGTTAGGGAGCACAGAGATGCCGAAGCGAGGAAGCTTTCGGGTGGTGGCGAGATGTTCAGTACAGAACGCAAGTCAGTGGCCCTGGCGGGTGTTCCAGACTGCCCAACTTTGCTCGCTAACTTAGCCGCGCTGCCTCTCCAGTCACAGCCTCTGTCTTGGGCCATGTTCCATTACCCTGTACGTGCGTGGAGCTCACTAGTTCGCCCAATTTCCTGCCATGCAGAGCGATACTGTGCCTAAGGTTTATGGGGCATCAATACAACATATATATGTACAAATGAGATCAATGTTAGAAGAAAATGTGGTTCTGTAAATCTATGAAAGGAAATAACTTATTATTCTAAAATCATCTTTGTCTGCACTTTCATTATTATAACATACATCACTAAATGTGGCAACCACATATTACCTAAAGGCACTTCTGTCTATTCCTATTATTTTAACATATCACATTGTATTTCTTACTGCACAATACTCGCGTTTGTGCAAGCATTGAATATTCTTCAGGATAGCCTGGCGAGCATGAACAGAACTTATAGGGTGATGAGTCTCTAGCCAAACCTGAATTACGGTGATTAACATCACATATGTGTGTATGCTTTCCAGGCTGGCTGTGAAGAGGAGAAGGATATCTTTTGGGGTCATATGGATCAAAAGTTTAGGGCAACACGGGAGGGAGAAAGAGTGATCCAAGATGGAGATCTGGATGGGCACGTAGGGAGTTGCAGAGAGGAGACTGGGAGAGTGCATGGTGGTTGGGGTGTGGGAGAGACGAGTGAGGAGGGAGAGAATTTTGCACTAGAGTTTGATTTGGCAATTTGCTAACACGTTTTTTAAGAAAAAGGGAACCAGTTTTTGACCTAAAGGAGTGGAGAAAGAGAAACTCATATAGATTTCATAATATGTGGAAGATCCCATCTGAAAGTAATAAAATTATGGCTAGGTAATAGATGGGTAGTGTTGCAGCACAACATAAACTGGTATTGATGGACTGAGATGAGAAGTAGCAAGAGAAGGAATCCAAAGCATGGGGCACTTAGGATAAAGTGGTGGAGGTTGATAAGGGTGGATCTGAGTAGGCAGATTAGTGAGAAAACTTTGAATGAAGTTTGACTGCTGGAATGGTGGAAGGAAAACAGCTGAGAATGGGGAAGGAGGAGACGCTTTGGAGATAAGGAGACTTGGTGGTTAAACGAGGAAGTGCAGGAAGTAATAGAGGCTAAATTGGATACTAAGAAGAAGTGGGATACATCAAGGCAACAGGAAGATAGAGATATCTATAGGCGGGCAAATGGGTAAACAAAGAAAGCAGTGGCATAAGCATAAGTGCAAGCTTGGAGTGACGTGCATGAGGATTTGGAAACACCGGAAAGAGAAAGATCTACATAACAGCGAAACCTCGAGATAAGGCAACCAGGAATTTAATTCAGATTAAACAAATGGAGGACGATGGAGGAGAGGTTTTATGTTACCAGAACAAGGTCAGGGGTAGGTGGAAAGGACACTTAGAAAATTTGCTGACTGAGGAGAATTGGAGGGTAGTCTTTGAGGATGTAATCCCAGATTAGGGTTTAAAAGCAGATACACGCAGCTAACAATTACAGGTCTAGGTGAAAAGAATGAAGAACGATAAGGCAATGGGGTCAGGTGTGCTATGCTGACTGAGGAGAACTGGAGGGTAGTCTTTGCGGATGGAATCCAAGATTAGGGTTTAAAAGCAGATACACGCAGATAACAATTACAGGTCTAGGTGGAAAGCATGAAGGACGGGAAAGCAGTGGGGCCAGATGCGATACCGGTGGAAATTTGGAAAGGTTTGGGTGAAGAAGGATAAGGGAAGATTCATGTGCAGAGAAAATACAGGACGAGTGGAGAGAAATCGTGATTGTACCCACGAATATGTACAAAGAGAAGGGAAACATCCACGATTGTAGCGGTTATAGGAGAATAAAATTGATGTCGAATTCGATGAGGGTTAGAGAGAAGATTAAAGACAGATGTCTTATGCAAGAGACAAAAACAGGAAAGTAGTTTGTTTTTTTGCCAGGTAAATGGTTTTATGCCAGGTAAAGGGATGACAGACTTTTTTTTTTTTCACTGAGCTGCATGATGGAGAAGCACAGGGAGAGGTAGATGGGTTGCATCTGATATTCACTGACATGGAGATGGCCTGCGACAGAGTGCCACGTCTGGAGGTCTGAAGGTGAATGAAGAAGTGTGTGCTGGAGGAGTATTTGGGGAGAGTACAGGTTATGTATGGGCAAGCGAGAGCCAAGGTCAAGAAGCAGCATAGATGGAAAAAAAAGAAAAAAAAAAAGGTTAGTTTACGTCGGTGCTTTTCGTTAAGTCCTTATCTTAGTCGGGTAAGATATCAGTGCCCCTGGTGTATGCTCCTTGTTGATGGCAACATGCTATACGGCACCAGATGGAAGGAGATGGAGAGAAAATTAGACGAAAGGAGAGAGGCTGTGGAAGGCAGAGGAATGTAGATATATAGGAAGAACACGGAATTCCTGAGGTTCAAAGAAGTTCGGTATTGATTTTAGCTTGCAGGGAGAGATATTGAACTGGGTGTAGTTTAAATATCTACGATCGATGGTGGCCGCGGACGGAGGCTTCGATTCGGAAATAACCCACAGAGTGCAGGTGGGTTGGAGGTGATGGAAGAAGGTACCGGGAGTGCTGTGTGATAGAGGAATCAACATGAGGCTTAAGGGAAAGGTAGCCTACATAATACGGTAGTGAGACCGCCATTGATGTATGGGACTGAGACTTTGGCAGTGAAGAAAGTGCAAGAGGTAAGTTGAAATGTAGCGGAGATGAGAATATTGAGATGAATGTGTGGAATAACGATACTGCACAGTATTAAAAGAGAGAAAATTTAGGGAAGTAAAGGTGGGCGCCTTATCCAGGAAGGTGCAGGATAGAATACTAAATTTGTTTGGGCACGTGACAAGAAGGGATGAAGATCGTGTCGGGAGGAGAGTAGCGAAAATGGAGGTAAAGCGATGGAGGAAGAGAAAAAGGTCGAAGAGGAGGTGGATAGGCTGTTTGACAGATTTGAAAGAGGCTGAGGGAAAAAAAGGCGCAAGACCGAGGTGCATGGCAATAATTGGTCAAACACATCGACCCAATAAATAGTGGTAAAAGATGAATGCTAAAGAATATATATCTTCTCCTGTTTATATTATATATATATATATATATATATATATATAAATGGAATAGTTGGTGAATGGGGTGTGCCTGCTGAGATAGATGAGAATGGCAGTGCGTTAGTGGACATTTGTGCTGGGAGGGGGTTGGTGATAGCCAAAACCCTCTTCAGGCACAAAATGATCCACAGGTATACATGGCGAGTGATGAGAAGGGTGGGTGATGAACCGAATGAAAGGAAGCCAATGATTGATTATGTGTGTGTGGATGAAACGATGCGAAGATGTGTAATGGATGCAAGAGCTTATAGAGGCTGGGGGAGTGGACTTTCTGACCACTACTTGGTGGTGGCCAGAATCAAGACCCAAGTAAGATGGAGAAATAGAAGAAGGGAAGGACGGGAGGGAGTAGTTGCAAGGAGAGTGGAAAGGTTACAAGGGGATGAGAAAAAGGCAGAATATAAGAGAGAAGTAGAGGAACGATTGGGTAAAAATTAATTGGAGCAGATGGGGGACGTGGAAGGTGTGTGCAGGATATTCACAGAAGTAGTATGAGCAGCATCTGATGTGGTGTATGGGGTGAAGAGAAGACGGAGGGGGTGCAAGGAACAGCGTTGTGGAATGAAGAGGTGAGACAGGCTGTGGCACAAAAGAAGAAAACATACAATGAATGGATGAGAAATAGGGGCATGGAAGAAGTTGAGAGTTATATGTAGAAAGGAAGAGAGAGGTGAAAAGATTAGTAAGAGAGTAAGAAGAAAGTGGATGAGGAATTTGGATGGAATTTGAGTGTAAAGTAGAGGGACTGTAAGAAAATGTTCTGGAAAGAGGTGAAAAGAGTAAGACAGGGTGGAAGTGAAGTTAGTAGGGGAGTGAAAGATAAAAATGGGAGATTACTAGTGAAGATGGGGAGAAAAAGTGAGCAGATGGAGAGAACACTTTAAGGAATTGTTGAACATTGAAGATGGAAGTAGTGCGAGTATAAGTGGCTGGGGAATGGCTGGGGGAAGGAGAGAGGTGAGAAGACAGGAAGAAATCAGTAGGATGGAAGTTGTGGAAGCAATGAAGAAAGTCAAAATGGGGAGAGCCCCAGGAATTGATGGAGTGTGTGGTGAAATGCTGAAGCATGGGGGAGAGATAGTAGTAGAATGGATGTAGAAGATGTGCGGATTGGCATGGGAGGAAGGTAGAGCTCAGGAGAATTGAAAGTCAGGTATAATTATTCCCTTGTACAAAGGAAAAGGGGAAAAAGAAGTGTGTGGTAATCATCAGGGCATTTGTCTTCTTAGTGTAATAGGAAAAATGTATGGTAGGATACTTATTGACAGAGTTAGGGAAAGAACAGAGAAATTAGCTGGAGCAGAGCAGGGAGGCTTTAGGAAGGGAAGAGGTTGTGTACGTAGATCACATATTCATTCTTATATCTTTTGTGGAAAAGTTTCTAAAGAATGGAAAGAAGTGTTATGCGGCTTTCATGGATTTGGAGAAAGCATAT
>NC_136998.1:947077-967077 GCF_032717465.1 Coenobita brevimanus
TATGCTACACTGGTTCAACCACAGCACCCCTGATGTCCGCCAAGCAGTATGTGGCCAGAAGAACGCTCCCAAAGTTTATTACCCTGGCGGGGAGCGAACCCTCGTTCTTCAGTGTACGAGAACGCACACTTTACCACTGTTCAGTGTTCCACAGAGGCTCCATATATATATATATATATATATCTACAGTATGTAAGTTATATATATCAATCTCTCTCTCTCTCTCTTTATATAATATGAGTGTGTGTGTGTGTGTGTGTGTGTGTGTGTGTGTGTGTGTGTAAGAGAGAGAGAGAGAGAGAGAGAGAGAGAGAATGTGGGTCTTAAAACGAGAGAATCACGGAATTGTTGCACAAATCTTGGCCCCGTAGCAACTTGGCCATATGACGCGACGTAGCAGGATTGTGAAGATGTGGAGGTTGGGATATCATCCGCTGAACTTCTCACAGATTAGCGAATCACTGTTTTATCCTGAGATGAATTCATGACATCAGCAAAGTGTTTATAAAAATTACTTTTATTCCTTTGAACATTAATAGTTCTCTTGCTGAACAAAACGTGTGCTGGATATTACGCCAAAGATCGTCCCTGGTGGAGTAATGGATAGGATAATGATAGGACGTTTTGTTTATCCCCCCAACACGATGACGCCTTTTCCCCTTTGATCATGTTGACGCCAAACGACTTTATGCGGCTTTGGAAGAAGCTGATGCTAACCTAATAATACCAATTCTCTCAAAGTGTCAGGACAAACATTCAAAAACAACAACAGCGACCCGCACAAACGTGGAAGAAACATGGAGGAGAAGGAAACTACAGCGGAGGATGTGAGAGAGGAAAAATGGGCGGGGATGAATTCTGGAAGTTATGGGAAGACTTGAGGAGGAAATTTAAGTTGGCGAGAAATATGAGAGGTGGAGGGAATCTGAGGGGGGTAAAGTGAAAAGATACTGGCAGTAAGTGATGTAAAGGGAACCAGCGTCTGTGGCCACGTGGGTTAGATGTCATGCTGTTACACTCATGATTATTGTCAGTCACCACTCACTTACTCCGAAAAATTGTTCCTCACAGGCAGTAGCAACCTTCTTGTTTCATGCTGGTTATTTTCATCTCTTCAGACCCTATTCTGACTAATAATTTATTTGGAAGTCCTCGATTCATAAGTAAAGAACATTACTAGATTCTCTCTCTCTCTCTCTCTCTCTAAAGCAACTTAACATTTTGCGTCAATGAACTTTGCTGTTTGGTAAGTAGATTCCTTCATCATCATCATATTTAGTCAATTCGCACTCTACACCTTCATAGCTCATTGCATTTTAATTTTCATGTTCATTACATAGTTCCTTCAGATTCCGACAGTTTATTTGGTGGGTGTTCTCTTATCTACTACAACGTTCTGTATACTCGTCTCTCCTATCTTCTCATCCTTTATCTTTCTCATCCTCATTCTCTCTCTTTTCATTATTTATAGCCTTGCTTGAACCGTTCATTTATATTTATTTATTCTCCTCTCTATTATTCTTGTTACTATCACACACCCTATTTGATTGATCTTCTTTTCCTTCCTAGTGTAATATGTTTCATTAACTGCATTATTACTGTTCTTCGTATTTCTTTTACCTGTAGTCTGTCCCACTGATGAATCATCGCAGTTCATAAATCTGCTCATGTTTTTGAACCTCATAACGATCGTCTTATTAGTCCCCTAACAATACCGGTCGGGGACTATAGGTTTGCACGGTTCCGTCATACGTCAGTACATCAGTACGTCGGTATGTCAGTCTGTCTGCAATTTCGTGTCCGCACTGTAACTTTCACATGCATGGGCAGATTTTGATATAATTCACACAATTGTTCCCCATACCATCATGGTGTGTGGCGCGCAACAACCAGCCATCTATTTCCAAGGTCAAGGTTGGGGATCAGAGTAGGGTGCTGTCATTCTTAACAGCCAACCTACATTCGTGTCTGCTCTGTAACTTTCACATGCATGGATAGATTTTGATATAACTTCACACAATTGTTCCCCATACCACGAAGGTGTGTCGTGCGGAACAACCAGCCACCTACTTCCAGGGTCAGTTACATGGTATGTATGGTTATCATCCGGTGGGGTACTTTGTACTACATAGCAATACTGAATGCACTTGCTTTATGTATATATTGCACATTCAAACAAATGAATTATGTCGTTGAAGAGTGCATAAAGAAACTAAAAGTACAAAGTAACTTATTGCTCTCATAGACTACCCGGTATATCATGACAGTTGTGGAACATGCTATTTATGACGGAATATTCCTCTACTCAGAATCGTGGTCTTCTGTTGTACAGCAAGGCTTCCGGTTAATTTCTCGTTGAAGTATATTGTCGAATCAATATTATCTATTACAATACCTATCAGTCAGTTATTCAGTCTCTCTGTCTGTCTCGTCTCTCTCTCTGTCTCTCTCTTTCTGTATATATATATATATATATATATATATATATATATATATATATATATATATATATATATATATATATATATTTATATATACAACAAATGGACTCAAGCACAAATAAAAATCAATCATCCTTATTAAACACAGGAACACAAAATAATTCGCTCCCGAAAATTCAGGAAGTACTGTGTCAAACGTCTATATAATTGATGGGAGATATTTTAGCGTGTAACTCTTCAGAAACTGGTGACTTTGACGAGGAATGTACTCGTACTTACACATAGGCGGTGTACAGTGCTGGAGGAGCAGCTGCGGCGTCCACCCAAGCCAAACCTCCTCATATTTCCCTGTACCTTGCCATCAGAAGGACTCTGGTTTGACTCTGATGAAGTACTGTTTACCACAAAGGAGCGCTACATTTCCACACGGTGTGTCCTGTGCGCTATTCGTTCAGGCCGACCCGAGGGCCATTGGTGTGTGTCAGGAGGGGTATACGGCCTGAATGTGCTGCACGCTTTAATAAAATTCCTTTCATGCAGGCAACGCCACAATTATCCCGTCGGGGAGTACATGACGTAAGTCACACACACACACACACACAAGGTAGTAGACTGTAGCACCAGTTGAACAGCCCAGTACTGTATACCAAGGTGGATGGAAAGCTGATGATAGGGAGAGGTGGAACTTCCATTTCATCAGCCCATGGGACTAGCTTGTGGCTATCCCCTTTTGCTACCTTTTCAGTGTTTCACAAATACAGAGAGTTTGCCAGCAGTCCCAATGGGACCAGGATCGAATCAAGGCTGAGGCGGGGAACAGTTTAAGGATTTGAATTTCGTACAAAAAAAAAAAAAAAAGACTTTACTGATCTACCAGAAGACCTGTTGACATGTCGTAAAAATACCCCCGCTAATATCAGTACAACGGTCCGGTCTGAGACAGCTCTAGCATGTATTCAATATGGATGGTGGGTGTTAGCGCCGAAGTGGTGACATGTGGAGGTGTAGGAGGACTACTGGGCCTTGGGACAGGCTACTGCCCCGGAGATATAGACGCTGAAGCCTTTGCCCAGAGTGGGACACATTCAAAAAGGAAAAAAAGTTATAGGTTAATCAAGACTTGTCAAATTAGATGTACTTCCCTCTGCTGTTTTAATTTCATGCAGGAACCATATAAATTAGTTCAGATCACTAGCTATACATGTAGAACTAATGCTTCATGCCAGAGACAGATTCCTGTAAACAGATAAATATTTGAATACATTGTCAAACACCAGTTCCATGTAAAAAGATAGCTACTATCGGTTCATACTTTCGTCCCTCCAGAGCTAATTCTTTCTTTATATCGACACGTTGCAGTGGCATAGTTGTCTCGGTGCGTAAAAGAGCAACAGACTGAGATACAATTATATCACTTTCGCCTTCTATTTTATCCTCTTATGGTCATATCGTTAATAATTCAAACAGACATATCCCACCAATTCTGGTTTAATGTTCTCTGTTTAAACATAATAAATGCATGTGACAACATATTCAATGGCTTTATGTTAATCCTTGGCCTTAAAAACTTAGATTTAGACACCATATTTGTCTTATTACCATGCTTCCTCCCCCAAAGATATTGATGATTTTTTTTTTTTTTTTTTTTAATACTGGCGGCCCTAATTTGCAAATAAAAATACCCAAGGTCGTCAAGAGGACAATCAGCCTGAAATACCTTAAAATACCCTTAGGATCACAAATCCAATAAGAAAGCTTGTACTACAGAGCATTCATAGGTGCACAATGGAAATTAGTGGGTTGACAAGTGGACTACAACTTGAATTGTATTTATGATTTACTGCTGCAATTCCTCTTTGCTGCTGGACAAATACTTTCAAGGTCTAATAAATGTCATTTATTATACAGTCGTTGTTTGCCATGTTACACAGTCCCAGAAAGTGCACACCTCCACCAACACCAATAAGTTTTATTTGTTCTTGGAACAAGATCCGAATATACTTCAAAATCTGACCAACTCTTTATTAACTCACTGCCCACCTATCCGCCAGATATCATTGAAAAAAAAAAAAAAAAATGAGATCTTGTACACAGACATGGGTCCAGCATCTTTTGTGGGAGATAATAAAGGGACTGTGATGATGGTGTTCTTAATGATGATGATGATAATGATGAGGTAAAATAGTCCGCCCTAAAGGTTGGAACGTGAGGTTGGTAATGCATGCAGAGAAAATCACTTCAAGAAACTAACCCCTTTTCATTCAGTTCAATTATTTATCAACAAAAGATGCTTACCATGGCTCAAATTGGATAGGATTTGCCCAAACATGCTAAATTCTAAATATCTTTTTGAGTAAAGTCTCTGTTTTTTGTCTCAGTATAATAATTTTGCAGTCTGACATGGCAAGAATCAGCTCAATTTGGCTCGACTCTGATCAAATAAAATCGTCTTGGCCTCTACTACCTACACGAAATCTAAAAATGATCGGTCAAATTTATTTTCTTTTTCTTTTTGAAAAATTTAAGTTGGTAAAAAAAACAAAAATCATTACCTTCTCTTAAACAGACATGGAATCTTTAATTTATTATTGTGGTATTCGGCGCATACATGATAAATTTCACTTCACGTCACGCTGTGCATAACAATATCATGGTAAACAGTTGCTCTAACAAACTATGTCTGGCTTAATACATTCAAGGATACAACTTTTAATTTTTATTTTTCTACCACCAGACGATTATTTTCAATTCAGGATGACCTCCCAATAAAAGGATTAATGAAGGCTGTACCACACTTGAATCATTTGATATTATCTAATAATACAAGCAGGAAACAAGTCTCCAATAGGCTGACTGAAATCATCTGAGGGAAACGTGAAGGACAGATAAAGGAGGTGGTGGTAGCAAAGTGAAGTGGTTTTCGATTGGTACGTAAAAGAATAATATTTTTAAAGTGGAGATTGTTGTAACTCTTACACCAAAAAATCGATCAGTAATTTCTCATTGTCCATTAACTGAAAAAAAAAAATAAATAAATAATAAAAAAAACTATCTGGACGTGGTGGGAAAAAATCGTTCGGCTTGGTGGGGGGTTTATGGATATTCTGCAGCTCGAGGTAAGTGTACTAAGGCGGAATACTTAGCTGGGTCACACCACGCCACCAAAGTTTCTGACCTATTAAATAACAAAGAGAGAGTTGGGAAGACGACTGAGCTGGGGAGGAGGGAGCTGAGAGGGGGGAAATAAGATAGTAGAATGTAGGTGGATTTTATTTTTCTTTAGGATGGTACGTACCTGATAGTTTCCTTATCCATTTGGTTTCCTAGTCCTGTGTCTAAATTCATTCTACCCCGTATATTACTAGGAATGAGGGTATGGGATTGATGAATGACGGTAAAGATGATGATGATGATGATTAGTAGGAAAGGGCTTCTCTCGTCCTGCCTGACTTCATTTGTCATAGCCACGTTCCTACTCCCAGTTTTAGCTGATCCAGTGTCCCCCTTCACTCATCTCACTCCCTGCTGCGTCTCTGAAAGTTTTCCTAACTTTTCCCGACTTCTGTTTCGTACTTTCCTCTGCTGGCAAACATTTTTAAGGTAGGGCCGTAGTGCGCTTCTCATCCCGTAAATAAAACTCTTAGATATGATGAGAAAATGGTCAGACTTGCCCTATATGTGAAGTACCGTAGATGCAGTAGAATATCAAGTGCAGTTTGGTCCCCAACTCGACACACACATGTTCTGTCTTCTCATACCTGACGATGACCAAATTGCTGCGTTCTTAAAAGAAATCACTGTGCGTATAATTATCCCATGTACGGTAGGCCTACTATTATTCTGTTGTAGCTTTCATCCGCTGGTATTACATCCATGCAGTCCTAGAAACTTTTTTGTTTCAGATGCCTTATTTTTGTTTTCCTTTCATATGTACAATGGAGTCTCTTTTATCCGAATTTCTTTTAACCGTAATATGCCATTAACCGTAAGTTATACTAAAACGTTCTCATTTCGATTAACCGCAAAAATCTGAAATCTATCCAAAAATTCAAACACGGCGGGCTTGTTTCGCGCCACTAGCGTTAGTTTACGGTTGCTCCGCTAGTCACTTGAGCGAGTTGCCCACTCCCTCACCTGCATCCACCACCTCGGAAGATTTGAATGATGTGGGAAGTGATGTGGATGATGTGGAAATGATTGAGTAAGGAAACAGAAAATATGAAAGAACAATTAGCTTTAAGACCTTATAATTTTGTTCGAATTGTTTACAGTGAACTATGTAATTGTTTTGGGGAAAGTTTATTTAAGTTTATTTGAGTGAAGATTTATTTAAGTTGGCAGTTTCTATTACAGTTACAAAAGTGCAGTTACATACGTAGTTACTACAGTGTATTAAGTGTTTTGGTGATGGTTGAGTGGCTTTTGGGGTGCTGGTGGTGGTGGTGGGCTAGACGTCGCCAGAAATGGGTGATGGGTGAGTACAATACTGTTCCCTTGTATCCTACATATTATTACAGTATCTTTTATCCGAAAAATCGATTAAACGAAACTTTGAAAGTCCCATGATTTTCAGATAAAGGAGACTCCACTGTATTTCGTAATCTATCAACCTTTCACAATGATGACTTTTTGTGTATTATACATCTGCTTAAACGTGATGATTTTTCTTTCCTCTACCCCTGGGGGTGTGTGGGCTAAAAACAATTACTACGAATACTTTTAATACGATCATGATTATCGCATCGTATTCTTGCTACCATTAGGTGATTTTTACTCACATGTTGATGGATCCTGTAGACTGAGGGGTGAAATATTTAGATTTTTTCAGTTAATTTTTGTTGCTTCCGGCAGTCGATTTTCATCACGTTATGAAAGATTCCTTGTACGTCCATTACTCCCTACTGACTATTTAACATAATGACTGCGATCACTGGGTGATTTTATTCAGCTATGTGGGAAGCAGCTCAGACTGGAAGAATTAAAGCTGTTGCTTTTATGAAACTCTTTCTTTTAGACAGGTGTATCTAAAGTTGACTAATATAGTGTGCAGGTAGGAAGCATGTGGTGAGGTGATATTGTATGGTAGGTGACAATTGCCACCATCCATGCACTCAGTATAGAACTGCCTTTATTTCTGCAATGAGAGGCAAATAAGATTATGAACGATTGAGAAAACCTCTTACTAAGGTAAGTAGTAATTATATTATCTAATAATAGGCTCCTGGTGGTCCTGTGGATTAAAGTTCTTCAAATGGATATGGTTTGTCTGGAGTCACTTTTACGGAATGGTTAAGATTTACTGTATTACTCACGTAATGTCATTCATATGGCACTGACTGGTCATATTAAATGTCTGAAATAACACCACTGTCCTGTACCTCTACGACCCGTTAGCTACGGATAGGCCAGTATACAAACGGATGATGAATGTTTGGATGGCGATACATATCCCGAAGAGAAAATATGTTTATTTTCTCTATTTCCTGTTAGTGCTGGTGCTGGTGTTATAATCCTCTTTCTTTTCACATCTGCTCTTTGTCACGGCCTCCGCCTTTTTTGCCAGACACGCTAAGGGCAGGTAGGGAAATGTTTGTCACTGAGTTGCTGACCCTCAATACTTCCACACAGTTGGGCTAAAACTGGTTCAAAACCATTTGAAATATTTTGTTTACTCACAGACAAACAGACAGACACACAAGCACTCCCCTATTCCTTATCACTACTTTCAGGGAACCAGCAACATTTAACCCCCCCCCCTGCATCGTTTCGTGCTCTTCATCCTATAAAAGTTCTTGCTACTCATCACACTGTTTAAGTACTGTAAGCACTTATATTAGCTGCATGTATAATGATGGTGTGAGCCCACACCTCCCTCAGGTCAGTGCGTGCTCATCTCCTTATTTTACATGCTGCTATCATGTTAGATTTTGGTGGTGTGGGCAGCGATAGTTGTGTGTAATGAGTTATTCGTGTGCACCTTTGGCGAGTGTGAAGTGCAGTTACTTTAAATATATTTTGAGCAATGCAAGCCCACCTGCTGGCGTCGTGGGTTTTGGGAAGGAGAGGGGTATTTTGTGGCGCTGTCGATGAAGGTGTTGTTGGATGATGTTTTGTAGTGGGAGAGAGCCTGAGCCTGGGTGGTGAGATTATGAGTGTTTAGGCAGCTGTGGTACTGGGCATCGATGGAAGTGGTGGTTCGTCCTTTAGTGGATGATGTTCATCTTTTCGCCAGTTATTTCTAATTTCACCGCAGGCCAGAAAAGATGAGTGCATAGGCCCTTGTTTGTGCAGTGATAATGTTTTTGAACTTTGCCTTCATCCTGATGTTGATAATGGTATTCTTAAGGTTCTCTGACAGCCTCCTAACTTCAAAGAATAAATTTCTTATATTCGATCAGTGAGATGGAACAATCCTCTTTGTGGATATTGTGGTTATATTCATCGATTGGCACGTTATATGAGCTAGTGAAGTTATTCTGCTCGAAATCAAGATCTAGATCCATTTCAGGATACCTTTTACAATTTAGGTAAACATTTTCGTGGGTGACGCTACAGTGAATGAATGTTGCTTTATTTTGCTTTTGATCATTCTTCGTCTTCGTTTGAAGTCCTATGATTTATATTTAACCTTCAGTCAAATTGTCTTTGTCCACCATTGGCCTCAGTGTTTTGGTGTTGTCTGTTGAAACTACGTCAATTAGGGTTTTCTTTACGATGTCTTTAACCAGCTTATTATTATACATATCAGTTGACTGTACTTCTGGAATTCGCCAACTCGGTTTCGATAGAGTGATTTTTCCTTTAGGAACTTTATTTGTGCCACTGTCCTGAACGCAAGATTTGACTATTGCATCGTGGTGGCTGCGCTCCCTTCATAGTGTTAGCTGGTGTTTGATTCCATACAGCACCTAATTAAAGTTTCACAGAACTCCAAAGGGTTGGTATGGGGAGCGACACATCTGAAATTCTCCATCTAACTGAATCTCTCTGTAAACCCTAGATTTTTTTTTTATTATCTGACAAACCCTTGACCGAATCAACATGCCACATAAAGCTCATTCCCTCAGGATACTCCCGTGGGTAGGTTATGAATGGCTTTACAGTGGATGCATTTTCAGGACAGGAATACCTATCAAAAGTTTCGTTTCCCAGTCTATTATACAATCAGGCTGAAAAGATACATAACACCGCTATTGATGTGAATGATTTCACCATCATTTAGACTGAACTGCGTTCCATCTCCTTTCGCTAACTTACCATCAGTACAGAGGTACTGCTTGTGGATAACGATGTGGATGTCGCCTGATTTATTCAAATCAGCGCCCACGTAGGTTTCATATCCCTGGTACTTGAATCATTTGACTGAGTCATCTACTTCCAAACCTTGACGCCAGTTGATATAAATCGCTTTTTTAAGGGGGAAATGTTGATTTCAAATGCAGTCGAAGGGTTATTTCTTTCACCTCGAGGACTGAGAGGTTGGTGATACTGACCCGTTAACCATCCGTGAATGGAATTAATCACTGCAAGGGTGAATGGCAGGTATATCATGAAGAATTATTTTCCATTGATAATATAGTCAGGAGGGATATCGGGGAAGCTGTAGAGAATTGGACACAGCGAACCATTCACATAAGATCGCCCATTAATATCACAGTTGATCAGGAGGGATTTTGTATGAGGGTCACCAAAGTCTCTCCCTCATCGCTGTCGAGAGCACACTCTCTAAATCCAATTAGGTGTCGCAGTGAGCGGAGACGATTCATGAATATTTTGACGTGGGGATTCTTAATGTGAATCACACATTTGAGGGCAGTAATATCTTTTGTGATGTCAAATGCATAATCCTGAACATAGAGAGCTGCATTTGTATCTTCTTATAAACAGTTTGAATCTCATAAGCACCAGCTTATGGGCCTGATGGAGTCCCTCCTGTTGTTCTCAAGAACTGTGCTTCTGTGCTTACACCCTGCCTAGGCAAACTCTTTCGCCTTTGTCTGTCAACTTGTACCTTTCCTTCTTGC
This sequence comes from Coenobita brevimanus, assembly GCF_032717465.1. Taxonomy (NCBI): domain Eukaryota; kingdom Metazoa; phylum Arthropoda; class Malacostraca; order Decapoda; family Coenobitidae; genus Coenobita; species Coenobita brevimanus. Next base: position 957,543 of record NC_136998.1, read on the forward strand.
TGAATATTTGCTCTCATTCAGCCAGTTCCAAAGAAGGGTGACCATTCCCAACCCTCCAACTATCGTCCAATTGCTTTAACGTCCTGTATTTCAAAAGTTTTCGAGTCAATTCTCAATGGAAAAATTTTAAGGCATCTTTCCTATCACAACCTACTTTCTGATCGTCAGTACGGGTTCCGTCAGGGACGCTCCATTGGCGATCTTCTCACCTACCTTTCAGACTCCTGGTCATCCTCCTTTCGGGACTTTGGCGAAAGCTTTGCCATTGCACTTGACATCTCAAAGGCATTCGATCGAGTCTGGCATAAATCTTTAATTTCCAAACTGCCCTCTTACGGTTTCTATCCTTCTATCTGTGCCTTCATCGCTAGCTTCCTTTCTGGTCGTTCTATAGCCGCTGTTGTAGACGGCCATCGTTCTTCTCCTAGATCTATCAACAGTGGTGTTCCTCAGGGCTCTGTCCTATCACCAACTCTCTTCCTTTTATTCATCAATGATCTAAGCTGTACATCTAACCCTATCCACTCAAACGCTGATGACTCCACCCTTCACCTTTCCGTTCGGTTCCCGCAACGCCCATCTCAACAGTTACTTCAACAAACAAGGGATGAGGCTATGGCACACCTAATGTCTGACCTGGCTCGTATCTCTGACTGGGGTAAAAATAATATGGTTGTGTTTAATGCATCTAAGACTCAGTTCTTACACCTATCAACCCGACAAAATCTTCCACAGGTATACCTACTAATGTTTAATAATATTCAGCTTAATCCTGCATCATCCTTGAACATGCTTGGGGTTTCATTTACTCGGGACTTATCTTGGAAAGATCATATTACATCTCTTGTAAAATCTGCTTTCAAGAGATTGGGTGTGCTAAGCCGACTAAGCTCTTTCTTTACCCCTGCACAATTATTGACTCTATACAGGGGTTTTATCCGCCCCTGTGTGGAGTACAACTCTCATGTGTGGGGAGGCTCCCCACATACATCTCTTCTCAGTAGGGTGGAGTCAAAGGCTTTTCATCTCATTAACTCTCCTCCTCTTACTGACTCCCTTCAACCTCTGTCTCTTCGCCGCACTGTTGCATCTTTATCTCTTTGCTATCGCTACTTTAATGGTCACTGCTCCTCTGAGCTGTCTGCATGCATTCCTCCACCTCTACGACGAGCGCGTAGCACCCGTCTGGCAGCAAACTCTCATCCCTTTTCTGTCCAGCTCTCTAATGCAAGAGTTAACCGTTACTCCCAGTCTTTCATTTATGCAACAGGTAAACTCTGGAACTGTCTCCCTCTGTCTGTATTTCCTGCTGCCTACGATCTCCAGTCTTTCAAACGCAGTGTGTCCAGGCATCTCAAATTGATCGGATCTTGAATTTGGCGTTTTGGAGGCGTTTTGTCCGCGGCCACCCTTTGCGGGATTAGGGCGTCGGGCTATAGATAGATAGATAGATAGATTGAATTTGGCTCTCTATTGTATTTTGTTTTTCTCTTGGCGGGAACTGTTACTGCGGGCTCATGGCCTTTGGTTCCTTCTTCCTCGCATAAAAAAAAAAAGCTGGAAAGGAGTTAATAAACTCTTCCCCTGTATTCATAGACCCATTGCTTGCTGGAATCGTGCACGTTCGGAACCGATTGGTTCATATCTAAGTTCAGAAGTGCGATCTCATGCCTTCCACGACCGTCGAGGCGAATGGATGAATAAAAATCGCATTTAAATTTCAAGGTATTGTTGGGTTAGTACGATACATTTGGATTTCACTTTCAGTTATTGTAGGGATAAAAAGTGTAACCTAAGACCTTAACCTCGGGTTAGCAACCTTAACCAAGGAAATGTACTTTTTTTGTATTTGCTGTTCTGAATATTGGTAACTTTAGCTGATGATTAGTCACAGGCCTGTAAGTCCTACCCACCATCACCCAGTTAACGGCAGCAGTTAGGGTCAGCGAGCCCCACCCACCACCAGTTGGTAACCTTAACATAATGCAAGCACCTTTTTGTGGGGGTTTGTCATCTTAATCTACAGTTAGCAAACTTTACCTAAAGTCAGTAAACTTAATCATGCTTTGGGTATAGTGAACGACAGCTAATGTCTTGACGTTTTCGTTAAGGATGTGACGCTTATCATCGTTCTCACATAATGCCACTTAAATGACCTGAGTCGTGTAGATCTTATGATGTTATTCCGATTTACGTTCACTGAGTGGTCGAACACCCCACCCTCAAAGGCAGCTTTTCCCCTGTGGCCAGAGACTGCTTAACAACTCGTTTCTTTAACTTTTTCGCCTTCTTCACTTCCTCCGCACTGTCTAAATTCCGAAAGGTGTATAGCCTCGCTCTCAAAGCAATGAATTGCACAATAGGTTTGCCATACTTCTCATCCATCATTTTCCCCAACACCTTATTCTCGCCCTAGAAGAAGCTGTGATCTGCGGGATAGCTGGAAGTGTGAAACAGGTTTAATCACTTTTCCAAGGCGTTGCACATGTCACCTGCTTGTACTTGGTAACACTGGGAATCCGTGTCCGTGAATATGAGCTGTGCTCTTTCACCATAAACATTGTTCATGTGCGTACAGTGGAATCATACATCAAGGTCTTGCTTAGATCCATGTTGGACAAGCGTCCATTAATCGGGTTATCGGACATGAACTTCGTCTTGTATGTAAGGATAGCTATCAAGTTCTCTGTGAAGATTGTAACGCCCTTAAAGCTAAGTTTGCTGACGGACTTCTGTGTTCGTGCCAGGCTTTTTGCCATCTCTATATCTACCCAACCCTTCACGTACTCCAGAGTCTTACCAAGGACCGAGCTGTTCATAAGCTTGTAAAAGTATTTTTCTAAGCCATTCCTTGCTTCTTCCAGTTATTGTGTACTCATCCCAGTGTGGAACTCAGAACGAACTCTAACACTCGATGTACAGAACAAGTCCTACTGTAATTTCAAGCATTGTTACATAGCTCGATAATGAAGCACATAATTCTCCATGTCACGTAGATTTTGGAGGAGCTTATTGGCTTTCTCTACCTCTATGCTCTCTTCTGCTAGGGGATAGGGCTAGTCGTTAAGGCGGTGGTGTAGGTTCTACTGTAGTGTACCTTAGGTCAGCCTCTAGGATATAAGGGTTTTTCAAGTAGTCGGATATATGCTCTATTCTGTTTATCTCTTCCACCCACTCGAAGTTGCCTGTGGGGTAGGTATTGCGACATTATCCGGCCATTGAGGTTATTAGCATCATAGCAGACAGTGAAACTATAGTGGATCAAATTCATCCATAGCTGGATGATTAGCCTTAGCATATTTGTGGGCGACTGTCCTGATGCCTCCTCGAATACCCTTCTGCACCATCAAAAGCATGTCAGGGTCTTGGATCAAGTGTACAATAGCTCGATTTTCGTTTGTCTGAGCAGGGCAACTCACGATAGCCCCGGTGAAGGGGCGGAGCGTGAAGAATGTAGCCCCGGTGAAGGGGCGGAGCGTGAAGAATGTAGCCCCGGTGAAGGGGCGGAGCGTGAAGAATCCTACTCGTACATTTTCATGCAAGTATCACCGAAGTTCTCAAACAGCAGCGAGTAACAGAGTATCTGTTATCAGGTACAACACATGGTAGTCTTTGAACGTCATACACTGGAATGACTTCCACACCTGCTAAGCGTGTTCTTACTCTCCATTGGAGATATCTTCACTGCAGAGAGTGCCAAAATATTCTATTTGTAGAGGTAGCTGCTCCTCTTGATATTTATCATCCATCCAATCGTAAATTTATACACTCTTCCATTGCATGACCTTGAGCTCTTCGTCCTTTGGGAAGCATTTTCCCAGCGTCTTAAGATGTTCATCTTTGAGGATGGAGATAGATTTTGCAAGGGTTGAGGACATGAACCTCGAGGTGTCGATGAACCCTAATTCCATACCCCCAGCAATCTTCTGGCTGAAGCTTATTTAGATCTCATCCGTCTTCGGCATAACCTTTAAATGGCCTCCACTTGCCCAAATTCCTGCATGAATAAGTGGGCATCGTGCATAGAGAGGTTGTCTGTTACCTCTGGAACGAACATTAGGTCCCTAATCTTACGACTGCAGCTACCATGAGCATCTCTGTCGCATTGTCCAGTGAGATGGTTAGTCTCTGTCAAATTAGACCAAGGAAGGCGAACACCATATTTCATATATATATGTGATTTCTGCTAAATGTTGTGAGTTATAATTTGTGTACTTTTATCAGGATTATTAGATGAGTTATATGTGAATGCTCGTTGTTTCGATTCTGAGTTATGTATCTGTTTCATTTAACAAGCCTTGCTGAGGCAAGGATTGATTGTTCATCAAGTGTTCTGAATCTTCTGTAGTGTGTGTTGTAGTATCTCTTTGTCTGCATAGATTTCGGGAAGCTGATGTAATTATTCCATTGAAGGATGTTATGCGAATACGCAAATTTAGGAAACATTTTCCTGTGTAATTTCCAAGTAGGGTATGGTGTATTTATGTAAATGAACGGGTTGAGGATGAATTGTATCAAATATAGAGGATAATTACCCAAAATGCCTAATGGGAGGTGTCCAGGGAAGGAAGATTAGGTACGTTCGGGGAGTTGGCTGGAAGTCCCGTCGCGTACTAGACCTGACTGTCCTACCTCTCCATTGGATTTAAAGCTCGATATGTAATTGAAGTTGTTGCGAATAAGAAACATACAGAAGAGTTACGAGTGACTTGTAAACTTGTACAGTACATAGTATTTATGGACAAATAAGTAAAAGAAAGAAAACTCTGAATCACCTTCACACTACAACACTTAGTCCCCAATGAAATCTTGACAGTCTCATTCTGACAGAATCCTTCATTTCAGATACAGCACTTGGCCATCTCCCTGTGGTAGGTTCCATCTTCTTTGGTTAAAACCACTGGCGTGATCTTTTCATTAATTCACAGATAGTTCTACTCTGGTGAGGTCGTCCAAGAATGTTTTGGAGACATCAGTTCCATGGGAAGTCTCAAGTTTGGAATGTGCATCACTACCACAACATGCCATATAACAGCATCAGCTACTCGGGTGATGTACATAGGACTTCTGGATCAAGATGGGCTGAGTGATTTTTTTTTTTTCAGGGTGTTTTCAGAGTCAGTATAAATAACGAATGGATAGTGAATTTGTCTATGATGGTTTTGGAATTTTACAAGAACTTTATATATCTTCAGTTTCACTGGTGTATGGACCATACAGTTCAGTTTGTGTTTCTCTAGCAACTCTTGCTAGTAGAAACTGTATAGGCAACACGAGTATGGTAAAGTCTGTGTTTATGGCTTTTATCCATCAATGAACACAGATCTTGCATAAGGATATAGTCATGTTTCATGGTTTGATATGAGAATTAGATTCGCGTGTTTCTCCTTTTAAAGCTTAGTGACTCTAAGCCGTACACAGTGACTGATACGTCATTCTGCCTTTCAAATCTATTGATATGTTCCCACTTGATTGGGAAAGGTGTGTTACTCCAATTATGCTTCTTTACCTCGTCCTGTACGCTGTTTCAGATCCTTTGAGAGTTCTTCTGATCCAGACACCCTGTACGAGCAATTCACCATTCCTGATCATCACTTTGCAAGTTAATGAGTCTGCTGTCAGACTTCAAACACTCGAGGGTGTTGGAATATATGACGAGGTTTTCAGTGGTTCATACCGAGCAACATTAATCTCAAATCCGATGAGTTTACTTATAGTACATCCCCACCCATCATGCGTTAACTTTGATACTTTTTCATCAATCTTCTGGGTCATGCTTGTGATCACTCCCTCGAGCTGAGAATGGTGTGCTATTGGTGGCATTGACCAGCCACTGAATCAGTTGTTCTGTATGTTTCTTTCAGTCTGGTGTCTTCTTATAGAATTCAATGTGGGGGCAGATGGAGAGCTTTAAGTTCTTCCAACGTTGCTCTTTCACTCATTGGAAAATCTTCATCATATTCCTAGTGACGAACTTCTGTGGATCTACTGCTTTGATGTTTTAGCAGTATGCCTTAAATTCGTCTCCATACCTAATTTACTTGAACCTGCATTGGCGATGTTTCTTAGTTTTCTTCTGTGCTTTTAAATTGAAGGCACTCAATCTGCATAGCTTACATTCCTGCCTGTCCTTGTTAAAATAGTAAGAACCAAGAAGAAGCTTGTTCGTGCTCTTTCGAGCCCTTGCTGTTATTTCATGAACTTTGAGGTTCTTGGCAGTATTCCAACAAATGTTACAGACTGCCAAGGTGTGATTAATTTGAAAAACAGGCTCTATGGAGTGAAATACCTTGCTACAGCCAGTGTCCAGGAGCCACACATATGTAGCGTCTGTAACGCGAGTCTAGAATGATATGATCTCTCTCATGTTCTTATATAAACTACATGTTCCCACTTGTCGGTGGGACTGCTATAAGCATAGGAAAGAGGCTGACATAACAGCTTACAAAGGTGACACGTTAATGCCAGATGGAGATGGTGTTGGTTGGGGTACTGATTACCACTAATTTATTTGACAAATTATTTCAGCTAGTCAGGTCAGGCGCGGGTAAGGGGATGGATCTGTTATGATGTGGCAGGGGTAAACCAGCTCTGCTGTCAGGACCTGCTGCGGATGTCACTGATTGCATTGCGCAGTTGACCCTTGTGCGGTGTGGTGCGGTGAGGATCTGTCCGTTCTCCCTTTTGGGTCTAAGATGCGAATGAATGTGTTTGAATGGATGAGTGAATGGGGAGTGTGTCGTCCTGTCTCGGCTACTTCCCTTTCCTTGGGGGAAGCAGCCTAGGTATATAGATAGATAGATAGATTTCCATTAGGCTTTCAACCTCTTCCATCTTCCTGGCGTTCATGATATCTTAAAGTCAGATATATTATGATCAACATAGCATGACTTTAGCAATTTAATTAGTTTATATTGTATATAATGAGATTTGTTTTGACTGCTCTCCTTCACTCTCCTGTAAGCTCCCTCAAATCGATTATTGAGGATAATGAGTCCCTTTAAAATATCCTGCGCACATGGCAAGTATCTATACTTCTTTTCAGTGACCTTAAGTAAGTATACTTCTGGGGAATACATGCAGCAATAATTGTCTGCATCATAGGAATTGCAATAGTGACATGGGAAGTTGCGAAGGTCATCATTTTACAGGAGTTACAGACACCTAAATTATTGAATTTCAGAGTCGTGTGTGTCACGGAGGAATGTGAATTTAAGAATTAAAAATGCTTGATATTGCTCGAAAATAGAGACAAGGAATTGGCTTGTGAAAATCAAGTAGTGAGTTTTACTTTATGCTGGTTTACTTCGCCGATTCTCTAAGGACGAGAATTTATGAACTTTCTCAACAGTACACAGCAGAGACTAATCGCTCACGAATGCTGATTGTTAGTACTGTTAGCCTCTTGAGAAGTGACTCCATCCCTGACAATCAATAACTAATACTAATAATAATGGACAGGTTCTTGCCGATGCTTAACTCCTGGCTGGCACAACGGATTTTAGTTTAATACAAAAGAACTGGCCTAAATACCAGTTGTGAATAATGTAAGGAGTTTGTGCAAACTAGGAGCGACAAACCGAAGTAAGTTTAATGTGGAGAAATAATACACGATTCTAATTACATTAAACTCAAAGAAAAGAACTGTAAATTTATTGATTACAATAAAATAAATTTACGTTATATGAATCTCCAAATGAATTCTAAAGGGGAATTCACGGTCACAGAGGGACTCATGAATTCAAATAACAAAGGAAATAGACTCAGTCGCTCATTCAAAGCTAATCGAACTTAAGCCTAGAAAAACGAACAGAAATACTGGTCAGTGGAGGGACGGAGCTGAAACTACGAAAGACTGGGCGTCTGCGTGTCGAACACCAAGCACTGCTATTCGCTGCTAAGTTCACTTCACCGATCACCGTCTAGGTGGAGATACAGGAAATCACTGTACAATGGAGACGCTGCTCTCAACACTGGGCACAAACGATCCTATTCTCGAGGCAGTCCAAAGCTGACTGAGTTCAAACTGGGAAAGGGGTGAGAGATGACCATGTTCACAGGAAGTAGGCGTGGTCAAACTTCAACGGTCAATGGAGAGAGGGCGAACGATATACACTCGCTATAAAATCACTCAGTGAAAGCACTAATGTCTTGCATAAGAATGGTCACTTACGAAAGTTACAAATGTTCTGAAAACCATCCTGATCGAAGTGCATACGAGGGTGATTGAACTGAGTGATGCCCAGTGGGTTTTCCGCTAGAGTTCGTGTTTTTCTCACCAAAGTACAATGTCACGAATTTGTATAAATACACAGTCGTGTGAATTCGTGACAGTGTGAACATTCCATTTACATCAGGAAAAAAAAAAAAAACTATAATACCATTTCTATACAGTATAGGTCGTAGAATGGGCTTACATATTTTTCAGCCATAAGATATGCAATGGTCAACACTGTCATTGAATGGAATGATTTCCCCAGCAGCAGACAAATCCATCATTTTCTAGTGCCCCCCCAAATAAAATTGTCGTTCACTTCTAGTTGGGTGTTGATGCAGGAAGGCAAATTTAGCTATGAGAATATTACTTCAACCAGACTGGTTACACAGTACGAACTTGTATTTCTTCAGTAAATCCTTACAACCTGAGTGCAGGCTCTTGCAAGATGCATACGACAGGGGATACGGTAAAGCGGAGATTCTCAACCTTTTCAAAACTGGAAAGGATAGCGTGGGCGAGTTTATAAATATATTACATAAAAAATCTCAGTCAAAGTATAGAGTTGTGAACTATGAGAATTCCCCATCCATTCCCGACCAGAAGCATATTAAAGCAGACAAAAAGACCCTGATTATATTTGATATTGTGACTGATTCCAACCAGAGACAACCCTGAAGATTTTTACAAGCCGCGATAGCGAAGCTGGTATTGTTTTCAATTTGTGTGTGCGTGTGTGTGTGTGTGTGTGTGTGTGTGTGTGTGTGTGTGTGTGTGTGTGTGTGTGTGTGTGTGTGTGTGTGTGTTGGCACGATAACTTCTCAACCGCTCAAGATATCATCATAAAATTTTACAGGTGTGTAGCAGTGAAAAAATTGATTACGAGTTTGAAATTGATGAAAGTAGGTTAAGGTCCATATGTATGTAACCATGATAACTTCGCAACCGCTCCAGATATCATCACAAAATTTTACAGGTTTGTTGTTGGGAAAAAATCTATTACGAGTTCCAAATTGGTGAAAGGTCAAGGTCAAGGTCATAGTCCGAGGCGCACTAGATATATACTGGCTCGCGGTTGGTGTGATAACCCCTTTGCGGGGACCTCTAGTTACACTAGTGAAAAGCATTATAATGTGTGTCCTGTTTACATCAGTCAAAAATGTTACAAGCTCCCTTGTCAAACGATATGCTTTAATGCTAATATTATTATACTCTTTTTCCCCTACCACAGAGGCGTCTACACATTATCTGCCATGATTTTCTGGCAAACGATGCGGAATGGAAGGATTTTCAGGAGTACTGTAGGGCAGCCTGGAATAT
>NC_136998.1:972077-1092077 GCF_032717465.1 Coenobita brevimanus
TCGTACATGAGAGACATCCTTCCAGAGCCTCCAGAGGAACAGGAATACCGTATATTGAACCTCAGTTCAGTACAGGGTACAGGAACTCATAGGACCTGCTGGTATATACCATGGAAGACACTGTGCTATTTCTGCAACACCTTCGGAGTAACTCCTGGAATTTCGAAAACTTTATGAAGTGTACCTTTCCGTACTCAACCAAACGCATTCAGCAGTTAAACGATGTTGTCTGCGGTCATCTGTGTTCAGCCGTGTTCTACGTTCTAACTCTAAAGAAAGTCAGCTATCCTACCGTCCTTTGGGAGTTGTCTTTTCCCCTTAAATAAGCGAGTGGTAACATCTTTGGCATCCAATCAGTCTATCTATCTATCTATATACCTAGGCTGCTTCCCCCAAGGAAAGGGAGGTAGCCGAGACAGGACGACTTACTCTCCATTTACTCATCCATTCAAACACATTCATTCGCATCTTAGCCCCAAAGGGGAGAACGGACAGATCCTTACCGCATCACACCGCACAAGGGTCAACTGCGCAATGCAAGCAGTGACATCCACAGCAGGGCCCGACAGCAGAACTGGTTTACCCCTGCCACATCATAACAGACCCATCCCCTTACCCGCACCTGACCTGATTAGCTGATCCAATCAGTACCCTGGCAATAGTAGCAGCTGAACTTTTTCGGTGTTTCAGTAACACATTGAGTAGGCCAGCATGCTCTCCAATACATGTTTCTCTAACTGTCTACACCAAACTACATGCACAGTACACACTACACTTCCTTTTCAAAATTAAAAAAGGAACATGGCTGCAACAAATCAGGCCTCACAGTCCCCAGGGGGGGACCATAAATGCCCCCATCATCCGCCCCTCTCCCGGTGACGACTCTTTGAGCTGCCTGGATCCACTGTCTGACTCCCTTTTTCTTCATTTCTGCAACATTCGCGGCCTTTCCTCTAACTTTCTGTCTGTCGAACATCTCCTCTCCTCCTCTAAACCTCATCTTCTCTTCCTTACTGAGACTCAGTTATCTGAGTCAACTGACAGCAAACCCTTCTCTGTATCCTCCTACTTTCTCTATACTCATTTCAAAGCAAGAGGTGGATGTTGAGTATAATGTATGCAACGACCTATCTTGCTCTCTTGTTCCTGAACTTGATGCTTCTGAATTCTCTACTCTCTGGCTTCGGCTCTCCTGTCATTCTCTGACTAAATATATCTGTGCTGTTTACTCATCTCCTAATTCTACTGAATATGAATAATTCTTCGACTATCTTACTTCTACGATGAAACACATTCTATCCATTTCTCCTTTCTCTGAAATCTCCATTCTAGGAGATTTCAATATTCACCACCACCTTTGGCTCTCCTCTCCTTTCACTGATCCACCTGGTGAACAAGCCTTCATCTTTTCTATCCTAAACGACCTAGAGCAGCTTGTACAGCACCCTACCTGTATCCCTGACCGCCTTGGAGAGAGCTCCAAAATACTTGACCTCTTCTTTACAACTAATCCTTCTGCTTACACTGTTAATCTTTTCTCTCCATTGGGCTCCTCCAATCATAAACTTGTTACCTTAACCTGTCCTATCACTCCGGTACGGCCTGTGGACCCTCCAAAGAGACGTCGTCTGTGGCACTCTGGAGCTGCAGATTGGGAGGTCCTCAGGCAGTACTTCTTTGATTTTCCCTGGAATGATTATTGCTTCCATGGCCCGGAGCCATCTGAGTGTGCCTTGCGCATTACGGAGGTTATTCTCTCGGGCATGGAAGCATACATTCCTTTCTCATATCCTTTTACTAATGCAAGAAAGCCTTGGTTTAATCATGCTTGTTCTCATGCTATCTGCAACAAGGAGAGGGCCTATAAAAGGTACTGGAGCCATCCCACCCCTGAATCACATCTTTTTTATGTTTCTGCCCGGAATTGAGCTAAGTCTGTTCTTTGCTCCGCTAAAAATAATTTCATCCATACTAAATGCTCTCAACTCTCCAACTCGAATTCTTCCCGCTCCTTCTGGCACCTTGCCAAAAACCTTTCTAACAACTTTACCTCATCATCCTTCCCTCCTCTTTTCTATTCTGATGGCTCTGTAGCTATTTCTTCTACTGATAAAGCAGATCTGTTTGCTCAGACTTTCTCCTCCAATTCCACCTTAGACGATTCCAGTGCTGTTCCTCCATCATTTCCCCCCTCTGACTTCCTCATGACTGACATTAAAATTTCTTCAGCTGATGTATTTTCTGCCATCATTGGCCTTAATACTAATAAGGCATATGGACCTGATGGAGTCCCTCCTGTTGTTCTCAAGAACTGTGCTTCTGTGCTTACACCCTGCCTAGGTAAACTCTTTCGCCTTTGTCTTTCAACTTGTACCTTTCCTTCTTGCTGGAAGTTTGCTCTCGTTCAGCCAGTCCCAAAGAAGGGTGACCATTCCCAACCCTCTAACTATCGTCCAATTGCTTTAACATCGTGTGTCTCAAAAGTTTTCGAGTCGATTCTTAACAGAAAAATATTATAGCATCTTTCCTATCACAACTTTCTTTCTGATCGTCAGTACGGGTTCCATCAGGGACGCTCCACTGGCGATCTTCTCACTTACCTTTCAGACGTCATCCTCCTTTCGGGACTTTGGCGAAAACTTTGCCACTGCACTTGACATCTCAAAGGCTTTCGATCGAGTCTGGCATAAATCTTTAATTTCCAAACTGCCCTCTTACTGTTTCTATCCTTCTATCTGTGCCTTCATCTCTAGCTTCCTTTCTGGTCGTTCTATAGCTGCTGTTGTAGACGGCCATCGTTCTTCTCCAAGATCTATCAACAGTGGTGTTCCTCAGGGGTCTGTCCTAATACCAACTCTCTTTCTTTTATTCATCAATGATCTAAGCTGTACATCTAATCCTATCCTCTCGTACGCTGATGACTCCACCCTTCACCTTTCCATTCGGTTCCCACAATGTCCACCTCAGCAGTTATTTCAACAAACAAGGGATGAGGCTATGGCACACCTAATGTCTGACTTGGCTCGTATCTCCGACTGGGGTAAAATAATCTTGTTGTTTTTAATGCATCAAAGACTCAGTTTTTACACCTATCAACCCGTCAAAATATTCCACAGGTATACCCACTAATGTTTAATAATACCCATCTTAATCCTGCATCATCCTTGAACATGCTTGGGGTTTCATTCACACGGGACTTATCTTGTAGAGATCATATTGGATCTCCTGTAAAATCTGCTTCCAAGAGATTAGGTGTGCTAAGGTGACTCCGTGCCTTCTTTAACCCTGCACAGTTGTTGACTTTATACACGGGTTTTATTCGCCCCTGTTTAGAGTACAACTCTCATGTGTGGGGAGGCTCCCCACATACAGCTCTTCTCAATAGAGTGGAGTCAAAGGCTATTCGTCTCATCAACTTTACTCCTCTTACTGACTTCCTTCAACCTCTGTCTCTTCGCTGCACTGTTGCCTTTTTATCTCTTTTCTATCGCTACTTCAATGGTCACTGCTCCTCTGAACTGTCTGCTTGCATCCCTCCACCTCTACGACGGGCGCGTAGCACTCGTCTAGCAACAAACTCTCATCCCTTTTCTGTCCAGCTCTCTAATGCAAGAGATAACCGTTACTCCCAGTCTTTCATTTATGCAACAGGTCAGCTCTGGAACTGTCTCCCTCTGTCTGTATTTCCTACTTCCTATGATCTCAAGTCTTTCAAAAGCAATGTGTCCAGGCATCTCGAAATGAATGGATCTTGAATTTGGCTCTCCTTTGTATTTTTTTTTTTTTTCTTGGAAGGAGCATTCATGCGGGCTCAGCCTTTGGTTTCTTCTTCCTCGCATTAAAAAAAAAAGAAAACAATGGGGACGTCGCTCCGGGAGTGGGATTCACGATTCTCGATGATGATGGTAACGTTATTACCCATACGTTGTTGCCTAAAGTTGCTAGTCCTCTGGAAACAGTTGACGATGTTACAAAAGCCTATGTAGATGGTGAGATCTCTGCAACTATCGAACGTTATGAGACCAAGACCCACAGTCTGAAGAATGAGTGCTGTAGAAGAACTGCATGAAGACTTAATAAATATGAATGTACTTACTGTTAATAAGTTTTATTAGGGGAAATTCATTGCTTGATGAGAAGTTTAAGGGAAAGGCTAGAAGAATGACGGAGTTTGCTGACAGTGGACAGCGAGAGTTGCAAAGTGTGCACGGATGCTGTCTGTCCAAAATTGAAAGGTTCCCACAGTTTATCAACAGGAAATACGAGGCTATGGATGCTAAACAGACCAGTAAGATCGAAGGAGTGCAAGTTCTTGCCGTATACTTTATATCCCAGTTTGAACCCATTTTACCGAGAATTTCCAAACGGCTCTGGACACCATCAACAAGCTTATATGCGTTCCTGACGATCGTATTTAATGAGTGACTCGACAGCTACGACTCCTGACGCACTCTGCAATTTCGTAGAAAAAAAATATCATATAACATATAACTTGACTGAGCAATAAGTCCATCCACCTTGGGTTCTAGAGGGTTTTGTTTCCTCATAATAAAAATAATGAATAGGCAAGAGGTGCTAAAAATTATTGGCCAAGCCTGAGTTTCTGGAGACGAGGAACTGGAGTCATGACTCAATAAAAGCCCTATGATGTCTTTGAAATTACTCAGCTCAAAACCAGAAAATAATTGAAAGTTGTGTAGAGAGATGAGAATGAAGTAATTCGATTATGGGTGCAATAAAAGGCCAGGGCCATAAAGTAGGGTCAATGAGCACCTGTCATGTCCGATCAGGCTGCTTATCAGTTTCGGAGCGTGGTGACAAATCACGCTATACAGGGTAGATCTGAGGCGAAGATGCTTCAGTTCATGATATCTACATATTTTCCCGCAGTGTGTTATTACCATACTTGACAACCACATATGCCCACTGATCGTGTGGCCGGGCTTTCAGACCAGTTGTAGTGTGCGTCACGGAAATTGCATTCTCTGAGTGTTTTTTGCTCTTAATGCATCAGAAACTCACAGCCGTATTCATAAAAATAAACCCTTTTACTAAACTTTCGCTTCCCGTCGAAGGAGTTTTGATTTCCATCGGTACATAAAAAGATTCCCTTTGAAGGGAAGTGAAAATGTTCAGGCTGGTAGCCCTGTTAAACTAACACGATCCATCCTGCTGATATATCCTATGATGGAGCGATAGATTCGTAAACTAATACACCAAAACACGCATATCACGTGCTGGATAATGAAAGCACAACACATCTGAGATGTGGTAGGTTGCTACCACATCCATACTGTTGGTTTGTATTCATAAATGCCACTCTAGCCAACACCGCAGCGGTGTTCACTCCTCAAAAAACAATATTGTGATAGCAAATTATATTAAGAGAATATTATTATCTTTAATGTTGTTATTCGTAAGTGTAAGAAACACTTGTTAACGACCGTCTCATGTACTCGCATGGCGGCGCTCACAGCTCGCTTGTTTTTTCCAGCTGGAAGACATGAGCCGAACCACTCGTGTGACCTTCACGGCAGAGGTTCCTTTTCCTGGGGGAAAAAAAAAAAATAAAAAATAAAAAATCCTCGTGTGACCCTGGTCATAATGTATAAGATTTGTCAGTGTCAGATCATATATGACTGAATGTCGGAGGTAGTACGTCGTCTGCTCTGTTTATGTGTGGCTAAACATCTCAGCAGACATGGGTAACACTTTTAAAGAAATACAAATAGCACTTTAAAAATCTATATATCGTTGTAATTCGTATTAATAACATTGTACAGTACCTCATCGATATTTTAAATATATGTAAGAATAAACTACAAATGAACACACAGAAATTATGAAGGGATTTTTGAAGAAACGGGTCAAATGATTCCGTCAAGTTTTAATAATTTCAGCTGTTCGAAGGGGAGACCTTGCCCTTTGAGGAGCTCAGAAAGAGAAGGATTTTTTAAAGAATTCCAGTTCAACAAAGGATGACTTTCCTATGCATCATAAAGGAAGGAAAAGTTTAAGAATACGGGCGTCAGTTCCTAGATGTTTCAACAACCCATTCAAAGAAATATTGCTTAATATACATTAGAATACGAATTTGTCTCTCATCCCCTCTCAGTATCCAAGGGATCTCTTTCCCTAAGGTCCTCTCATGAAAAATAAAATTGCCATCTTTGCAAAATCTCGTTCCAATACGTTGGGCTTGTTAAGCTGACGTTACACTTTCTTGCCCGCTTCGAATTATTGATTGTTATCATGAATCTTATTTGTTTCTATGTGAAGTAGAACTTTGTGTGTGTGTGTGTGTGTGTGTGTGTGTGTGTGTGTGTGTGTGTGCGCGTAAAGTAGGGGGACGGGGGTTCACCGCATTTGCTTATATAAAAAGATTGGAGTCAAAGGCATTTCCTGTCATTAGCTCCTGTTCTCTTATTGACTTGCCTAAACCTCCGGCCCTGTATCGGTATCCCTGCACTTTGGCAACATTTGCCTGCATTCTCCCCTCCATTATGGCGTAAACATAGCACTGATTCGGAGTACATTCACCTTTTCTCTGTGAGGGGGCGGGAGTTCACCACAAATGCTTGTCTAAAAAACAGGAGTCCGAGGCTTTTCCTGTCATTAACTCGTCTTCTCATATTGACTTGCTTGAACCTCTGCCTCCTGGCCGCGGTATTGAATGTTTATTCCTCTACCGTGTCACTTTGTCACTTTGGCAACATCTGCTTGCATTCTCTCCTCCATTGTGATGTACACAGAGCACCGGTTTGGCAGTACATTCACCCATTTTCTGTCGAACTCTTAAAAGCAAGAGTTAACCGATACTCTCAGTTATATAAATGTGCTGCATGTCAACTCCACAACTATCTTCCTCAACCCGTATCTCTCTCTACCTATGAGATCTAGGCTTTTAACCTCAGTGTATATTGGCATACTCAAGTGAATGGATATTCAAATTTGCTCCATGAAAAGTAAAAATATTTTTGCTTGGTTACAACCAAGCAAAAATATTTTTGGTTCTTTTTCCTTTCATATACTGGTATAGCACCCACAAGCTCATCATCAAACGCAGTATATAGTAAATAAGCGGCCAGGCTGCCGTCAGTGGTGATAGCCCTCATTAATATTCTCCACACAACCTACTATACATACATATGGCTGAGGCCCACATCCATCTCTTAGGCCTCATACATTATTAAAGGCCCTAGAACATCCCACACACTCTCTCTCTCTCTCTCTCTCTCTCTCTCTCAGCTATATAATATCTAAAATTCTTTTTTTCCGTATTTAGCGTTCAACAGTCACACATGGCTTTCTTTCTTCACTGTTCCATATCATTCATAGTATAATAAGAGAGAGAGAGAGGGAGAGAGAGAGAGAGAGAGAGAGAGAGAGAGAGAGAGAGAGAGAGAGAGAGAGAGAGAGAGAGAGAGAGAGAGAGACAGACAGACAGACAGACAGACAGACAGAGAGAGGAGTGGGGGACGAGGTAATGCAAAGAAATGCTTTAGACTCCATGGTACTTAGGAGCACTGTATGTAACAAGCCCCTCCACGCGGTCTCACATATCAACAACGTACTCTACAGCATAATAGCAGTGAAGTTGGCGTCTTTACAGAGTGAGCATCAACACAGTGTTAAAGAATGCAGGGAGCCATTTCAGTTTAGCTGATATCTGTGTTTGGGGAGAGGCCAGCACAGGGGTGCACACTAGCAGACATCATCGCTCTGCCTCTATACTGTACAGCACATAATAGCGAATTATGTCACTGCTATCAGAGTGTTTGCAAACTACAGTACATAGTTATCACCTATATATCTTTCTCCTGTATATTGAAAGTTATGTCGACCGGAACCTTTTCCTGGGGCATTTTACTAATATATATATATATATATATATATATATATATATATATATATATATATATATATATATATATATATATATATTCAAACTGATGATGACGTGTTTGTCCGTAATCTGAAGTTGGTGGAATATTTCATTATGTAGCAGTCCGCTTGCAGTATTCTTAATTCCACCCTTGACTGGGACCAGAGGGATAAATTCAGTGCTATTGGAAAAAACTCAGTTTTTATCGCCCGTCTATTGCAAGGCGAGATAATGTAGTTTTTGTCGGTCGGTCGGTCTCTCTCTCTCTCTCTCTCTCTCTCTCTCTCTTCTGTGTGTGAGTGTGGGTGTGTGTGTATGCGTGTTTGTGTATCTAATCCCAAAATATCACGAAAGGTATGATCGAATTGTCACCAAACATTCAGGAAAGAGCAAATACATGGATGTGCAGAAACATTAAAACCCGTCCACACGAGCGGGCAGTGCCCGACGGGCAAACATTGTTACCAGATCACGTTCCACACAATGAACGTTAAACTTTTAGCTTTAAGTGTCCTGCGATGCTTTTTACTGTAACCCATGTTGTCTCACTGCACTCTGGCCGCTGCCCGACTCCGATTGCCCAACCGCTGTCCCGTCTGCCGTGTGGACAACAAAGCAGGTGTGCCCGGTAGTGGCCACAGCCCGCCGGGAACTGCTCGATATGGTAGCACTGTTAAAGAAGCAAGATATATACGCACAGCCACTTGTGTGGACAGGGTATTATACTTTTAGTGACGTTTTTTTTTTTTTTTTTTTTTTTTTGTGAGGAAGAAGGAACCAAAGGCAATGAGCCCGCAATACTGTTCCCTCCAAGAGAAAAACAAAAGACAAGAGACAGCCAAATTCAAGATCCATTCATTTCGAGATGCCTGGACACACTGCGTTTGAAAGACTGGAGATCATAGGAAGCAGGAAATACAGACAGAGGGAGACAGTTCCAGAGTTGACCTGTTGCATAAATGAAGGACTGGGAGTAACGGTTGACTCTTGCATTAGAGAGTTGGACAGAAAAGGGGTGAGAGTTTGCTGCTAGACGGGTGCTACGCGCCCGTGGTAGAAGTGGAGGAATGCATGCAGACAGTTCAGAGGAACAGTGACCACTGAAGTAGCGATAGAAAAGAGATAAAGATGCAACAGTACGGCGAAGAGACAGAGGTTGAAGGGAGTCAGTAAGAGGAGGAGAGTTAATGAGACGAAAAGCCTTTGACTCCACCCTATTGAGAAGAGCTGTATGTGGGGAGCCTCCCCATACATGAGAGTTGTACTCCACACAGGGGCGGATAAAACCCCTGTATAGAGTCAACAATTGTGCAGGGGTAAAGAAGGAACGGAGTCGGCTTAGCACATCCAATCACTTGGAAGCAGATTTTACAAGAGATGTAATATGATCTATCCAAGACAAGTCCCGAGCAAATGAAACCCCAAGCATGTTCAACGATGATGCAGGATTAAGTTGAGTATTATTAAACATAAGTGGGTATACCAGTGGAAGATTTTGTCGGGTTGATAGGTGCAAAAACTGAGTCTTTGTTGCATTAAAAACAACCATATTATTTTTACCCCAGTCAGAGATACGAGCCAACTCAGACATTAGGTGTGCCATAGCCTCATCCCTTGCCTGTTGAAGTAACTGCTGAGATGGACGTTGAGGGAATCGAATGGAAAGGTGAAGGGTGGAGTCATCAGCGTATGAGTGGATAGGGTTAGATGTACAGCTTAGAAGGTCTTGGTTCAAGACAGCTGAATGCCAGCTGCCATACAGTACGTATTCTAATATGGATTGTCTTCTTGTGAAATGCGTTGACTGATTTCCTTATAGTTTTACAAGTTGTCTTCAAATTTGGTTTGTAGGTAGATTGTACCTTAGCCAACAACATATTTTCGCAGACTATTAGCATCTGGCCCCCGACTGCTTTTGTTTCATTTAACCCTAGATAGGGAACGTGGGGTATCAGAAACCCCAGTCCCCGAAATTTAATTTTTAAAAATATGAGCATAAGGTCTACAGATCCGTCCGTCTCATTACCTTCCTGCCTAGTGATGCTCTTCATGGGAATGATGGGATCATAGCTGTACCTGGCTCTGATTTTGCTCTATAGAGCCATTGGGGTATGTCATACCCCAGTTTACCAATAATGTAACATCAGCTGAGCCCTCTTGTGATTTTTTTTAATTTACTGTCTTTCTCCTTTTGTGTACAGAAGGTCCCAACATCGGCCTACTGCAGGCCACCCAAGGAATCATGATATTACTTTTCAGTTTTGCAAGATTTAATTTTAAAATATGTATACCTAAAATTTAATTATTATTGTATAAACTTTAAAAAATATATATATTTTTCAATTAAACTATATTTTCTGCTCTATTTAAAGATAATGGGTTGAATTATTTGTGTATTGAAGGATTTTGAAATATCTCAAACGGAAGTATTTTTGTTTTACTTTTTTTTCCCGTGGGGTACGTCATACCCCACGTTACCTAATAGAGTAACAAAAAAATGGTTACCTATCCAGGGTTGATATGGATTGGCTTTTTGTGAGACGAGGTGACTAAATTCCATAGAGTTTTCCGAGTTTTCTGTAAGTTTGGTTTGCATCTTATACTTTAGCCAACACCATATTTTGCCAGGCTATTACCATTCGGCCCCGGATTACTTTTGCTTCACTTGTCACTGTGCAGCTCAGTGCAACGAAAATTGAGATAAAAATCCTTATAATGAGCTTGGTGTCCTTGTGTGTGTGTGTGTGTGTGTGTGTGTGTGTTGAAAAAATGACATTCTCTTTTTTTGTATAATTTTCAAGATGAAGAACTCTAATATCTAGTTTTTCAAATCAAGTGCCACTACTGCATCCTTATAATACTCTTAGTTCCTTCACTCTGGATACGGTATATGCACTGTAGCAAAGACGAACGTCAGTGCTTTGGTTGATGAATGTGTTCTGCACCAGGTTTCGTGCCACATGTTAAAACTGCCTTGAAAAACGATGCCACAAAAAGACTGCCTGATGTTCACGTTTAGATGTCAGTCCTGTTACTCGTCACGCTGTCACTCACCGACTTTCGAAAGGTGATCTCATGTGTTTCTGCTAAAAGCCAAACACTGCTATACTGCTTCATCGAACTGATCTGAGTACAGTGTCATCCGAAATACGCGAGATATTAGTAGAGTAATACATACCATACTTAAATAACTTGCTAATATATATATATATATATATATATATATATATATATATATATAAATATATATATATATATATATATATATATATATATATAAAGAGAGAGAGAGAAAGAGAGAGAGAGAGAGAGAGAGAGAGAGAGAGAGAGAGAGAGAGAGAGAGAGAGGTGGCCTGCAGTCCTACCAGACCCAGGTTCAAATCCCCTCTGGGGCAGGGAACAGTTTAAGGATTTGAATTTAATAAAAGCAAACTTTACTGATCTACCAGTAGACCCGCCGACATGTCGAAAAAATACCCCCGCTAATACCAATGCACCAGTCCTGTATGAGACAGCCTTAGCATGTATTCAATATGGACGGTGGGTGTCAGCGCCGAAGTAGTGACATGTACAGGTGTATGGAATGTAGGAGGACTACTGGGCCTTGAGAGCAGGCTGTGAAGCCTATGGCCAGAGTCGGGGGAAAAAAAGATGACTCTGAGAGTTGATGTTCATGCACAGAAAGTGGGAAGTCGTGGATTGAACAGTAGAGTGTATTTCATGACAGTGACGGGGTTACGCAGAGCTGTGCGTCGAGCGAAAACAACTCAATGCTTTGTAGGCTTCTAGTCTTTGGCTCCCTCTTTCTTGCATTAAAATGCGTAGTTTTATTGTCAAAACCAACTTTCAAAAGATGTGGCGTTATTACATAACTAGACAGGTAGACAGATAAATAGTTATATAATCATATTAGTGCTGGTAGATTAGGACTACTTTCCATATTTCCACATCCGGGTCCTCCCCCCCCCCCATTTACTCTTGGTAAATGTTGCATGATGAAAAAATTATACGTTATTAACTCAGGCACGTTCCTTTTTGCTGTAAATTACCTACCTAACACTTAGTATTGACTAATGACAAAGGAATTAACCACACTATAGAGGAACCTAGGGAAGCTAGGGCACCATTAAAGAAAAATTAACATTCTGAACGAGAATAAGGTGTTCAAATATATGGACGATTTTATCCCATCTTGTAGAGGGTCCAGAGTTAAATTAACATACACTCGTGTAAAGCCACCAATGGAGGCCCATGCTGGTATGGTCCATCACCCTGTGTTTGGGTTTGGAACCCTGAAAACTGTTTGAAAGAATTAATACGTGGTAATGCTCGGAAAAATGGACTTGGCTCCGTCAGCTTCATAACAGAAAACCAAATTATTGAGGGGTAAAGATAATAATTATGCACATACAATAGTTTTCGGAAATTTAAAAGCATATATATATATATATATATATATATATATATATATATATATATATATATATATATATATATATATATATATATATATATATATATATATATATATATATATATATATATATATATATATATATATATATATATATATATATATATATATATATGCTAGGGAGTGTTGCTGCTAAGTTTCATCAAAATCGGTCCATCCATCTAGGACGAGTAGCTGGATAAACCCTTTTAAAGACAGACAATGGTTCATTGTTATATAGATCGATAATCAGCACTCGTTATACAGTCAACCATATACTTGCCGGATTTTGAGACGAGCTTGTCTTTTGCAGTATGGTGATCTAATGTAAACCCATACTTAGCTGTGAGAGCAGTGTTTATGAAATCTTATTCCTTTTGAAATCGTCTTCTGTTTTGTAGATCAACAAAGGTGACTCTTCTTTACTCCTGTTTCTTGGCTGAACAGTGTGTGTGTGTGTGTGTGTGTGTGTGTGTGTGTGTGTGTGTGTGTGTGTGTGTGTGTGTGTGTGTGTGTGTGTGTGTGTGTGTGACTAAGCAGCCGGAACCAGAAGCCCAGCTGCTTACCCCTGATGGGGATGGACTTAGAAAACGTAACCTAAACATTTGCTACTTCACACAACTTGGACAGATAACCATGTCTGACAAGGCATCCCACATTGCTGTCGACAAACCAAGAGAATCCCTCTGATTCTTGCTGCCTGGAATATAAGGACCTTGGTTGATAATAGCTAAGCCACATGGACAAGCCATAGGACTATACTTAGTGTCCATGAACTGAATAAATATAAAATTAACTGAACATGCTTTATTATTACTAACAACACACAACTTTCTAAATTAATATAATCTCCACCACATTAGTAGACAATAGTTTGTTAGGTATCAGGTGGTTTTGTACCATGAACCCAGGGAGTTAATATAAGTGCTGTTATTAGTTACACTTTGCAATATAGGAAACTCAGTCAAAACTGCGATAAATAAAACTCCAAAGACTGTCGTACAATAACGCTTCTTGCTTAAGAAATGCCTACCTATTAAGTATGTACTAGATTTTAATCAGTGGTGGTCCACTTTTCGAGGACTCTGTGTGATTCATGATGCAGAATTCATGTTAAGATTTTTCACATTTCAGGACCAACTACTATTGTCACCATTTCCAGATCTACATATTTTAAGGCCGACTCGATCTTTGGGTGCGATACCAGTTTTTATACATATACATGTTAAAATATTACTTGAAGCTGCCGGAAGATTGCTAATGGAATAAGTTTATAAAGTGAAGAACATTGTGTTGTTACCTCTGTGAATGAGCAAAACTGTATCTGAGGCAGCAGAATATACTGAAAGAGACACCGAATTGAACTGATTGATCGGCAGTGTGGTTTCCGATTATAATAACATGTTCGAAGTTTATTTATAATCTCTTACCTATACAGAGTCAACAGACTAGCTAAGTTTTATACCTGTAAATTGCTTAGATTTTACAATGATAGTAAGACACATAGAAACCTAAGAAGGTGGTGGGTGAAAAAGATACTGTGAGTGAATGAAAAAGCGAAGAGTGAAAGCTGAAGCAACGATTGACATAAGCAAGGAATGAACTGGATGAATGAAGTAATGCATAAGATGCAGATGGCAATGGTCGCAGTCGACGAAATTATTTCTTCTCTGAAAACATCATGAAACACTGCTTTACGTGGATGGATTTACCTCTGGAAGGGAGCTAAAGAATTTTGATGCCAGGAATGTCAAGAGAATGGATGTGTAGCCGTGCTTGCAGGGAATTGTATTTGGCAGTTCTAAAACATTAGGGCATCCACAGAAACAATATACTGATCTACGCTGTAAAGCAAGGGACATTTTTAAATATCTTTATTACTGTCAAGGTATAAATAACAAGTCTTAGAACAAGGGTTGAAGTAGACATCCAAGGACATATTCAACAGATTAAATATAGTACGCAGATTTCAATGGAGTTGTTTTGGACGTGTTATCACAAATACTGCAGCGGTTCGTATCAGGTGCCACACTCATTTTTTTTATAACCAAGTGTTTCTGATACTAAGCAGTCCTTCAGCTGCTTATTCAGACCTCTAACCAAAGTAATGTACTGTACTTTCTGCCGAGTAGGCAAATCTGAGTAAGACACATTCTTAGTGGCATTCCTGTGCATAGGGAAGAAAGAGCACCAATTACACCATTTGTGTTGTTAAAGGCAGCAAATCGAGAAAGGAGTGTGATTCCAACCTTCCTTCGTCTCGTGCTAGTTCTATTTCTGAGATATGGCGACTACACCGACAATGCATATGCAGCATGCAGCCTCGTACATCCTTTGTTCTCTGACTCTTGTGCTGAAAATACTAGACACCTTTGTTTACGAACTGGCTAGTTGACCTGAACATGGTGATATATTCAGAGGCGATTTGATATCGCCATTGACCATGTGGGTGTTTTTATTCATTCGGATATTAAAATTAAGCCAGTGCTAATGGGTGGAGAGGTGGCCTGCAGTCCTAAAGGACCCAGGTTCTCGGCTAGGCCAGGGAACAGTTTAATGATTTGAATTTCATAAAAGCAGACTATCCTGATCTACCAAATGACCCGCCGACATGTCGTACAAGTACCCCCGCTAATACCAATACACCAGTCCTGCTGAAACAGCCCTAGCACGTATTCAATATGGACGGTGGGTGTTAGCGCCGAAGTGGTGACATGTGGAGATGTCAGGTATGCAGGAGGATACTGGGCTTTGGGAGCAGGCTGCGAAGCCTATGCCCAGAGTCGGACACATTAAACAAATGTAGAACCTTCTCTCGGTATTGCCTATTTTATAAATAGGACTATTGTTTGTATGTTTGTTTGTTTGTTTGTTTGTGTGTGTGTGTGTGTGTGTGTGTGTGTGTGTGTGTGTGTGTGTGTGTGTGTGTGTGTGTGTGTGTGTGTGTGTGTTGTGTAAAGAAAATAACATTTAATTCCTGTATAACGAAACTTGCAAATGTTCACTGTCAACCAAGGAATCTCTCTCTCTCTCTCTCTCTCTCTCATCCAAATTTCCACAGCTGTGTCACACACACACACACACACACACACACACACACACACACACACACACACACACACACCACTGCAGCAATCGCAGTCCAACAGTTTAACCTATACACCCACCCACTCTCACAACTTCTGGCTCTGCATCTCTCCCCCTCTCACAACTCGCTGTCCTCCATCTCTTCCCCTCTCACACTCACCCAGTACTCTCACATTTACCTGCTCCCACTAGTGTGCATTTGTTCATTTCCATCCGCCTTTATTTTTCTAGTAAACCATACTTTGCTTCAATGACAAACCTAAACTCGTCGATATCAGAGTCATATTAAAGCCTTTTGGTAACACTTAAAGGACTGATGGGTGCAAGATTGGCAGGAAAGCACTATATTATTTTACGAGAAATATTTATTATAACAGCAGCAACAACAACAGCAAACCACCACTGCTACCGCCACAAGTCACTCAGACCACCTTTTGCACTCTAGGGTGGGGTGACGTAGAGTGCAGAGAACCAGAAAGAACTTTGGGAATTAGATACTAACCAAATGTTGCCCAGTTGAATGGACTACTCTCTCATTCGGCCGCCACTTAGCCACCCGGAATCCTGATTGTATCAGGTAGGCCAAAAGTATCCCGCACGTTCCTTCACATTTTCCTATCCAAGAGAGTCAATACAACTGCTATCAAGTTAAAATAGAGTGCCCGGCCTTGACACAACGCTCCTCCGAAAAAAATGATCCAGCCAGCTCCATATCTTTCCAGTTCAAAATCCTGGACAGCCCTCATAGCTATCTTTCTTACACACATTTACCATACCGATCCGTCTTCTTGACTTACCACACCTCTTTCCACCGTCAAACTTGCTGAGATATACTCTTTTCACTCCTTTATTCACATCCATTCTCTTCACATGACCATGCAGTCGAAGCACACTTTTCAAATCTGGTTACCAGAATTCTTTCTTCCGCATCTATCCCAAATCATAATATTCCCTATCCTATCCACTCTCCACACTCCAGATTCCTCAAGAGTCCCATCTCCACTGCTCTTACTCTTAATTTTTCAGCTTCATGTCACACCTCATTCTCATACCTGTATGTTAGAGTTATTTTTTTTTTATGCAAGGAAGAAGGAACCAAAGGCTGCGGGTCTGCAATTATTGTTCCTTTCAAGAGAAAAACAAAATACAAGAGAGAACCAAATTCAAGATCCGATCATTTCGAGATGCCTGGACACACTGCATTTGAAAGACTGGAGTTCATAGGAAGCAGGAAATACAGACAAGGGGAGACAGTTCCAGAGTTGACCTGTTGCATAAATGAAGGACTGGGAGTAATAGTTAACTCTTGCATTAGAGAGCTGGACAGAAAAGGGATGAGAGTTTACTGCTAGACGGGTGCTACGCGCCCGTCGTAGAGGTGGAGGAATGCATGCAGACAGTTCAGAGGAGCAGTGACCACTGAAGTAACGATAGATGCAACAGTGCGGCGAAGAGACAGAGGTTGAAGGGAGTCAGTAAGAGGAGGAGAGTTAATGAGACGAAAAGCCTTTGACTCCACCCTATTGAGAAGAGCTGTATGTGGGGAGCCACCCCACACATGAGAGTTGTACTCCACACAAGGGGGGATAAAACCCGTGTATAGAGTCAACAATTGTGCAGGAATAAAGAAGGAACGGAGTCGGCTTAGCACACCCAATCTCTTGGAAGCAGATTTTACAAGAGATGTGATATTTTTTTTTTTTTTTTTTTTTATGCAAGGAAGAAGGAACCAAAGGCCATGAGCCCGCAGTAACAGTTCCCTCCAAGAGAAAAACGAAATACAATAGAGAGCCAAATTCAAGATCCGATCATTTTGAGATGCCTGGACACACTACGTTTGAAAGACTGGAGATCATAGGCAGGAGGAAATACAGACAGAGGGAGACAGTTCCAGAGCTGACCTGTTTCATAAATGAAAGACTGGGAGTAACGGTTAACTCTTGCATTAGAGAGTTGGACAGAAAAGGGATGAGAGTTTGCTGCCAGACGGGTGCTACGCGCCCGTCGTAGAGGTGGAGGAATGCAAGCAGACAGTTCAGAGGAGCAGTGACCATTAAAGTAGCGATAGAAAAGAGATAAAGATGCAACAGTGCGGCGAAGAGACAGAGGTTGAAGGAAGTCAGTAAGAGGAGGAGAGTTAATGAGACGAAAAGCCTTTGACTCCACCCTATTGAGAAGAGCTATATGTGGGGAGCCTCCCCACACATGAGAGCAGTACTCACACAGGGGCGGATCAAACCCCTGTATAGAGTCAACAATTGTGCAGGGGTAAAGAAAGAGCGGAGTCGGCTTAGCACACCCAATCTCTTGGAAGCAGATTTTACAAGAGATGTAATATGATCTTTCCAAGATAAGTCCCAGTAAATGAAACCCCAAGCATGTTCAAGGATGATGCAGGATTAATCTGAATATTATTAAACATTAGTGGGTATACCTGTGGAAGATTTTGTCGGTTGATAGGTGTAAGAACCGAGTCTTAGATGCATTAAAGACAACCATATTATTTTTACCCCAGTCAGAGATATGAGCCAAGTCAGACATTAGGTGTGCCATAGCCTCATCCCTTGTTTCTTGAAGTAACTGTTGAGATGGGCGTTGGGAACCGAATGGAAAGATGAAGGTGGAGTCATCAGCGTATGAGTGGATAGGGTTAGATGTACAGCTTAGAAGATCATTGATGAATAAAAGGAAGAGAGTTGGTGATAGGACAGAGCCCTTGAGGAACACCACTGTTGATAGATCTAGGAGAAGAACGATGGCCGTCTACGACAGCGGCTATAGAACGACCAGAAAGGAAGCTAGCGATGAAGGCACAGATAGAAGGATAGAAACCGTAGGAGGGCAGTTTGGAAATTAAAGATTTATGCCAGACTCGATCGAAAGCCTTTGAGATGTCAAGTGCAATGGCAAAGCTTTCGCCAAAGTCCCGAAAGGAGGATGACCAGGAGTCTGAAAGGTAGGTGAGAAGATCGCCAGTGGAGCGTCCCTGACGGAACCCATACTGACGATCGGAAAGAAGGTTGTGATAGGAAAGATGCCTTAAAATTTTTTTTAAGAATTGACTCGAAAACTTTTGAAATACAGGACGTTAAAGCAATTGGACGATAGTTGGAGGGTTGGGAGTGGTCACCCTTCTTTGGGACTGGCTGAATGAGAGCAAACTTCCAGCAAGAAGGAAAGGTACAAGTTGACAGACAAAGGCGAAATAGTTTGCCTAGGCAGGGTGTAAGCACAGAAGCACAGTTTTTGAGAACAACAGGAGGGACTCCATCAGGCCCATATGCCTTGTTAGTACTGAGGCCAGTAATGGCAGAAAATACATCAACTGAAGAAATTTTAATGTCAGCCATGAGGAAGTCAGAGGGGGGAAGTGATGGAGGAACAGCACCGGAATCGTCTAAGGTGGAATTGGAGGAGAAAGCCTGTGCGAAGAGATCTGCTTTATCAGTAGAAGAAATAGCTACAGAACCATCAGAGTAGAAAAGAGGAGGGAAGGATGATGAGGTAAAGTTGTTAGAAAGATTTTTGGCAAGGTGCCAGAAGGAGCGAGAAGAATTCGAGTTGGAGAGTTGAGAGCATTTAGTATGGATGAAATTATTTTTAGTAGAGCGAAGAACAGACTTAGCACGATTCCGGGCAGAAACGTAAAGATTATGTGATTCAGGGGTGGGTTGGCTCCGGTACCTTTTGTAGGCCTTCTCCTTGTTACGGACAGCATTAGAACAAGCGTGATTAAACCAAGGCTTTCTTGCGTTAGTCAAAGGATATGAGAAAGGAATGTATGCTTCCATGCCCGAGAATAACCTCCGTAATGCGCAAGGCACACTCAGATGGCTCACGGCCATGGAAGCAATAATCATTCCAGGGAAAATCAAAGAAGTACTGCCTGAGGGCCTCCCAGTCCGCAGCTCCAAAATGCCAGAGACGACGTTTCCCTGAAGGGTCTGCAGGCCGTACAGGAGCGATAGGACAGGTTAAGGCAATAAGGTTGTGATCGGAGGAGCCCAACGGAGAGAAAAGATTAACAGAGTAAGCAGAAGGATTAGTTGTGAGGAAGAGGTCAAGTATGTTGGAGCTCTCTCCAAGGCGGTCAGGGATACGGGTAGGGTGCTGTACAAGCTGCTCTAGGTCATTAAGGATAGAAAAGATGTAGGCTTGTTCACCAGGTGGATCCGTGAAAGGAGAGGAGAGCCAAAGGTGGTGGTGAACATTGAAATCTCCAAGAATGGAGATTTCAGAGAAAGGAGAAATGGACAGAATGTGTTCCATCGTAGAAGTAAGATAGTCGAAGAATTTTTGATAGTCAGTAGAATTAGGGGATAAGTAAACAGCACAGATATATTTAGTCAGAGAATGACAGGAAAGCCGAAGCCAGAGAGTGGAGAATTCAGAAGAATCAAGTTCAGGAACACGAGAGCAAGATAAGTCGTTGCGTATGTATACACAACAGCCACCTTTGGCTTTGAAATGAGTATAGAGAAAGTAGGAGGATACAGAAAAGGGTTTGCTGTCAGTTGCCTCAGACAGCTGAGTCTCCGTTAGAAAAAGAAGGTGAGGTTTAGAGGAGGAGAGGTGGTGCTCAACAGAGCGATCCTTTCAAGATAAGTCCCGAGTAAATGAAACCCCAAGCATGATCTAAGCCTCTCACAGCTGCCACACTCACCTCTGCTTCCCACCAAAGCCTTCATACACCAGCCACGTTTCATCCTTAACCACTCTATTTTCCTTTTTCTTTTTTTTTTTTTTTTTTTTACATATACATCTCTTTTATATCACTACTCTAAGGTACTTCGACCCAGCGAGGTAATAATAATAATAATAATAATAATAATAATAATAATCTATCTATCTATCTATTGCCAGACGCCTCAATCCCGTTTGGGGTGGCCACAAACAAATCGCCTCCATGTCGCCCTGTCCCCCGCCATTTCACTGCCCTGCTCGCAACTCACACCCCCCTCTCTCATATACCTCTCCACCTCATCCCTCCATCTCATCCTCGGCCTCCCCCTCCCTCTTCCCCCCTCCACCTCACTCACATACACTCTCTTCGTCAGTCTTTCACCCTCCATCCTCTCCACATGGCCAAACCACCTCAGTGTGTTCCTCCTAACGCTTCCTACCACATCCACATCCACACCACAACGCTCCTTTATATCCTCATTTGTCAGCCTGTCTCTCCATGTGACTCCACAGGCTCCTCTTAAATAACTCATTTCCACTGCTCTCACTCTTGACTTGTGTCCTTCCAACAACGTCCAAGCTTCACTTCCGTACGTTAGAGTTGGTATCACAATACTGTCATGTAGTAACTTTTTCACTTCCATGCTCACTTCCCTGTTTCTTATCACTGCTTTCAAAGAACCAGCAACCTTTCTTCCCTGCTGTACCCTTTCAAGCACTTCACCCTCCAAACCTCCATCCTTACTCATCACACTACCCAAGTACTTAAACGTACTCACATTTTCCAATTCCTCACCATCCAACCTCGCTGTACATTCACTGACTTCACCTCTCTCAAAGACCATCACTTTACTCTTCCGTACATTCACCTTTAGATTCCGTTTCTTACACACTCTCCCAAACTCATCCACCAAGCCTTGCAGCTCCCCTTCGTCTTCACTCAACAACACAGTATCATCTGCAAACAACAGTACAGGGAGTTTCCAAACACTATCCTCTCTCACCAGGGCCACTCCAACATATAATAATAATAATAATAATAATAATAATAATAATAGCAAATATAATGTACCGGTGCTCTATTGAACGCTAGTTATATGGGATGGTAAATTAAGATAAAAATGGAGAGTACCCAGTAAGAATAGCACTCTATATTGGGGTGATTATTTTCAACAATCGAAGAGAATGCATTACTTAAATCACCTTGTTGTCACCGGCTACGGCATCCACAGCCACAGCACCTCACAGTCAATTCCATTCGCTTTATAACCAGTCTAACCATTTCCTTCTGGTCATCAGTAAACCAAGGCGAGGCCTATGAAATATTTTACTAATGATCACCAGATGGTTATGACTATAATAGACAGAAATAATTTTTGGTCTTCATAGTACTGTGCACTAAAAAAAAAAAATCATATCTATTTTCTGTTCATCAGCTATCCATATCCTTGGTACACAATCCTGCTTCCAACTAGTTTTCTAGGATAAGAACTCTGGGGGATAATGTGATATGAGACTAAAAGAAACCATATATATATATATATATATATATATATATATATATATATATATATATATATATATATATATATATATATATATATATACACCCTGTAAATATCATCGTCATCATGATCTATCTTCCGACCAAATGATGGGGTATCCTCGGGTCCAGATAGCAAGGAAAGGAGTGGCTACAGCCTTATAAATATAGGCTACCAGTAAAGAGTCCGGAGTTCTGGTTTGATCACACAGTCCTAACCATTTACGTATGACATATTATTCTGTATAGATGTGCTTTGATCAGACAGAATCAGTCTATCTATTGAGTACAAAAAATGAGGTGCCAAAACAACGTCTTGTGCTTCTTCATACCTACTTCAACTAACCAATTTGGTCCTTGTTAATTCTGCAGCTTCATCTGCTTCTCGTATCACTTGAATATGTGCTCGTTTACCTATACAGTACATCCAATTTCTTTGTTTAGCATGCGCCCTCCCACTTTCAAACACATTCACAAACACAAGTTTCACCTCTTTCTCCAATATTTGTCATCATAGAACCATATATTCCGAGGACATGCTCTTCGAAATACGCTGTTATCAACAAAATTCCTTAATCTATATGCCTAATGATTCACAGTATTTCCTTTACTATCCAGTGTACGCGGTCCTCTCACGTTCGTCAGGAATTCTCTCTCTCTCTCTCTCTCTCTCTCTCTCTTTTTACCATTCATGTTCATGACTTTTTGCTGTCATACAGTAACAGAGTCTCACACCCATATTTGTAAGGCACTGACAGTATCATGGCCTTCAAGGCCTTCAAGAGATGATCCATATCACATCCGATGTTACACTACGCCTATCACACATTTATCTCTCATATACTCTGAGTCATTCACATATTAATCATTCGTGTACTCTACGTCGTTCACACATTTATCACTCTTATACTGAACCTCTACCACACATTTATCACTTATGCTCTACATCTTTTGCGCATTTATTGCCCTTATGCTCTTCGTCTTTCACACATGACCACTCTTGTACTCTACGTCTTTTACACATTTATCAATAATTCTCTATTCTTTCACACATTTATCACTTATGAATACAGGCTAGGTCTTTCACACATTTAACCCTCTTACGAAACTACTCTACGTCTTTCACACATTTAGCACTCTTGTATCTCACTGCATTGCGCCAACAAGTCTTAATTCTTCCATCAATTCTAGTTTCCATTGTGTAATAAGTACACCTTAGGTCACATGAATCACTCTTTAAACACATTACGTCATCATATGACGGAGTATGGCACCGGGCCATATTGTCTAAGATGTCACACTATGGACTTGAATCACTGGTTCCTCTAATTTCTTCTTACCTTCATAATAGAAAAATTCGGGTCATGGTAGATGGAATTTATTCCCAATTTCATTCCATAAATGCTGGCGTACCTCAGGGATCAGTTTTAGCGCCAACCCCCATTCTCATTCATATAAATGACCTATCTGTCACGCACAGCCCAATACACTCTTATGCTGATGACAGACTTCATATTCCTTTCACAATTAGTATCTCCTTTACACAATCTAATATAAAATTCCAAATAAACACAGCAATTTCTCTGTACCAGGACCTTTCTAAAATTAATCAATGGGGACAAACAAATCTGGTCCCATTTAATGCCCAGAAAACTAAATATATTAATTTCTCCAACAGAAAGAATCCCACAGACTCTCACATAATTTTAAATGATGTCAGTATTCCCATACCCACTACAATTGATATCCTAGGTGTTACTCTAAACCCCAACCTAAGCTGGACAGCTTATTTTAAATCTCTTGCTAAAAATGCTTCTAAAAATTTGGGACTTCTGTATAGAGTTCGTGAGTTCTTCACTGACGATCAGTTGGCCACAATATACAAGAGTCATGTGCATTCTCAGATCGAATGTTGCTCGCCACTGTGGAGTGGATGTGGAGCGGTTGCATTGAGGCAGTTGGATAAAATTCAAATAAAGCCATTTGATTAATCAATAATCCTGGCCTTATGCAGGACCTTCCTCCATTATCATTACGTAGAGATGGTACATCTTTAGCATTATATTACCGATATTTTTACCGTAAGTGCTCTGACGAACAAGCTTGCATTGTGCCTCCCCTTCACATTTTCTCCCGAAGTTCTCGGGCAGCTGGGACCGCCCATGAACTTACACTCTCTCCCCCGCAATGCAGAACCTCTGCTTATCAAAATTCATTTATCCCCAGAACTACTACGCTCTGGAATTCACTTCCTGGGAGTTGCTCTCCACAAACATTTAATAGACTGTTATTTAAATCCACTTGTTGCAAATATTTTATGAATGGAGGTGGCCTTGAGGCACAAGAGTTGGTATTTATTCATTTTCTTTGTTTTTCCTTCCTCCATTCATTGTCTGTTAATATATATATATATATATATATATATATATATATATATATATATATATATATATATATATATATATATATATTACATTTTTCACTGCTCACAGACAGGTTGAAAACCGAACAGATGAAATAATCTCTTCGCTTTTAACAAATGATAGAACATCGCCTGTATGAAAAGAATATGAAACATTCAGAGTTCACCATTCATCACCGGCTTTACTCTTGTCTGTGCAGTATTTCCTTTCATCTATAGCTTAAGCTATATACCCCCCCCATATACTGCATATATATATATATATATATATATATATATATATATATATATATATATATATATATATATATATATATATATATTAATCACGCTTGTTCTAATGCTGTCCATTACAAGAAGAAGGCCTACACAAAGCAACAAACGGGGATGTCCGAAACCGTATCAAGTCTTCTTTTTGTCACGTATAATGTATATATATGTATATACATATAACTACACTCAGCAGTGGACTAGTTATGGCTGATGATGATGATGATGATGATGATAAAAGAGCCGCGTTGTTTGTTTGTTTGTTTGTCCATCAGTCCCGCCCAAACCAAGGGCCAGACACCTCCAGACCCATATATATTCTGATTCAGGGTGACCCAAGGATAGTTTTAGGGGGGGTCAAAATTCAGATTTGGGTCGTTTGAGA
Source organism: Coenobita brevimanus (assembly GCF_032717465.1). NCBI lineage: Eukaryota > Metazoa > Arthropoda > Malacostraca > Decapoda > Coenobitidae > Coenobita > Coenobita brevimanus. Next base: position 996,806 of record NC_136998.1, read on the forward strand.
TCACCGGCTGAATGTTCGCCTTTATGGCCCGGGCAACGCCAGATACTCCTTCAGCCCAATTTTTGGCATGGGGACTCACATGACCTCCAGGTCGGATTTAGGCTATGTGAGGTTGACCTCCGAGGTCACTTGAGGCCACCGGTAATAGTAAACAAGTGCGCACAAATACCGTGCGTTAGGCCCGTGTCCCATATTCAAGTTCACCTTATAGAACGGCCCTGATCACCACGAGCTTACCCTTGAGGTATGATCTTGATGAAATGCCACGATCATACCTCAAACGGTAGGCCTAAACGGCCATTTCACGACACAGACACGTTAGTGCTAAGACACACAAAGACATTGCAACAACATGCCACGACACCCTACAGAAGCGTCAAGTTATCCCGACGACACACTACGATCATCCCTCAGTTAAAAAATAACGGTCACTTTGACTCCACGTCACGCTAAGACATCGCCACGTAGCGTGTCGTAGGTCGCCGTAGCGTGTCTTAGGTAGAACTTTTTTTTTTTTTAATGCGAGGAAGAAGGAACCAATGGTATGAGCCCGCAATGACAGTTCCCTCAAAGAGAAAAACAAATTACAATAGAGAGCCAAATTCAAGATCCGATCATTTCGAGATGCCTGGACACACTGCGTTTGAAAGACTGGAGATCATAGGCATCAGGAAATACAGACAGAGGGAGACAGTCGTAGATAACTTTGTGTGTCGTAGTGGGTCTTCAGGATCCAATCTCCAGTTTATTGCTACGGTACGTCAGGCGACAAGCTACGACAAGCAAAGACACGCTAAGACAAGCTAAGTCAAAGCAAAGACACATGGCGTTACCGTCAGGACATTTCACGTTCTCCTCCTCGTCGGCGCCCACGCCGACAATTTTTGAACATTCCAAAAATTTTCGTACTGCTCCAAGAACCGTGTAGAATGACCAAGTTCTCCACGTCAGCGCTAAGTCATCGCTAAGTCACGCCACGTTACTCGGGACAACATGCGGTGACACACGAAGACATGAGGATCATGGCGTGTCGTGGGAAAGTTACTGACAGTGGGACAGAGGCTTTAGTCTGTGTAAGCTGAAATAGAAAGTTCCTTGACCTAACATAAGGTACACCCGCGAACCAAAGTGTCTGTACCCCCCTCGATGGAAGGAAGTGGAAGTCAGGGTTAGAGAGAGGGCAGGTGAATGGACAACCGTGAGTGGTACTTTGGAACTGAGCTACGAGGCGAATAGTGAGAAACCTAATGACACTGGATTCGAAACATTTCCATGCTATTCACCTGCAAAACATTATGCGTTCGTAACATACATACTGTAACATTTAACATAGACTACTGTGTTATCAGGGTGTCCTGTGATACTGACCCATCTGTTTCGAATCCTCATCACACAAATAAAGCACCGAGCCAGTTGTATATAAGTTGCAACTTGTCACTATAACTGCAGTTATAATTTTTGTAAATGTTATCCCTGGATTGTCTATAGCTATAATATAGAATGATTGTGAATTTAATGTTGATTCTCACAGTAGTTGTGCGGATCGTTATAAATGTGGCAATTATTTTATGTGGACGACTAAACCACATTGTGATGGACAGCGGAGAGCATTCGCCAATAATTTACTATAACCAGATGAAATTAGATGCAAACAACACAACATATTATGAGACAACGAAGACACAGCTGTGGTATCCTGCTCCGCCTTGTTATCAAGGCCTTAACTGTTGCTTCACCTCATACGTGCATTATTTTCCTTCAGTCTCTGCCTCTTTTATTACTCTTACTTCCCGGTATCCTCTTACTGCGAGTCGTCATATTCCTTGGAGGGTTTCTTGTCGTCCGGTCCTATAACCCGTACTGTATTACAATATTGCTCGCATCATCACTCCCAAACAAACAACGTTAGCACAAGACTGCTGAATCTGTTAATCCAACTGCAAATATAAAGCAGCCAAAGCTCAATGTGCTATTAGTTACTTAACAAGCAGTTACCTAAGACACTGAGAAAAGTTCAGAACGTAAGAAACCTTTGCGAATGTATTTATGGATTATGGTAAAACCGTTAACTTCAGTTAAACAGCTGCAGGGATGAGTGTAATTCGAGGACAAGGTATAGAAATAATTTATGTTAAAGTATCGGAAGATATACGTCATGAGAGAAATACAAACAAAAATTATGAAAAAAAAAAAAAAAGATAGAAAAAAGACACCATTTTCCGCATGGTATTCATTGCATGCCCAAAAGACGTTTTCATAAATTTAGAGAGGGACGGCCCAGGAGCAAGCAAAAAAGGTGAGCTGATTCTTCAGCTGCCGACGACAGTCCTTTTCAGTGACTGAAGGAAGGAACTAGTACACATGATGGCTGATCTGAGTACGACGTCCGAAAGTAGGCTTGAAAATGAATGTGAAGAACTCGTAACATTAAAGAGACATGTTCGGTCCCTTCAAAAGAAACAGGGATGAAGAACAAGAGTATGTTGCTGATTACAAATGCTTAAGGCAATACATGACTAGGAGATCAAGCTGGAGTAAGTAGGGATGGTGTGTTTTTGGTAAACCATGTACCAAAATGAATCTGAAACTACCCCTACGCCAGAGGAGAGGATTATATTATAAATAGTGGACAATATCTCCATTCATGTTTAAATCGGAAGCCAGGAGAATCAGAAAATCGTATAACTGTACACTCAGGAGTGCTCCAAGTGGAGTTTAATGGACAATGTTCGGTGTCACATCGAGAGATAATAAGCTTCTCGGATAAGGGAAATGGAGAGAATCGACGAGGTAATCTATCTATCTATCTATTTACTGCCAGACGCCTTAATCCCCAAAGAGGTGGTCTCAAACAAATCGCCTCCATGTCTCCCTGTCCCCCGCCATTACACTGCCTTACTCGCAGCTCAACCCCCCCTCTCTCATATACCTCTCCACGAGATAATACAGTACAGTCAAAAAGCAGATAAAGATGTGAGTAAGCACTTCCTTCCAAAAAGGGAAGATTGTGAGGGCCCTTTTTTTTTTTATAACCTTCCCCTTGACCAGCAGCATGGGTTCCACCAGGATCACTTAACTGGCATCCATACCATCTTTGTGTCTGACTCGCGGCCATCCTTCTTTGAAACGTTGACATCTCAAAAATTTTCTGCAGAGTCAGGCACAAATCCCTGATATCAACATTGCCCAACTCCGACTTCTCTTCTGACAACTTCCCCAGAGTTGTTTCCCCCAGATTTCAACCTACGGCTGTTCAAGTCCAACTGTTACAGATATTTTATGAATGGAGGACGACAGTAATCTGGTGTATTGATTTTTATTTTATTCACTTGTTTTTCCTTCCTTTGTTCTGTTATTTAAAAAAAAAAGAAAAACAGATAGCTTCATTTATAACGTCATTACTGATCGCTCTGTAGCTACCGCTGTAGTTGGCCACTGAATTTTCCTCTAAAGTTCTCAGCAGTTTTGTTCTTCACTGTTCTGTCCTGTCACCAGCTTTATTCTTTTATTCACCAGTAATCCTCTATGTTGCACACCTACCCCATCTGATGGCTCCATCTTTCACTTTTCCACTCACTTCTCACAAAGTCAGAGCAGTTAATTCGACAGTCATGGGGTGAACCTATGGCACACTTAGTTTGTGACCTGACTTATCGTTTATATCGACTGGGATAAAAGAAACTTTGCTTTAAATGAATATAAAATTCAATTATAACAGCTTCAACACGACACAATATTCCACTGCAATATCTCTTATACAGCAACACACAGCTCAGTCCTTCGTCAGCTTTCAGTAACCTTGGGGTTTGTTTCTCTCGAAACCTAGCATGGAAGGATCACATTATCTCCCTGTAAAAATGCTCTTCCAAGAGATAGGGCGTGTTAAGCCAACTTCCTACTCACATACAACTCTTATAAACATAGAGGAGTCAAAGACTTTTAATGTAATTAGTTCCCTTCGTATTAACTCACTTCAACCTCTCTCTTTCTTCCACAGTGATGCATAATTACCTCACAACTGCCGTTATATGAATGGCTACTGTTCTTCTGAACTATCTGCTTGCACCCCTCCTCAATTACAGAAGGCACTCATCACATGTCTTACAGCTCAAACTCACTTTTTTCAGTCCAGCTCAAGAGATTGCTAATACCCTCAGTCTTTCATGTAAGCAACAGACAAACTCTGGGACTTTCATCCTCTTTCAGTAATTCTCCTTACTTAGGACCCTAAATCTCTTAAATGCAATGAGTCTACACCCCTTGAAATAAACAGATCTTGAATTTCAGTTCCTACTGGAAATTTAGTTTTTCCTGGCAAGAAGAGCAGTTTTGGGGATTTCCGTTGCCTATTTGATCTGCTCTGCGAAGAGACGAGCCTTAAGATTCTGAAAGCTGGCAGCTGCGAGTGCATTCATTATTAACGATGTGTTTTAAAATATTTTATAAAAGTTATAACAGTCTGACGGTAAGCTTTCCGAAATAAAATATTATATACAGTTATCTGCATAGATTACTTACAAAACAGGGCCTTATAAAGCTTATCAGAGGCCAATATACGTGTGAAATTTTGATTTCTCGCGACGAATCAAAACACGTCCAGGTAAAGTTTCAAGAGTACCATGTTTTTTTTTTTTCCATGCTTAGAACCTTTATTTTGTTTAGATAACATTATCAGATGTATATTTGGTCTCGTTACATATTCGCACAATTCACGAAATTTGAGTACATTTGATACGGTATGTCACTTTAGGTAAATTATTATCTGTACTATTTTTCGTTATTTCTTTTCTCTTTTTCATAGTTTCAGTCTCGTACCACACATCACATATTTACTCTAGAACCTCATTAGGATTTGAAATTCCTCAAGGCAAGGCTTTACACACAGGGCAGTATTACACAGGTGGCAGAAGTAGGCGGTGTGTGTTCTTTTTTGTGGGCGCCATGAAGTGTTGTGAAACCCATGACATCGCCTTCTGGTCACTCTTGTCCTTACCCAGGGTAGAGAGGATGGCAAGTGGCAAGCAGGAAGGCGTAGAGGTGTGTCTCATTTCTCTGATCCTTATGATGGTCTTGATCGTCTGTGCGGTTCATTTCGCATCCCCAGCACATTCCTCATGACCATGACCATAACCACACCTTTTGGGTGTGATGGCTTCCAGTCACTGCCCAGTGCAGGATAAAAGCGTTCAGCATCGTCATATCACGGAGGTGAAAGAAGAGTTTCTTGTACCAGCGTATGGTCTTCCTGCACAATCCACACTTGACAGCATCAAGTCAGACTTCTCGCCAAACCTCATGTTTGTGTTGTAATCCAACACTGCTTTGGGTTTCATGACGTATGCCTGCATGACGTAGCCATAGTTGTTGGGCTGCACCATACCGGGGTCAAGCAATGTGATCAGCATATTCACGGTTCGTTTATCCTCCCAGACGAAGACGAGGATGCTGTTGGCGGTGGAACAGATCATGTTACCTCGCTTGGCTTTTGCTGGGAACTAGGGCATATGTTTGCAGATCCGTTTGACAATACTACACACCCCCTTGTTCCTCTCGTACAGGTACCGGTACTTAGCAAGGGAGGGACTCAAGTAGCAGGTCTCAGATACGTCTCTATCATTGATTTGATCACTGCAGCTGACAGGCTCAGGTTACGATCCCGTCCAATGTCTGTTGTTTTGGACTTGTACAGAATCATATCCTGAAAGTACCCGGTCTTGCAGTTGCAGAGCATGAGCAATTTGGACCCAAAGCATGCCTCTTGCTGGGGATATACTGGCGGAAGTAGATGATGCCCAGCCAAAGCACAAGGCTTTTGTCGATGACAACATTCCTGTAGGGGGTGAGGGCGTCCCTGAAGCAGTGAGAAAGGTGGTCAAAGATGTTCCATTTTCTGCACGTGGCATCGTTGTTGGTGGGATTGGCGAGCAGGTCAAAAAAAATGCAAGCTTCCCATGATGTCCCGCTACCTACAGCATCCCATGACCTGTGAGAAGAAGGGTGTTGTGATCAGAGGGTCGGTACTCCATTACCGGATGATGCTTGACTTCTTAACCATTCCCATCAACAATACCATCATGAGAAGTGTGTACATTTCATTGTCATAAAGACTTTGTAGTTACTTGTAGAGGCTTATATTTTAGACTTGTGGTCGAGCGGCTTTTATATCTTGTAGTAGTTTCCCCACCAGATGTCATGTAGTGACGGGAGAGGTAAAGAATAGTATGGGACTATTTTTATTTATCTTGGAAATATTAAACAGGTATAATAGTATAAGTCCTGGGTAGCTACCTCCCTGTCTCGCTATCTCTCTCTCTCTCTCTGTTCTAAAGCTAATCTCCGTCTCGACCTCTCTCTAGGGTCGCTTGTCTCCTTCTAAACTCTCTTTCCTAACATCTCGTGTAGTAGGGTGTGTGTGTCACGTATCTTCCTCATGGCAACAGAACTTTCTCACGAGAGGACTGCTGACAGCTAACTGAATCATCTCCTTACTGGCCGCTGTCGTCAGCTTTCCTCCGTGTAAGCGTTTAGCGCTGCTCGCAAACACAACACCTTCTCATCATTTGACTTCCTGCTTCTATCTGTCTCTCTATCTATCTATTTATCTATCTATCTAGTATGATTTGCAATTATAATATGGAGACCTACCACATTGCTCTGCCGCGCAAAAATGCATGCATCGACATTTAATAGTTATAATATATTAATACATACTACATACACATTATAATGAACTTATAAGCTAATTAAGTGAAATACATAATATTGTAAAGTAACATAATTGTATGAATATTGTATACATATATTATTCATAGTAAATAGTGATTATTCAGTAATATTACATTTAAACAAGTTGTATACATATTTGAATAAATGCAATGGTTGTTGTATAACACTTGTAAGACGTGCATGTACAACAGACGTACGCATATAATTGTGCAATGGTAATACTGCTAGGTTATACATTACATATTTGAGTTATCACTTTAGTAATGTCTAATATTTCACCTAACTTGTATGATGATACTGGTAATATAGAATTGTGCTATAATTGTATGACTTATAATATTGTACTAACATTGTGGTACTACATAATTGTAACATTTTATGAATTGTTACCAAATATTGTGTTAATGCATAATTGTGTTGGCCTTATAATTATAGTTACATAAAAGTTACATCTTGTTAATGCAACTGTTTTGTCGTTACATAATTGTTACATATCGTTTGTAGGTACATAATTGTTGTTAAAGTTACATAAAAGTTACATCTTGTTAATGCAACTGTTACATAATTGGCAAAGTGCGTAACATAATGCAATCGTTTGTCGTTACATAATTGTTACATATCGTTTGTAGGTACATAATTGTAGTTAAAGTTACATAAAAGTTACATCTTGTTAATGCAACTGTTACATAATTGGCAAAGTGTAACATAATGCAATCGTTTGTCGTTACATAATTGTTACATATCGTTTGTAGGTACATAATTGTAGTTAAAGTTACATAAAAGTTACATCTTGTTAATGCAACTGTTACATAATTGGCAAAGTGTAACAAAATGCAATCGTTTGTCTTTACATAATTATAATATGGAGTAACAATTGTAATAACTGCAGTCCTAACATATGCTGCGGTCGATGATAGTGACGATGTGTCGTGCCACTTGTATGTGGAGACAACAATTTGCTTTTTTTGTTTGTAGTTTATGTGGTATTTTGGCTTATGTAGTAACACTTACACTTATTTTCATTTGTTTGTTATCTTACACTATTTCTCTTTTTTCTGTTTTACTTTTCTTTCTTTCTTTCTTTTTTTTTTTTTGTATGTATTGAATTTCCATAGTTTGTTTCTCTTTGCTTGTGTACGCTTGTTTCCATGTTGTTCATGGTTACATAATTACTGGCTAATTTTCTTTGGATACTTTTTCAAAGTTTAGTTTATATTGCACAGATACTATAAAATGATATTATATAGTCCCATATTTTGTTATTTTATATAAAAAAAATATATATACATATATACAGTATTAACTATACACACTGACTTGTTCACCTGTACCTCTCGTGAGTAATATGTGTGTCAGCACTGTGTGGAAATCATTGTCTTCACGATTGTGTTGAAGATGTTCACTCTTGCTAACGGCATTTGTGTTGGCCATTTTTTTTTTTTTTTTTTTTTTTTTCTAGTTTACCTTGTAACTTAATTTATATGTTTCCACTAGGTAGCTTTAATTAATAAATGTTTAATACAGTTCTTTTAATTGCTCACTGAGTAACTGTGATGGTATATTTTCCTTATCGCTTGTAGATATAATAATGTATAGTTGTATGTATGAAACACGTATTTTATGTAGGTATGAATTATAACACTCGTTGGTAGTAAATAAATGTTATAATAAATGAATGAATATATACAGTGTAGAATATTTATTGTTGGTGATTATTTAGTGTTTGAGTTATGGAGATAACTGAAGTAAGTATGTGTATTTAAACTGTAACTATACAGCACGTTTTATATGTTTGTGCAGAAGCTTATTGTCTATCACTGTGTATTGTATAAATGAAGTAACTATGTAACTTACTAATTTTTACCGTGGTGGGAAATGGTGTGAGTGGTGGTGCAGGTGGTGTGTTGACTGACGTAGCGTCTGTTCAGCAAGCACGCATGATGACCTCAACTTCCCACACTGGTAGCTGTTGTGAGTGAATGAGTAGCGATGAGTAACTTGAGTGAAGACGAGTGAGTAAGATGAGTTGTAAATCGTGTCTCACTCTTCGTTTGTTTGTTCCCTTTATTCTATGTGGAAGTTTTCTCTGTCCTTTTCTCTAGTGATTTATTCGTTGTGGGATGAAGACTGCCGCTACTTGTAGGTGCGTGTAGAAGATTATACAGACGACGTAGAGTTGTTAATTGTAGTTGATTGTAGATGGCTGTAGTTGATTGTAGATGGCTGTAGACTTTGTAGAACTGAAGCTAACCTTGTAGTCTCGGTTGCTTTTGTAGAAATTTGCTTTTAAATCGGAGACGATGTCCGCAGATTTGCTGGTTTGTCGTTAAGCTACTTGCAAGGCGTCGAGTGATCTCTTGACCTCTGCATCAGCGTAATGATCTGGGAGAGGGAGGGGGCAGGAGCTGATATTGTTGGTTCTTTTCAATCTTGATATTTTGTAGGAATTTAATGTTGATTCGTAGACGAGGTTCGTATACGTTCGCTGCTACCAAATGTCATAAAGACTTTGTATCATAAAGCAGCGACTTTGTATTTGCTTGTAGAGGCGTTAATCGTAGAGAAGTATATTTTAGACTTGTGGTCGAGCGGCTTTTATATCTTGTAGTAGTTTCCCCACCAGATGTCATGTAGTGACGGGAGAGGTAAAGAATAGTATGGGACTATTTTTATTTGTCTTGGAAATATTAAACAGGTATAATAGTATAAGTCCTGGGTAGCTACCTCCCTGTCTCGCTATCTCTCTCTCTCTCTCTGTTCTAAAGCTAATCTCCGTCTCGACCTCTCTCTAGGGTCGCTTGTCTCCTTCTAAACTCTCTTTCCTAACATCTCGTGTAGTAGGGTGTGTGTGTCACGTATCTTCCTCATGGCAACAGAACTTTCTCACGAGAGGACTGCTGACAGCTAACTGAATCATCTCCTTACTGGCCGCTGTCGTCAGCTTTCCTCCGTGTAAGCGTTTAGCGCTGCTCGCTTCTCGCAAACACAACACCTTCTCATCATTTGACTTCCTGCTTCTATCTGTCTCTCTATCTATCTATTTATCTATCTATCTAGTATGATTTGCAATTATAATATGGAGACCTACCACATCATTTCCTGTAACTTCTCTCCACTCGAACATCCTTGATCCTTCTGAGAAAATTTTTCCTGCCTGTCAAAATCCATCCTGAATGTTTGTCTGATCGCGATGAATTCGACAGTGTACCCAGGGAAATAATAATAGAACAAATCTGCAGGAGGTACTCGCTTGCAACTCAGGTGCATTCACCCTAGCAAGGGTAGCATTGAAGATGAACTGTTTGGATGAATATAACGAGCCATCATCCAATCCCACTCCATGTTCGATTCAGTTTCACCCTGGGTCGGGTCATCACTGTCATGGATAACCACACTCTCTGTTCGTCTTCTGATTTTGGCATAGGTGGCGGTGGTGCAGGTTAAGGTGTGGGAAAACATTTTCCCTTTCCTTTCCGCCTCCTGCACACCCTACTCTTCCCCACTGTCACTGGGGGCTTCACTGAACTTGTTCCACTTCCCGACGGCATTGAGGCTTGTTGATCAGGTTCTGACTTGGATGACATGGCTGAGGTACTAGGAGTAGAGGCTGTAGCAGTGGCATGGGTAGCAATCCCTTGTTGTACCTGTACACGCAATCACATCTCCATACTTTCAAGTGTACCTGACTGCTTCCTCTCCGCTTGGGGTGACCTCAGTTAGTCAGGCACATCTCCGACATCCTCTTCCTCACTTTCCTCCTCCTCCTCTTCCTTCATATATAATGCCCTCACATGACTCGTGCCCTTCCAGAACCGCAGAGATGTAGGATTTCTCGGTGATGGTATAGGGCATTCATCACCACTCAATGAACTACTGTCAGGACATATGTAATCCACATCCTCGTCAGTATCATCGTACGAGGAGTCAAAATGAAAGAAGGGCACAGGGGAGTCACTTGCTGCAAGGGCAGCTGCCTCCTCCAGGCACAAGTAATACTTTGATGATGCATGGCGGCCAGACATGGTCTTACCTTGACCTTTCGTGCCAGACTGGGAGGCGAGGCGGCTGGGCTTTCTGGGGTGCGGGAAACAAAGCGATGGGTCACCTGGATGCGCACTGTAGACCTACACTCTTCGTCTAAAAATAGTACACAGACCTAGTGAATGTACAGCCCTACTTATAATACCAGAATGCATATATGAGTCATTGCCATTTTTGGACCCCCTACCCCTGAATGTATATATGCGTCGTTGGCACGATATGGGTTAAAGGGTTGGAATCTATTGCAGCGTGATACTGAAGTTTATTTTTTTTTTTTCCACTGCCACCATGATGATTTTAAAGAATGGTTCTCTCAAGAGGATGGATTTGTGTTTTGTAATGATGTTAATTCAGTCATGGGGACTCCTGGTCATGAACAAATTGTGAACGAGTGGCACTTGTTCATTGACTCTTTCAAAGTCAGATTGAAGGTGGTCCTTCTGTACCTACTGCACATGCTGCAAACATGAAAAACTCATACGACAAAATGAAATTGCTTCTAGAAGAGGTTTAGTGCGAGAAATATAAGTGGAATGTCTGTGAAGATCCAAAGGTCATTGCACCTTTGCTTAGGCTGCAGCTAGGTTACGCAAGGTACTGTGGTTTATTATGTGAGTGGGACAGTATAGACAAACAAAAATACTACTGTACGTTCAGAAGGATTAGCCAAAACGTACCTCACTTGTTCAAGGCAAAAAAAAAAAAAAAATGTGAACAGTCCACTTGTTGACCCTGAGAAAGTGCATCTTCCTCCAATGCACACCAAGCTTGGACTTATGAAAAACTTTGTTAAAGTAATGGATAAAATGCAAACTAGATTCACATACTTGAAATATGAGTTTCACCAGATCAGTGATACCAAGATTGAAGAAGGTATTTTTGTAGACCTCAGATCACAGAATTGTTACGAGATAAGAGATTTGACGGATAGTTGATTGAAGTTGATAAAGCTGCGTGGTAGAGGGTCAAAAGTGTCTACGCAAACTTCTTGGGAAATCATTAGGTCAAAAGCTGTCCTGAAATAGTGAGTGACCTGCTTAAGAACCAAGTAATGTGGTCCAATACGTCATTAAAAATTCATTTTTTGGACTCTTCCTTGGGCGTTTATTTTTTTCCCCCACAAAACCTGGGTGCGGCGAGCAACAAAAACGAAGAGCATTTTCATCAGGACATTTCTAACATGGAAAAGAGGTACCAAGGCAGCTGGAGCTCCAGTATGCTGGCTGACTGCTGCTTGACTTTTAGGAGATACATTCCCGAGGAAAAATACCACGGAAAATCAAACAAATTTACTTTTAAAACTATTTTTTTCTCAATTTTTAAAAAGTATGTAAATACACGGTTATTTAAAATTACATTGCATATCACTCAAAAACCATACCAGACAGATAAATTCTACAAATCCGACAAGAATCAGGTATTATCATCCTTTTCACACGATATTATTTTGTTTACCAGTGGTACTGAACCTTTTGCATTATTCTTGAACTCTGTATCGCAAAACAAGTGTAAACGAAAAGAAACTGTTATATTTTAAGAAAGGACATTCAGTGCCTTTCATCTACTCTCATGACATTTTTGGCTGTCATATGAAGAAATATAAAATGGAGATTGTAAAACCGTGTGAAAAGCGGACACGGAGAAGGTGAAAGGGATAAGAAAAAAGGGGAAAAAAATACAGAGGTAAAAGAGGGAGAGAAGGAGAAGACACAGGTAAGACGTAAAGAAAGACTAATAATAACACTGAAAGGAGGACAAGTGAGGGGAGAGACAGAAACACAAAGAAAACAACACCGAAGAGAAGAAATCCTGTCTTTTATAAAGGTTCCAGTATGCTTGCATGCGTTGGCCTTGGTCACTTCATGGTTCCTCTCCACGTCGTTCCATCTCTAGCAGCCTACCTGTTCGGTCACATATCCCTGAGGTCACACTATGACCTCGTCCCAAGTCTTTTTCTGTCTGCCTCTGGCAACCCAACCCCCGATGTTCATACTTCTCACCTTCCACACACATTTGTCATCTTCGACCCTCAGTATGCCCAAACCATCTCAATCTTCCCCTCGTCATCACAACACCAGTACATTCAAGTCTCACCCTTCCTCTCAACTCTTCAATCGCAATCCAAGCCCCACCCCCCAGACCTCGTTTTCGAGGACGAAGTACACATCCATCTAATTGTCGTCGTTTCTGTGCTTTTCATCCTAGGAATATCCTCTTCCTTTACAGCCCAAGTCTCACTACCATACAACATTACACTCCTAACACATGCCGCATACTAAGATCGTTTAGCATGGAGGAGATCCCTCTCAATGTAATGAGAGGCAACAGCTCCTTGAACTTCCTCCAACCACTCCTTGCCCCAGCCCCAACTCCAGCACATAACATATCCCCCAAATAACACAATTCCTCCACATGCTCAAGAGATTCTTTGGCAAGATCAGTCCTTTCACGGCTGACTGTTTATACATGTTTTCCCCGACACACTGCCCACATGAAATCAGCATTATTCGCAGCCTGCCTTAAATACCACTACAACTCTTATGCACCCATTCATCGCAAACACTGCACAAGTTGGAGTTATTTCCCGTACCCTTGTGACAACTGCACATGGCCACACTCCAAGTATTTTGACAGCATTGCCACCAGACCAGGACATCATCGCTTTTGTTTTATCCACATTTGCTTCCAAACCCTTGTGCCCCATTCGGCTTCTCCACTTCCAGAATCTTTCCTTTGCCTCCCTTTCATTTTTGCAATCAACACCAAGTTATCAGCATATAACATCTCCCCTTTTTAAAGTCATATGAGAGAGCTTCTAGTTCCATGACAAACAATAAGGAACTCAAGATTAACCCCTGATGCATGCCAGTGTTCACGGAAAACTCGTCACACAAATCTCTGTTCACTCCCACCTGGGTGTGAGCACCCATATAGCCATGACCATTCCAAACAGCCACTTCTCGATCCCCAGCTTTTTGAGTGCCCATTTCACAATCTCCCTAGAGATTCTGTCAATGGTCTCCAACATAAACAAAGTACAGCTCCTTTCCTATATATATACTTTTCTGAAGCTGTCGGACAATGACTATGACATAAGTCGTCACTTCGTCTGGCATAAACCCAAACTACTTATAAAAATTCACTCTTTCCCTCGTCATGACTTCTGAGACTCCAATACCTTGATTGTCTAGTCCACAGAGTTTTATGCTACAATAATTTCCTCTGTCCAGGGCATCACCCCTCTCCTTATACAGTCACATTCATTAGCCAGTCATCTGGGAGTACACACTCATATATAATCGAATTTATCAGATCAGAAACTAATCCACATCTATATATCCTGAAACCTTCAACGTTTCAGCAGCCTACCCAAACTCACCCACTGCCTTCCCCAGCTGAATCCTACCTATTGCCCTGCTCACAGTAACAGTATCAATCAAAGGTCACGGGTCAAACACGTGATCCGCAGACTCCAAATCTTCCCTGCTCCAGTCAAACTTTTCATTCAGCAATCGGTTAAAATGCTCTCTCTAGGTGCCTTTCATATCCTCACTGTCCACCAATACCATTCCTTCATCATTCTTAACCACTGACACCCATCTTCATCTGATTTGCTGCCCCATAAATACTTCGTACCACATTTTTCCTTTCAGCACTTTTTTGGATATCCAGAAAAAGCATCTGAGACTCAGATTTTGCCCGGTGTAACTGCTTTCTAGCCCTGTTATTGGCAGCCAAGTATTTGTCTCTTTTACCGTCCCTTTTCCATTCCCAGAAAAGTCCTCTTTTCTCCTTAACTGCAGTTTCTACACCTTCAACCCATCATCATACTAACGTATGTCTCGGAGAGCCCCTTGTTCATCCACACACTGAATCATTAATCCTCAAGATATTCTTCTTGAGAGCTCTGTACCGTTCATTACCACTTCTGTCAACACCTTGTTTAGCCACCACTCCGCTCAAATGAATATAGAAGGCATCCCTTGCTGCTTGGTTTTTCCACTTCCATATTTTCCTCCTGGGTGCTTTGGTCCTCTTTTTTTTTTTTTTTTTTTTTTTTTTTTTTTACCACCCGCTTCTTCAGCACCGTGTTACATACCATTAATTTGTGTTGCTGCACACACTTTTCGTTCCCTATAACTTTAGCATCCTTCACCAACCTCCTGCCAGACCTCCTGACCAGGATATAATCAATCTGGCAACTGCTATCCCTACACTCATATGTAATCAGCTTACTTTCTGATTTCTCAAAAGGTGTGTTGCACACAGTCATGTTCATTACCGGTACCTCCCCAGATTCGACTATCCTCTCCCCTTCTGCATTCCGCGTACCATATGTGCATCCCCATGCACCCCTTCATATCCTTGAGCTGTTTCACCCACATGGCCATTTAAATACCTCCCCCCAAGTACAGTCCTATCATCTGTCATACCACCAACCACATGTATCAAATCATCCCAAAATCTATCTTTGTCTTCATCATAACAACCTTTGGAGCATAGATCGATATAACTGAAATCATGAGTTTACCAAACAATATTTTCACCGCTATAATCCTTTAATTTACTTTTATTACACTCAGGACACATTCTGTCCATTATTTCTCAACGAGCATACCCAAAATACTGTATCCTTCTACACTTCCTTGCCAAAATAGCTTACACATACAGTCGTTCCCAGCAATGATCCTAGCTGACCGACTCCTGACCCTGACTTCCTGTAAGCAACAGACATGCACTCGCCTCCTTCTCACAGTCTTTACCACTTCCCCCTCTTTACCCTTCAAACTACCCCCATTGCACGATGCCACTCTGAACCCATAGATGATTTGATTTCTGCATGCTTGTTTTTAAAGCGTTTGCTTTTCATATCACAAACATTCATCATACCACCACAGCCATGACACGGCGATACCTGTCACACACACACACACACACACACACACACACACACACACAGTCATCAACATCATAACCACTACCATCATCTTTATTATCACTCTAACTACATTTTCTGTTAATAGATCGGGTGGGAGGGATCCGAAAAACAAGCACAGGGATGCGCCAATATCCAGTATAATTTTCTACCTTTAGTTTTCCGTAATATAAGAAATCGGATAACGTATAAAAACATCTAATAAAAGGCCCCTACGAGCATATTTCCATAATAGCCTTTCCAACATTGCATATTCACTCGTTCCTTCTCACACCACACATAAGATTTTCCACACATAAATTTACATATCGTGGTATCGGTTGTATTCATTCTGGGAGAAATCGTTTCCCTGGTGCTGCAACCCGTGTGTTCTTCCAATAGCAAGTTAATTCGAAATATTTTTTGTGTTTCAGTATTTTACACAATGTAGCAATAATAAGTTCTGTAAAGCTCTGCAGTAAAGATACGAAAGGGCACGGTATGCCTTTGGTCATATTAAGTTGTGTGGTAACGCAAAGTTCGGTGATGCACACTGCCTGAGGCCAGAACAATATAACTATCACGCACATACGAAATCACTGACACCCCCCAGAGCGTCACTCGAACTGTACATCCACAACTGACCCTGCCTGGTGTGCTGCTCCACCTGACAAAACCACACTGCCTGGCCCACCACATTACCCCACCATCCTAGTTACCCACATACGTACCACATTACCTTCCCTTTTCCATTGCATCGATACCTTGGGTTGTCATAATAGCCAGCCCATCAGTTTTCATTATGGTTAAGGAACATATCTACGTCGTTCCGAGATTATTGCTTTTAAAAACAATGTGGTATTACTCTGTATTTCTATTGTTGTACTTCATTCCCCTATATTTCTGACAGGTTGGGATATTACTCTATATTCTTATTTGTATTAAGTTCAAGACGGGTAGCTGTTGTTATTTTTATATAAAGTTTCCTTTATGAACGGCAAGATGTTCCATCAAAGTATTGTTCATTAATGCCAAAAATTGTGCCAGGACAAAGAAGGACTGGAGTATGAAAGGCTCCTAATAATATGACATGGACTATATAGTGCAGGAATAACTTTCCAGAACCTATGGATTGTACTGGTTAATCATATTAGTGAATATAGATTTAGCGTTTTGGAGAGTTACTATGATAACCATATTACTTCGAGACTCCATGACAGAGACCAGGATTTTGATGGCTGCTTTTCTCAATTTCCTTTAGCTATGTAGTTGCCGAAAAATGCTGCACCTTACTATTTTCCATGTAGATTTATACCTGGGCGATAAGGGAGAGTGAACCAATTACTGTATATACTGTCCTACGTATAGAATTTTCTGTGCATAGGATAATCCCTTATCAGTAATAGCCCAAGAAAAAGAATGGAGGGAAAGTTGAGATGAGAGGTTTGTTCAACAGTGAAACACACACACACACACACACACACACACACACACACACACACACACACACACACACACACACACAGAAAAGGTTCCAGGAGCTGCTGGTGTGAGCGGAGAAATGCTTGGGGAGATGGGAGGTGCCTGGGCTATATCTGGCTGCTGTAAAGACTGGCCTCGTTACAAGGTCAGTTGGGAAGTAGAATATTGGTACATGTGGGAAGTAGAGTGTTGGAACTGTCATAATGTAGCCTGCTTTTGTTAGAGGAAGAAGTTATAGGAGAAAATGTAACCACAAAACTATCTGCGTGCTTAATTTGGTGGGAAAGGTCTGTGCTAGAGACTCTTTCTTAGAGAGAGAGAGAGAGAGAGAGAGAGAAGGTGGCCAGGTAACAGGAAAAAAAAATACTTATCACACGGGTACAAAGAAGACGGTGCTTTGGACACTGGAGAAGAGACACACACTTTGAAGACTGGAGAAGAGACATACACTTTGAAGACTGGAGAAGAGACATACACTTTTAAGGCTGGAGAAGAGACAATAGCTACTGAATATAAATCAGTGGTTCACCGTGACACACACAAACACACACACAAATACAAAAACACAGAAACTCGCACAAACACACGCAAACATACGCAAATACACACATAAACACAAACACAGAAAAACGCACAAACATACGCAAACGCACAAACACACACAAACATACGCAAACGCACACATAAACACAAACACACACAAACACAAACATATGCAAACACACACACACACACACACACACACACACACACACACACACACACACACACACACACACACTCGTTCATGCCATTATTTTTCTTCGACTCAGTCATCGCGCTTCCCTTGGGAACTATTCATGCCCCCCAAGGAGAATGCCCCCCCCCCCACTCCCGGTCAAGATCCACTGGTGTAGGTGTATGTGACTGTAATACAAGGGAGTGTGTCTTCGTGGGTGTGGATGTGGGTGTGTGTCGTTGTAGGTGGGTGTAAAAGTCGGTGGGGGTGCGGGTGTAGATATGGACGGGAGGTGTGAGTGTATGTAGCAGAGGCAGCATGTTTTTTTTTGTTTTTTTTTCTATGTGTCTGACTCTGGGCATAGTCTCCACAGTCTGCTCCCAAGGCCCAGAAGTCTTCCTACATACTATACACCTCTTTAGGTTACCCATTCGGCGTTAAAACCCACCATCAACATTGAATACATGCTAGGACTGTCTCATATTGGATTGGAGTATCGGTATTTGATGGGTACAAGTTGTAAATGTGCTGGTGAGGTGTAAGTGAGAGCTACAATTGCAAGGAGGGAAGAGGGAGAACTGTCTTGAAAGGTTTAAGAAAAATATAAATGAGGTGTAGACAAAGTTGTTGTGTTACCAGAGTGATCAATTTCCTCAGTTTTTTTGGTGGGTAAAAAAGGTTAGGATGATGATATTTTCCTTCCTCCTCCTGTAAGGGAGTATCGACAGTGTGTGTGTGTGTGTGTGTGTGTGTGTGTGTGTGTGTGTGTGTGTGTGTGTGTGTGTGTGTGTGGATACAAATGTTGAGCAGAAAATGCATGTCAGAGAGAGAGAGAGAGAGAGAGAGAGAGAGAGAGAGAGAGAGAGAGAGAGAGAATTTAAAACTGTAAACCTTGTTATGTTCGCGTCCCAGGTAGTACTAATTCCAGCTAACGACAACGATATCATTCTGCTGAGAAAGAAATGTGACAATTCTAATATAAATTCGGTTACCATTAACCACTTCTAAGTACGGGAAGTCTAGTCCCGGTCCAATTTCCCAGCTGCCAGGGCTCAGAGGAATCGAAGCTGATGGTGAGCTCAGCAAGGGAGGTTCGAGCTGCCATTACTACCTCCAGGACAGCGACGAATTTATCTCCTGGTTTAATCATGCTCTCTTCAGAGGACTTTGTACATTATAGGAGAGATCTATTAACTGGGTGGGTTAGACACAGCCATTACTGCATGAAATAATATGTTGGTGAATAAAGACGGGTCAGCAGACTTCAGGGCTTCAGAGGGTTCCAGCCGCTGATGTTTACTCGTGCACTGCAATGACTTAGTTCCATGTTTCATTAACCCCTTAAATACAAGAGGTCTTTCTTACATATCATTTAATCTTCTGGTGATCGAGTGGTTACAGAACGCGACTGCAGTTGGATACTTACCTCTGAAGTGTGACTTACAGGCAAAAATTCTATGTTGCCGCCTATGTATGAAAAACAAACAAACAAACAAAAAAGTATCTCCGGCTGCGAAGCTGGATGTGAAAAAAAAAAATCCATTTATCCATTTTTATTTTTGTTCCATTAGGAGCTTCTGAGCCAGGTGCCTGGCTATGTAGTCCCGATATTAATGATATGGGTGTCGGGTCTAGCTCTCCACAGTGACAAAGTGTGAGCAATAAACCACGAGGAACCCTTGGATTTAAACCATTACGGGTCCCATCCTGCTGGGGCGTCTTGCCGCACTAGATCACTAGACGTAATTTGGTTATGTTTCCACCCAACGTAATAAATGGTTTCCTGGGTTACAGGAAACCAGTTTGTTTGGTAGTGATGAGTCACTTGATGGCAGCACCACATCAACTGAGTGGATGTTTGGCGCCACCACCTATCACATCCCATCTAAATAACAATATTAACATATTTCCGCCCAGTGTCCTCAGTTGAGGACGGAGCCTAGTAAAGAAAGGAACTCAGGAGTAGGGACTCATGAGCTTCGCGACTATGCGCCGACAGGCGAAGGGCGGTACGTTTAGTACCCATCCGGCAGAATCCCTCGCACAGGAACCCTGGAAGCTAATGAGTCAATAACAAGGTGTAACCAGGAAGGTCAACACCTACGTCCAGTACTTATCTAATGGCTGAACATATGACCTTCCCCTTTGACCTTGAAATCTGACCTTCCCTTATGAACTTGAATTTTGACTAAGTGTTCTAAAAATCAGTTTCCTTTAACTCAGCTTGACCGGTGAATGATTATTATAAAAATATAATTCCTTTCACTGAGCTTGATCTTTGAGTGATAGTTTTAAAAATCAATTTTCATAAACTTTGCATTACCTCCAATACTTTCACAAAGTTTGGTCTAAATCGGATAAAATAAGATAAAGTTGACCTTGCCCCTGTGACCTTTACCTTTGACCTGCTGTTTCTCAAAGGACAACCTTTTGGCTGATTATTAGCCCTTCGACAAAGATTGGTCCTCTTCCTATTATATATTTATATTTTTCGTTATTTTCTTCAAAAACAGAAAGGTGAATTGAATTTTAACCTTGCCTGTGACGTTGGTCCTTCACTGTTTGGTCTCAGAATCGAATCACATCGTTCCTGATTCATCCTTCAACCGTTTTACCAAAATTAATTAAAATAAGATATAAACTGGTTAAGCGGACCTTGGCTGGTCAAAATTTAACCTTGCACTGTTCCCTTGGCCTTTTGCTTATTGTCTTCAAGAACAATAGGTTACCCTGTTGGCTGGCCCTCAAATAAAATATAAATACGAGTACTGTATATATACATTTTTTTTTCCTGGATAAATCTGATATTTTTGTTATTTTGTTCACACACATACACACACACACACAGAAACAGGCTGAATCATGCACGACGGTTTAGGGCGAGGTGATACCATCTTGCTTCGCAGGACTAAAAAATGAAAAATAAAATATGGTTATAATGCTGGGGTGGTACTGGGTGAAGAGACAAAAGGACAGTACAGAAGCACAATGCACTTTTGTCGCTAATTTGCGTATGGGATAACATTATAATGAAACAGACTCCTCTATAACACATAATATCATATATATATATATATATATATATATATATATATATATATATATATATATATATATATATATATATATATATATTGTGTCCGACTCTGGGCAAAGGCTTCAGGGGCAGTAGCCTATCCCAAGGCCCAGTAGTCCTCCTACACCTCCACATGTCACCATGTGGCGCTACCACCCACCGTCCATATTGAATACATGCTAGGGCTGTCTCATACAGGACTGGTGTATTGGTATCAGCGGGGGTATTTTTACGAAATGTCGGCGGGTCATCTGGTAGATCAGGAAAGTCTGCTTTTATTGAAATTCAAATCCTTAAACTGTCCCCCGCCCCAGCCAGGATTCGAACCTGGCTCCATCAGGACTGCAAGCCTCCTCTCTACCGATTCAGCCACTGCCTCCCCTGTATGTATGTATGTATGTATATACTGTATATATGTATATATGCATATATGTATACATGTATATATGCATATATGTACAGTATATATATTTATATGTTGGTGTAGCCAGCTACGATATTTTCCTGGAGGCATACGAGATTGAATCCTATGGCAAATTCTCCTTCATTTATTATATTATGCACGGCTTGTATTTGCCGTACAATTTAGCTTCTTGGAGTTTCTTCAGGAGTTCCCCAAAGGGAACACCTACAGCCTATCCTTTGCTTCGGACTTCTTTGAAGTCTTAAGTGACGCCCCTAGCACTGACGACCACATCATCGCCTACGTCGACGTCGAAAACCTCTATACCAACGTTCCTGTGGACAATACGATTGACATCATACTTGACTGTGCCCACCAGCAACTAGAACGCATGACTCAAGTCCTCGTTAACAATGGCTACACTGACACCGATGTATCCGATGTAATTAACCTCTTTGTACCCTGCGTCCCCGATATGGGACAGAACTGGGCATTTTCAAAATTTAATAAAGAAGGAAACACCAGTTAGGGACCTAGGCGCTTCGCAACTATGAGCCGACAGGCAGAGGCCGGTATGCCTAGCACCCTTCCAGCAAAGTCCCTCGCACAGGAGCTCTGGGCACTAAAGGGGTTAAACACTGACCAATCAACCTGCTTCTTTAACCTCTTTGTGCCCCGTGTCCCCGATATGGGACAGAACTGGGAATTTACAAAATTTAATAATGAAAGGAACCCTGGGGTAGGGATCTATGCGCATCGTGACTATGAGCCGACACGTGGAGGGCAGTACACCTAGCACCCTTCCAGTAAAGTCCCTCACACAGGAGCTCTGGGCGCTAAGGGGTTAAAAGACACATGAACAAATGGTATACTCTCCAAGACACCACTAAACCCATAACCGGCGAACATTTCAAGATCTACTACAGAAACCACATGTCTACATACTACAAGACTGATAAGATCATCAGCGACACTGTATACAGAAATGAATATCCTACAGACCCGGAACAACACAATGCTCTCACCATCTACTACAAGACAAGGAAAACAGCTCACCTTCTGCTTCGTAACCGACCCGCCGTGGCCAAGACGCCTCTTCAGGAGGACCATGTCATTTACCAGCATAACTGCAGCAGTAAGGAGTGTGAACCTCACTCATACACTGGAATGACATGGATCAGACTATCAAGGCACCTCACCTGTCACCTACAGAATGGAGCCGTCAAGAACCACTACGTCATACTACACACTCCCACCTGACACGACAAGACCTGGATGAGAACACCAAGATAATCGGCAGAGAACAAGACTCTCGCCATATCTTTTTTCTAGAGGCAATCTGCATTATCACAAAACACCCTACAATAAACAAAAAAGTCGATGATTTCCAAATCCTTCCTTCATGAAAACGCCATACTGGCTCAGCCAACCATGTAGCCAGTAAGCGATCAGCTCAGCTGATCAGCTCTGCCCACCTGTCTCCACATGATTCACCTGAATCATATAGAAGCAGCAACCTACGACAGAACGATCAGATCCAGACTGAAGATGGAACAAGACAGTTCCGAAACGTCGCTGCCCTTTGGGGAACTCCTGATGAAACTCCAAGAAGTTCACCGAAAAATTGTACGGCAAATAGAAACCGTACCTAAGAAAATAAATGAAGGAAAATGTGCCATAGCTTTCAACCTCATATGTCTCCAAGAATTTATATACTAGAAGACAAAAATTTTCTTCTAGAATTATTGTTAAGAAGAAGGAATGGCAAAAGCGCATGGATAAGAGATGAAAAAAACACAGAAACAAGAGAGCATTCAGGGTGGGAGGGGATTTGGAGACCTACACCCATTATTATATTCCACCTGTGCTTTTCTCATCTCTTATCTGTGCACTTTCGCCATTCCTACTTCTTAACAATCATTTTAGAAAATTTTTGTTTTCTAGTTTATGAAATGTTTTGTGAAAGTATAATTATGCATAAAGCAAGTGTTAGATTTAGATTATTACATGCATACCATACTGAAAGACTAAAACGAGGTTGGAAAGAAGTTTTTTGTTACGTTTTTTAACTGTATACGAGCTGTAGCTACCCAATATTGCACAAAATGGCGTACTTACAAGTGGCCGCGATGCTGTTTTCCAGGTCGTAACTTACGAACCTTAGCCTGAATCTCCACTTGACAAGCAGCGTTTAGGTGTGTAGTACGCTCGCGTACGCCTTTTTGTTTTTGAGTTAAGGCTGATGATGAAGAAAGAAAGAAGAAAATCGATATTTTTGCGGTTCAGTTTTTGCATCTTCTACGAAAGTTAGCAAGACCTTGCAAGTAGTTTTGCGCTTGAAAAGCAAAAGTCCTTTAGTTCATATGCTTAGAACTAAGCTTTGCGACCGTTTTCCCGCGAATGCTCCTATGCCCTATAGTATGGGACGCCAGTCTGAACCTGCGCCATTCCTACTTACAGAGTGCTACCGCACTCGGTTATATATATATATATATATATATATATATATATATAAACCAAGCTGCAGAACTCCGCAAAATTGCTCCCTCTATGTAAGAGTGAAAAGATAACAGAGGACAATTCATGTTCCGTTCATTTTGAGATGTCTGGACACATTGCATTTAAAGGACTGGATGTCATTGGCAGCAGGAAATGCAGGGACAGCACGATCATTCTAGAGTTGACATGTTGCATACATGAAGGGCTGGAAGTAATGGTTAACTCTTGCATTAGACAGCTGGACAGATATGGAATGAGAAATTGCTGCTAGATGGATGCTACGCTGCATTAGCGGAGGGATGCAAGCTGGCAGTTCAGAGGAGCAGTAACCATTGATGCAACAATAAAAAAGAGATAAAGATGCAACAATGCGGTGAAGACAGCAACTGAATGGAGTCAGTAAGAGGAGGAGAGTTAATGAATCCACCTTGTTGTGAAGAGCTGTGTGTGGGGAGCCTAACCACACGTGATAGTTGTACTCAACACAGGGGCGAATAAAACACCTGTACAAAGCAAAAAAAAAAAAAAACTGTGCAGGGGAAAGGAAGGCATGGAGTCGGGTTAGCATACCTAATCTCTTGGAACAGGTTTTACTAGAGAGGCAATATGATCTTCCCAAGATATATCTCGAGAGACTGAAACTCCAAAAATGTTCAGTGACGATGCGGGATTGAGTGCAATATTGTTAAAAATTTGAAGATACCCCCGCGGAAGATTTTAATGGTCAGAATATGTAAAAAAAAAACTAAGTTTATGATGCATTAAAAACAACCAGATTACTTTTACCCTAATTAGAGATATGAGCCAAGTCAGGTATTAAGTGTCCCTTAGCCTCTTCCCTTTTTTGTTGAAGTAACAGCTGAGGTGGACGCTGCGAGAAATATATGGAAAGGTGAAGGGTGGAGTCATCAGCATATGAGTGAATAGGGCTAGATATACAACTTAGAAGGCCATTGAAGAATAGAAAAAAGAGCTGGTGATAGGACAGGCTGTGAGACACGCATGTCCCCTCATGCACAAGAGCGTGCTCGTATAAAAGGCGAGAAAAAAAAAAAAAACAGAGGTAAGTTTATGACACTGGTGGCTGTCAACGACGAAATGAGCACGCTATAGTAGGACTCGCCTACGTTTGCGGCTGTGGTGTGGCCCGCACCTGTGTACAATGGTGCCACGTTTCCCCAACTTGCGATGTGAAACGGAAGCTATTTATGTACAAGGCAACACAAATACGATAAGTTCAGATGAATAAAACTTACACTTGTGTATTTTGATGGATGAATCAACAGTAATCTTATTATGCCTAAAATATTTATACAGTAACACAGAAACATGGCATACATATTGTACAGTGTTGCTAAAAGAAATTGTAGTCACTTTTAATGTTTTTTAGCGTAGTTTTAGGGTGGGTAATAATATTACAGTTATGGATATAAGAGAATGAGCCTGAAAAAAGAAGAAATATGCCAATATCCAAAGTAAAAGAAATAATTCATATAATTCTTGTGAGTGGCAGACGGACACACCCATGTCTGGCCTAAGGTAAAGTACGTACCTCCATAGACCCAACCATAGCTTGTACAGGTGTTGCTAGGGAAAAATGCTCACATTTACTGGCTTTTACCGTAATTTTAAGGGCGAGGAATAATCACATTTATAATCATAAGCTAATATGTAGGACAAAATAGTAGGCATATGCCAATACTGAAGTAAAAAAAAAAAAAAAAAACATTATTCACTCGCGAGCGGCAACACTTCCACACCCAATCGGTGGCCTTGACCTCAGGGGTGGTGTGGAGAGAGAGATGGAGGAAGGGGAAAGAGAATGAATGAATGAAAATCAATCATGGTACTGCAATAAGGGGTCATCTGTTGCCGTATACAAAAAATGATAAATATCACTAAATATAACAAAACCAAAATAACAAATGAAAGCACAATTATAAACGACTTATAAAAGAATCAAAAGTACTCAGGGTGGCTCACATCTCCCGCCAGGAGAGAGAGAGAGAGAGAGAGAGAGAGAGAGAGAGAGAGAGAGAGAGAGAGAGAGAGATAACTGTATAGAAAACGTGGCAACACTGTACACAGGTGCGGGCCACACCATAGCCGCAAACGTGGACGAGTCCTACTATAGGAAGTTTCCCAGCCTTCCTTTGTCTCTCTATGAAACTGACAGGTATACTATCCTCCCTCACTTTGTTCTCCCCTGGAGGGTGAATTCACGAAACTTTGGCATATTTCGTCTTTTTTTTTTTCCCCCCCCTTTGGATACCAGAGCCGTTATCCACGGTCAGTTTTTTAAGCGAATATGAAATTTGGCATTTTGATAGATATTCACTCCAACCACGCATTGAGAATGGTGGAAACTCAAAGGGTCTCTTCGTTGGGGAGGGAGTGACCCCTGGGGGTCCCAGAAAAGCCACTATGCATGTCCGTAGTTTTTAGCCTAAGAACACGAAAGTTTGCATATTTTGCATATTGGTAGGCCACACGTTAGGCAGGATGGGACCATCGACAGTCACTCCTAAAGGGCGAGGGGGCGGCTCCCACAAGAGGGTCAGTGTCATATATATATATATATATATATATATATATATATATTTATACAGTATATATATATATATATTATATATATATATATATATATATATATATATATATATATATATATATATATATATATATATATATATATATATATATATATATATATATATATATATATATATATATATATATATTCCCCCCCCCCCCCGAGAACATGCAATTTTGCACAATGGCAGATCTTTACTGCGGTTACGTTTTAGGCAGGGTGGGATCCCCGATGGCTACCTCGGTGGGCAACGACATAGTTCTGATGTAGGGACGAGGAATTTTGTACAGGAATAGACCTTCAACCGGATCAAAGTTAATAGACGGTTGGACCTCCAGGGTCCGTCCCTCTGCCTCCTCCATTAATAACTATTTCTTTCCCCTTGCACTTTTACAGGGTTGGGGGCGACAATAAAAGGTGTCTTGTGTTTTTTTATACACCAGTGACATCACTGGAGGGGAGCACTGACATAAATTTCTAACCCACTTTTATTAGTAAAGCAGTTTGTCAACTAGCCTGTGAAGACAGCAGTCTGAACTGCACTAGCTTACACAATTTGTGCATAGGTCACTTTTTCAAGTAGTAAAAGAGTCTTAAGATGCTATCCATTGCCCTACGGTGCCAGAGTACATTCAGGCTACCGCCAGACGGTTCTTCTTAGGAAAGGTGTTTTGCAGTAAAGCTGTAAATCTCCATTAACTCCTTCAGTACTGTGACTCGTTTTAAATACCCTGCTGATGCTTAGACGTTTATACTAAGCTTAGGAGGAACCTCTGGCAGTCAAGGAACTAAAATGTGTGAGGGTCTCATAAAGTCCTGGTAACCCAGCCATGAATCCTCAGGGTGATATTGATGCGTCTGTTTACCGTTGTGATGGACGCTAATGGTCAGGGATGACAGACGACGGGCAGGGGAGTGAGTGGCTTACCTAGGCGCACACTCAGCTATCAGGCACACTATGTTGCTTGGAATTAGTAATTCTATGTGATGATGTCCATTTGAATTCATCTTTGTTACCACCAAGCCAATTAATTCATCTCTTTGATTTTTTATCCTTCGTTCTTCCACTATGAGAAGTACAGATCAGAATTATGTCATGTTAATTGAAAGTCATATATTTGACCTTAGCAATAAGTATTATTAATTGTATGATATGTGTTCCAAATATTTACTTAAAACTGAATATCATACAGCCAAGAACCTTCTAATAATGTTGAAAAGTTTATTCCTATTAGCGTTAATGTGCAATATACACGTACATTACTTTAGAAAGCTACAATATCTGAGACAGCTAATCATGTCTCTCACTGCTGCATATTACATTGTTTTACCAAACTCTCTTCCACACCTGACACACACCACACACTGTCACACATCACGTGGACACATCATGTAATGTCACACCACAAACTCTCGCAACTCACACCGTAACACTTCACACACGCCTGGCTGCCACAGGTCACAGTGCCGCACCACACACTACCACACCTAACAAACGCCTCTCATTGCCCTACAGATTACTAGGGATGCACCGGAACCAGCATATCGAATTCCGGCCGGAAGCGGAACTAGCTGAAATTTTTAAAAAGTTCCGGCCGGAACTTCCGGCCGTGAACCTATGGAATAAAAAAATTCATGACACTCAAGCATACAAATATTATGCATTAATTTTAGGCCAATTTTTTGTATACATTTCCAAGTTATTTTTTTAATTAACCCTTTTAAATTAAGTTCAAGTAAGCCATTCTATTTTTATATTAGTAATGTTATCACACTTTCATGGAATACATCTACATGTGTGCTTCAAGGTAAGATGGAATTACATCCACCTTGTATTTTTCTATATGTAAAGTATATAGAATTATCACCAAATATGTAGGTATATGTTATACCGTGCATATTATGATTTTCTATAATAAATGTTATATGTACATAACTCAAGTATATATCATTAACCAATAAATATTTTTATGTATTTTGATGAGGGTGACGGGTAAGAAAAAAATCTACAACACGGCTAAGAAAACAAAACAAAAAATGCTGTACAACAGGAAAAGTTGGTCCACTACCATATAAATTAAAAGTTCCGGTTCCGGCCGGTTATTTTTTTAAAGTTCCGGCCGGAACCGGAACTTAATAAAAATAGAAGTTCCGGTACATCTCTAAATATTACCATACCATCAAATACCATACGGTACGCAGATCACAATGCCTCGCTTCGCTTTGCACATTATCACATCACACACTGCCAAACCTCGTATGCTGTATTTCCAAACCCCATCCCGAAATGCCACACCTTCTGTCTCTTACTGCGCATACATTTTCCTATCACTTTCATCGCTCTGTTAATAAAAGAAGCCTCACGGTTAGGTTTTTTGCTACTTGCTCTGATAACAACACTGGCACCTACGTGCACCCTCCCCTCTCCCTCTCAGCACTAGGGACAACGAGACTTATCAATTCTATCATGACGACAGGTCAGAACAAAGCACTGAAAATAGTCTAGCGTTAGCAATACCAAAGTAAGTAAGATGTATCACACGAAAAGACTGCTGTTAGATTATTTCATCACTTGTACGATAAGGGATTATCAAACTGAATCAAGTCGTTTGGTCTTACTGTACGAAAAGGATAATGTATCATAGTCACCTCTCTAAATGAGTTGTTTTCTTCTTAACTGTTGTTATTACAGTATCTGTAAACAATCCAATCCTTCTCATAAGAGACAGAGGTAGAAAGCTCTCAGAGAGCACATACCTCCGACAACCCCGATAAAATATGATATTCATTTCTGTAATTCCTATTTCATTCCGGACGAACATTTTTACAGTCTATCTACCTACATATCTACAGCAGACGTTTGAATCCCGTAAAGGATGGTCACAAACATACCAGTATTGCCTCCATGTCGCTTTGTCTTCTGCCATTTGGCTGCCCTCTCTCCAACTCAATCCCCTTTCTCATATATTTTTCCACTTCATCTCTCTGTCTCATTCTTAATCTCTTTCTCCCCCTCCATCACATACATTCTCCTAGTCAGTCTCTCACTCCTGTCCTCACCACACAGTCAAACCATCTATGTCTCTCTTTAAGTACAATTCGCACAGACAGGTTTTAGCCAACTCCATCGTGCCACGTAACCTCATGAATAATCTAACCTAATCTTGCCACCGATCTTGACCTAACGAAACCAAACCAAACCACCTAACAGCCTTACCTATTTAACCTAATAGTAACCTAACCTGCAGTATTTAGTTAACAGAATCTAACACCTATTCTAGTAATCTTATCTGAACAACCACTAAAACGAGCTAAACCAAACCTCACGCAACCTAACGAAACAAAACTTTACTCACCTCCTAACCAAGCCTAGCTTCACCTAACCTAGCTACATAAGCTAACCTAATCTAACTCAGTCAAACCACCTAATCTAACTTTAAAAACTAATCAGTCCACCTAACCTGACTGCCTAGCGAACTTATCTACATAAACATCCATATTATAACTTTAACAAAACACCAAACTTACCCACCGAAAATAGCCACCCAAATCTTTGTTTTTCACCTGACCTAATCTAACCTCAGAACACACTCACTCTGCCAAACTTAACTGCATTTCAAAATAGTAGCTTTGGCAGACTTTAAAGAATCTTCCACGAGCACAATGAAACCATACTTTATACAGCACGTGAATGTGAAATACGTAGTAGGTGACCAATGGCCAAATAACATCTGCAGTAAAAGCTGGCCACTTGAAACTAATGTAGTTTCGGAGATGGGGTAATTCTTAATTTTTTCTTGTACATCTAATTCACCAGTACAGGGCCAAAAACCAACCCGTTAATCACCAATGCACGCCTACTGCGGCCAACAATCCAATATTTACCCTTTCACGATGCTGACGACTTTGAATAATCCTTGCCACCTTCAGACGGTTGTTCTCAATTTAGAAAACATGTACGAAAGGAAGGGTTGTATTATGTCTACCCAGCACCTTCAGTTCGAAAAATCTCTTCAGCTGAGTAAAACTGGTTGATGGTAGAGATGTGCGTCTGTGAAAGAGAGAGAGAGAGAGAGAGAGAGAGAGAGAGAGAGAGAGAGAGAGAGAGAGAGAGAGAGAGAGAGAGAGAGAGAGAGAGTTTAACAAGGGTTCTCTATTTTCAGTGACAAATATAACTGAACACAATTATAAACATCGGCAGCATCCTCATTCAGCAGGTGCGGTGGTGCATGCAGATGCGGATGATGAATGTGATGCAAATGAGGATACAGATGTGAATATTGATTTCAGTGAAAATGCGTATGCGGTGCAGATTTCTATTTTATTGCGGATGTCCCGTACATACGGACGCGTTGGCAGATATGACATAGATCTTTTATTATATTGTATATTAAACTCTGGAAAATTGGATTTGGTAATGGAGAAGCTAATTTGGTATTAATTTTAATGAAAATTGTTCATTGTTTAATATCAATGTATTTCCCATGAATGAAATAAATCCAATGTGTTATGTGAGTTTCAGTAAATGAAAGCCGATGCCTGCATCTACGATGTACTTTACCGCTATAAATATCAGTACGATGTGCCGCTGTATACTGTCATTACTGCTGAAGTATTGTCTTAAAAAGAGATCTTTGTATTAACTTACTGTAGGAGTCGCAACTGGAGCAGCGGCAGTGCAGTATTCATCCAAAAAAGTAGCTATAGTGCTAGCGGCACAACATTTTAATCCAGGTAAAGGAAACGGTAGTGCCATTGCATTCAGCAGGTAATGCGAATAGCACTACCTTCTTTCTTCCTAAAACCCTTTGTTCTTCTCCAACTAATTCCTCGGATAATTCACTAAATTTACTGATAAATATCCTACCAAAAGTTTTTTGCCTTCATCGATATCCTACCATATTAATTTCCTTTCATCGATACCGTTACGTATCTATCTTCCAACTAGACCGAGAAGAAAAATACTCCTATGACTGCCACAAGCTTCTCTTCTCCATTTTCCTCTGCACAGGAGAACCCCACCTTCCTCCCAGGCCAATCTAAATATTTCTTATCGAGTCTATCATGCCTATCCTTCATATTTCAACATTTTGCCACAAACTTCACCAACTCCTCAGGGTTTACCCATATTTAACTTTTTGTTTCATGTATTTCCTTCTTAGTGATCTCTCTATTCGCCCCACTTCTTCTCCCAGACATTTTCCAACTGCCTAGACAGAACTACTTTCCTTCTGTATGTCCAACAGTTCCTTATTATTTTCTCTCCATATCCTCAGTTTTTCTACCTTCACCACCATTCTGCCATTTTAACCTTTTACCCCCCTGCTGCTTCTCTTATCACCCTGCCTTACTTTCCTGACCTCCTTCCAAAACAGTTTCTTATGACCTCTCTAATTACATTAACATTTCTACCAAACCCCTCTTCCACTCTTTTTTTACTCTCTCTTGCTAGTTGTTCCTCCTCTCTCCTCTTCTTTTAACTCTCACTTCCTTCTCTGGACATCCTCCCATTCACTACTTCCCATCTAGTCACCGTAGCCATTCTTCTTCACTCTCATAGCTCGCTTCACCCCTTCATTTCAACATGCTGTTCTTTGCACCAATAGGTCTTCTCTACATCCCAAACACTACCTCACATGCTGTACATATTTCATCCATGAATATCTCACACATGCCTTCCACCTCCTTCATCTACTTCAGAACATCTGCCCATTCGCTCCTCTACGGTCTCATAATGTTAAGCTGACGGCCGTAGTCTGCCCTATTAAACAGTCAGATGGACACAGCTATGGCGATGACAAAAATTTTTATTATTTTATCCTGCATCCGGATCCACTTCAAAATCTAATCATTTCTTTCTTTCCTTACTGCCCGCCTATGCAACAGATTTAACTGAAATCCGATTGCAAGTTTTGGAGGTTAGTTCTACACAAACACACAAACAAGCAAAACAACAGACGTGGGTGAATACATGACCTTCGTCGGAGGTAAGAAAAACAATAAAGCAATACAAGACAACAATGCATAACGTGACATAGCAGCAAACAATAAAAGAGAGTAGGACCACGGAATAGTACAAAAACAGAAGTTAATACGACAGAACCTAGCAACATGACGCACCAAGACAGCACTAGGGAGCAAGACAGCAGAGCAAGACAACACAGTAGACCAATACAACACATCAGCAGTGGACTTGCAATAGCTTATATATATATATATATATATATATATATATATATATATATATATATATATATATATATATATATATATATATATATATATATATATATATATATATATATATATATATATATATATATATATATATATATATATATATATATATATATATATATATATATATATTTAACTTAAAATTTTGATGAGCATTCCTTCAATGATGAAATTTTATTAAATTTACTTTCAGTGCATTGTAAAATAAAAATGACGGAAAACCGACAAACCTGCTACACACACAAACACACGAAGAGGAGAAGGGGAACAGAACAAATCATCTCTTCCCATCAGGAGAATCTCAAGAGCCAGACATTCTTACTCAGGATTTCAATGTAACCCCAGAGCACTTACTTCCTCTTAGCCAAGGTATGCCTTCTTATGAAGAAAGCGGCCCGAGGGCAGAATGGTTCCTTCAGCTGCCAGATGGCACTTGACCTCTCCTTTCAGCACTAAAATTAGTCTGCTGTGAGACAGAAAGCTCCTATTAATATCTGCAGTCCGTGTCCACTACACGGTGGTGGTGGTGGTGGTTCTGATAACGACGGTGATGGTGGTAATGGTGTCGGTGGTGGTGATATTTGTTGCGTTGGTGGCTGTGGTGGTGTGGGTTTGTTGATAGTGATGATGGTTGTGGTGGTGGTTGCAGCGCAGTGCCAAAGCAACGTGGATGGATAGCATTATAGTAGCCATTGTAACTGTAGTTGTAGTGGTAGCATTTATGATACTTAGGTTATTGCAAGGTCAGTGTGGGTAATTTTTCAACTGGTATGTTTAGTTATATCAGTACTGTAGATAATGGCATCTGGGTTCCTGAAACATGGACCATTTGTCGATATCTTTAACAATATGAATTATGATAGACCTTTATTGATTGTTATCATAACTAAACCATTAGCCTCATGGAAATGGGGACAGACTTGCCGTTTCATCAGATTGTGGTAATGATAATGGAAGTGTTTTCAATATTCGTGTCGCTGCAGTGACGATAACCTCTAACTCTTTACCAGTGTCACGATGCGTTTCCTTATCACAGTCACTCTTTTTATAGGCACGTACTGAATGTGTTCACGCCTCTATATACACTGTCTCAAGAACAGTCTCAGCAGCAGCCACCACACTCGTCTGAGCACAGTCCTATTAGCCACAAGTAAGGCAGCATCAGTGCTCCTCAGATCTCACGATAGTTTCCCTCTGCCGGCTCTCTTTTCTCATATATCCAGTCTTGATGACTAAATCATAAGTGCGAGTGCTTTTGCGGAGCCCTTCACTTCTTTCAGTAGCTCGTGAGATATTACCTTAACTATATTCTCTCTCTCTCTCTCTCTCTCTCTCTCTCTCTCTCTCTCTCTCGTTTTCTGATTTACCTCTTCATTTGTTTGCCCTTTTGCCTGCATTCAGTTTATGGCGCCCTACCTCTTTCCAGCCTTCATTTCTCACTTTCGCTTTGTCGACACGTTGGGTTATTCAACACAATGTCGTCTTATTTTTTAGTTTATTCCTACTATATCCATGCAGTTTTAATAAACTAGGAAAAACCTGTCGTATAATAGGTGTTAATGACGGATGGATTTGATCCATTGATTCAAAAATTCTTCCAATATTATAAGTAACCTTTAGACAGCAAGAATGGTATAAAATATTGGACAGATAAAGTGGGTTAGTGCTGACATCACTAATCCGAAAGCAATAATATCTCTGTTGTTCACTCTCTATTGGCCTTTCATTAGGACCTGAGTGGTGTGTCAGGGGCAATTAAGGGGACAAATGATTGCTTGGATGGATGAGTCACCAGGCAACTGGAAGAGAATATGGGGGAAATCGAGACTACAACAGTTATTGATAGAAAAGTGCATTTTGTTAAGGATAAGTAAAACATGAATGAATGTAAGTCCATTCAGTTAGAATTGGAATCATGGACAAACAGACGAGGAAACTTCGAAGTATAACGGTACAGAAGTTACAGAAGAGAATATATCCTGATTGTCTGAAGAAAATGATATATTCATCTAATGTGTGGCACATATACGGCGGTGAAACAGAAGGCGACCGCTTCCAGACTCCTGTAGAACGATGCCGCAAAATGGTTATGGCGGACACACAAGTGCACAATACAACGCCAGTAACTTGCAATAGAATCACCTACAGTCTATGCTTTACCAGTCCTAACATGGCCATTCATTTTTTCCACAAAAAAATGTTATATTATATTTCCTTTTCAGGCACTAGATCTCCCTTTACAAATGCAAATCGCACGCATTTGTGTGTGTGTGTGTGTGTGTGTGTGTGTGTGTGTGTGTGTGTGTGAGAGAGAGAGAGAGAGAGAGAGAGAGAGAGAGAGAGAGAGAGAGAGAGAGAGAGAGAGAGAGAGAGAGAGACGCGCCCCCGTATTGACCCAATGCTACCGTATTCACAATGAAGGCAGTGAGCGATCGGTGAGTTGTGGCAAACAATACGATAAAATAAGGAAGAGGACGTGGAGACATATGAAAACAATGTGATGTGAAGGAGGAGAGGGATGCATGGGAGGACGTATGGGAGATGAGTACGTGTGAGATGGAGAAGGTTAGGAATGCGTGGGAAGAGGTGAAAGAAGACGGGGAATCATGGAAGGATGCAAGGAAGGACAGGAATGTATGGTAGGAAAGGAATGCATTGGAGGAAGTGGGGAAAAATAGGTATGCATGGGAAGATGTAAGTGAGGACAGGAGGTGAAGGAAGACGGGATTTCATGGAAATATGTGAGGAGAGACAGGAATGTATGGGAGGTGAAGAGGAAGAATAGGAATGCATGGGATGGAGTGAGGAAGGATAGAAATGCATTAGAGGAGGTGAGGGGGGATAAGAATGCATGAAAGGAGATGATGGAAAAGAGAAAGAGAGCTGACGACGATATGGAGTAGGAAAGAGAAAATGAAAAACGTGAATGTCGGCAATGGTATAGGAAGTAATGGTGTATACAGCCTATGGAGTTAATAAACATGATGAAAAGAACCTATGTAGTTAATAAACATGATGAAGAAAGCCTATGTAGTTAATAAACATGAAAAGAACAAGCACATTCAACTATTACCTTCACCGTGATGACTTCTCTCCTGGTCTTTCATACTATCTTTCGACGAGCTGTGTTCAGGACAGGTGTCTAATGATGAAGGTCGGAACTGCTCCATTAAACTCCTTCAGAACTCCTTCACGTGGTGGCGCCTATATAGCCAGACAACTCCAGGGTTCGTTAATACAAAAATTTTCGTCTCTCTCCCTATTCCCCGAAGGGAGGATGGTGGGTCACAGGGAAAAGACAACATAGCTCATCCGATCACTGGGCTCACACTCAGATGAGCCTCAGGTTGCAACTACTGTTATGAAATGTATTTGTCAAAATGAAAGAAATCATCTGATGAAAGCAAGAAAACAAAGAGCACCCAGCAAATGCAACACCCACGACCATCAGGTGGCTTAACAACCCAACATTACAGTCTGTTCTGCGACTTCGACCTTAAACTGCTTGCTCTTAAAACTGAAATCCCTCATTCACATCTAACCCCAAATTCTCCCAAGTTTGGTCCAAAATCGGATGAAATCTGTTTAGGTTGACCTTGTTCTATTACCTTGACCACTGGCTGATTCCTCTCAAAACCGAATTCCTTTATCCTTGTGTTATCACGAATCTTTCCTCAGCTTTTTGGTCTAAATCAGATACAAGCGACTGCAGTTGACTTTGTCATCTGACCTTGGCTTCTGTCCTACTGTAATAAAAAATAAAAAAAATAGTTCAACCCTTTTGATCCAGTCTTACTCCTACCAAGTCTGATCAAAATTAGATTAACATCGTTTCAGCCACCATGTTCATACATAAGTGAAAAGGACGAAATTTGCCTTTGTGCTGTGACCTTGAGCTTTGACTGAATGTAATCAGAATAACACCCCGTCCCTTTGGCCTTCACTCAACCCTCCCTCCAGGGTTAAAGAAAATCGAGTGCAAACTATGAACTTGACTTTGGTTGGTCAAAATCTGGCCTTCTGGCCATGGCCTTTTACTAATTACTGTATTCTTAAAAGAAAAAAATGATGAACTCGTGCTTGTTCCTAAACTTTGTAGAAATTTTGGTAAAAATCGGATAAATGTTTTAGTTATAAAATATAGTTCACACACATTTAAACAAACGAACAAATAAACAGGTGGAGCAAAACATTATATCCACTGTTGCTTGGTGGGCGCCCATATAAATATCGACCTTGCATTGAATGCATTCTCTTATCACATCAGAAAATAACTGAACAGGCAACACGATGGGGCACTCGTATTGTTGCCTAACCCTCAACCATCCCCCAACCCCTGTTTAAAATCAGATCCAAACTTGTTGAGGTATCTTTGATCAGTTACCTGCACAACTGACCCATTGCTGTGATCATGCACTACGAATGATTTTCCTTATGGTCTAATTTGTATTATTGTTTTAACATGAACCCTTCCATGAAGTTTAGCGTACATCAGACCAAAAAAAAATTAAATAAACCTTGTCAGGAGTCCTTGAACTTTGTTACATTTTCAAAAAAAATAAAAATAAAAATCTTTCGGATCTTCAACTCATTCACTAACTTGGATACAAATCAGGTCAAAATCGTTTAAATATTTTGTTCAAACATAAACTCACAGGTCAAAAGTTGACCTTGCCCTGTGACCTTGACCATCGATTTATTGCAATCCCTTCGTTCTTGCCGAAACCTTAAGATTTCCACCAACATTGTTTTGTCAGGCAGGCCCTAGTCACACGCGAGGTGACGTGGCCTCCTTTGAGAAAAACATCTCTGATGCCGTTAATTACGACGCCTTTCTGAGAATGAGCAAACCCTTCCCAACCAAATTATCATCCTTTCTCGTTTACCCTCTCGGACCGAGGCCTGAGCAGGGAGGAAATACGAAAAGAGAAGAAGATGAATAGGGAGGAAGCGAAGACGAAGGAGGGAATAGAGGAGTCGACGTGGTGGCATTGGAAAAGGAACGTCGGAGGCTGCTGAAAGAAGCATATAGGACACTTCGGCATAAACGTCGAGAAGGCATCAGAGTAAGAGCACAAGAGGCATGAGAAATGAGGAGGGAGCTAGAGGACGACGGGGAATGATGACAATACAAGAGGAAGAAGGTGAAACGTCGTGTTAGGAAAAAACCCGAAGAGACTGTGTGAGAAGGAAGTCAGAAGGGTAGTGGGAGAGAGCACTTAGCTTTGAGATATACAAAACATTTGGGTCGGCCAGAATAAACAAATTTGCCGGTGTCGTATGCACGGAGTGACTTAATGCAGGAAGTTACCGTTCCGCTCAGCGTGCTTGCGCCGAATGGCCGTTTAGCTTCTGTTTTCAAAGTATCCGCATGTCATCTCAAATTTTGTGCCATTTATCAACAACATTGTATGAAATACATGTGTCAGGAAGATAGTTGGAAGTTGGATGTCTTATCGACCTGTAGGTAACTATAGGTCGATATATGGATATATATAAATAAAGATATATATGGATGTTACAGGCAGATTGTGAAATTGGTCATTTCGTGAATTAAGATTAGCTTATTATAGGTTTATTTAGGTTAGGTTGATCTAGGATAAGGTTAGGTTAGGTTTAGTTAGGTTAGGTTAATTTAGGCTTAGCAGATAAGGGAACGGTAACTTCCAGCATAAAGCCACTCCGTGCATAAGACACCGGCTTATCTTTGTGGAGTATAATGGCAGGGTCTGACAGTTCGATCCATATGAGCAGACAGCTGTCAGAAAGAGGGAGTAGATATCTAAGGTCTAACAGTTTGATCCAGGGGAGCAGACAGCTCTCAGAAGGAAGAAGTGAGGGTTAAAGTTAGCAAAACTTAGCATTAACGACGTATCAATAACGTAAACAGTGACGTAAACAAAGGGGCGGGACAATGCTCCACGAAGAGTGTATAAGAATGATTTTAAGGATGACGTAGGCAGAAGGAACTTGTAAATTGCCCAGACAGGACTGTGCTGAGGGAGGCAGACACACACACGGTCGTGGGCACCGTGGATCTGGTGAGTAGAAGCAAGGTCCAGAGCTCTCATGGTTGTTGCAAAATTGATCATATCATGTAGTACTTGAACTTGTTGTGTTACGTGAAGTCCATGTGCATCTCTTGATGTTTCGACATCATTAGGTACTCTAGAGTTCATTAAGTAAAACCACCTGTCTACCAGTCCAAGAACATCACTAGATTCCTGACCTGGTATCTCTGGACAGACGTAGCTGAAGTCGTGGGTGACGTGTGAAAATATAAGGCAAGTTATAGAAGTGCAGTAAGCATAACGTAAAATGCCAGTAGATTTCTGCTCAGAAACCATTAACACTTCCATTGTCGCGATTGTCCCTGGGCATGCAGTAAAAGTAAACAGTAGAATTAACTCAATGTAGTATATAAGTGAACAAAATACTCAATGTACGAGCAACTAAGTTCAGCAAATGAGCTGTAGTTAAGTGATACATAAGTGACTAACACTGTTAGATATTTACTTGGTGTCGAGTTGCAACTCCAAGAAGTAAGCAATTTGTTATACAGTAATAAAAGTAATTTGTTTTCTATAACACTGTAAAATTTCTGTACTTTACTGTTAAAATTAAAGTAGAAAATTGTCCTGCTGTTTTGGAACCCTAGTCTGCGGAATAGTTGTTTGTTCTAGTCAGGGAGGGAATTTGAACAGAAAAGGATACTTAAAATTTTCTTGTCCTAACTTTAATGTTAACAGGTTCTTTCTTGACTTGTCTCCACACTCCCTACTGCTATTGTTACGCTACCAGCCACGATTATTAACAGTCATTCATTGTGCTCGGCTTGACTGAGTGCAAAGTATACCCCTGTTTACTGAAGGAAGTGGAGGGTACGACAGGTTCACATAAGATAAAAAGCTGTCTGAGTTGACCTAACCCCTTGCCATGGCCACTTACCATTCCATGTAAACAGTCTATTACTAATAGTTCTGAAAATTTAATCAGTTTATTCTTACCTTATCCTCAACCCTTACATGACTTTTAATCTCGGTTGGGTAGAAACTTTTGAAGTGGACCTTGTCCTGCGACCTTGGTTAGGGTGGTTCAAAAAAATAAACTATAGGTTTTTGCTGCTCCACAAGGCTATGCCTGTTCCTGTTGACAAGATGTGTTTCTAGTTAACCCACCCCGTCCCGACCGATTTTCCACCACTGACTCCCCCCAATCCGGACCAATTTTGGAAAAAAAAATTTTTTGGATCAAACCTCTGCTTTTGGTGAGAAACATCGAAAATTCATAGAGAAATCGCTCACCTGAGGTTTAAAATACTGAATACAGGTAGCAGTACCCCTTACCTTACTGGGTTTTCTATCAGGCTGGCTGTAAAGAAAACGAGTTCTTTGGGAGGGTAACTATGCCACACCACTCATAAATGGTATGTATTTATTTATTTGGTACGAATTTATATGTAGTACGAGAATATATTGGTTTCCACACAGTAATATAGGCAATATAAGCATTGTTTCACTCACCAAACATATCAACATACCTTACCTTTTTTGGCGACATTACCTGATCATCATTTCTGACTGTTTCTTCCTCTAATGCTACATAAAATTTGTCCTCCACATTGTCATCAATTGGGGAATCACTCTGGCCTTGAATTTCATACTATAGCACGACATGTCTTTACTGGCCAGGTCACTGGTAACAGGTGAATTGCCAAGACAATGGTGTTCTGTAATGATGTGGGGTAAGGCATTGTCCCTGCCTGGCATCTTGTAGAGGAATGTGTCTCGTGTATATGTACCAAAAATCACACACGAAATTTGAAAAATATGCAAATGACAGACCTTGCAATTGCAGCGCATTTATATACGTCAACGGGACTCACAGTGACAAAACGTTTGGACGTATATATATATATGTCAACGGGACACGGCAGGTGAAAAGTTCGTCAGATTTTAACAATATTTGAGGCCGCACGAAATGAAGGTTTGGGGGGGTATATTCGATGGAAAGTGAACAAAATTCGAATAACTTCTAACACTGTTTGAGTCAAATGTGTTAGTGTTTTATTAACAAATATTAACACTGCATAAAAAATGTATAAATATGAGTTCATTATTAACAAACTGTTAACCACTTTCAACTATGAATAAAACAAAATTTATAAATGATCGTGAGTTCACTATACCTAAGTGTTCTGTAATGATGATATACTGAATATTGACTTACTAGGTATGCACATACATCATTTAGTTATTATACGATTAAATATAAATGGCTTAGTTGAGTTCAGTGAAAGGTAAGTAGTTTTACTGTGGCAAAACTTTAGATTTATTAGAAGATGGGTACATCTGCCTGTGAATTCTGACTGTAACAGAAACTGCTTTTGGTCTTCATTTTTTGTTATTGTACTGTTGCAAGACTCACTGAGAGTAATGCCTCTTTCTGCACAATCATTTTCCACAGATTTTCTTCTCTATGGCAAGATAAGTGTCATCTGCTAGCCAGTTAGTAGGGTCTTTTTCTTGAAATTTTAACTCTGTCTACAGCTACCAGGTTAAAGACTTTCATTGACCCACTTGTAATGTATACTTCAAATGGATGACTATAGTCGCAGCGCACAAGTCTGAAGGTTTCTTTATCATGCCATGGCAACCTACCGGCCAACGGTGCATCAGATTTCGTTTATAGTATGATACACATAGGAAACAGTTGTCAGTACAGTATTATTTGAATGGCCAAATATGCAGGCAGTAATGAAGAATACCATCAATTATAGTTGATTTTGAGTTTCAAAGAATAAATACTACCACAAACAGCTGTTTTGTCAAATTATGAGGTCGCTCATTATAATTTAAAAAGGGTTCGAACACTGCCCTCCACAGACCAAAGTACAGTTGTGCATCCAGCTGATCCACTATATGTCATTTAGTATCTACATCGTATTTAGACATAACATAATACATAGGTCACCTTGTACTCTTACTTTCTGGATTATTTTCTGCAAAATATGTGATATTACAATATTGTCGGCTATGGCATTGGTGTGCTACCCCCCCCCTTTTCTCTCTGTCTCTGTCTCTGTCTCTGTCTGTTTGTCTGTCTGTTTCTCTCTGGAGTGTTATTGAAGGTACATTTTCAAATAATAAAAATCGTTGTCTGCTTCAGTATTCTCTGAAACTTAAAACCGGGTGAATTAACTGTATTTTTCATTACTGCCAGCATATTTGGCCATTCAAATAATACTGACAGCTGTTTCCTTCGAGTATCATATTATACACGAAATCGGACGCACTGTGGTTGCCAGGGCACGATAAAGAAACCTTCAGACTCGTGCACCACATCTATAGTGTCAAATCCTGTTGCTGGGAAACGATGTGCACTCTCAGGTTTTGTGGTCTCTAAGTTTGCAACCATTGCAGCCTTTGTTTAATTGCTTACAGAGTTTTCAAACAGAGCCATTGGTGCTAGGTGTTCAGACAAATATCGGATATGTTGCTTGAGTGCCTTCAAGGCATTCTTCCAAATTCTGACATCAGGGTGTGAATGAAGGTTGTTAATCAACTTCAAATCATTGAAAGGGGCCTTTTGTGGGATTGGAGCCTTATGCCAGAACCTAAAATATATCAAAGAGACAAATAGCCCAACTTTCAGTAAGCCTTTAATTGCACGAGCAGCGAGCATAAACTGATCTCTAAAGAGCAATATTTTCAAAGCATATATTCCTTTCATCATCCAACGAGCATGGTGTAAGGCACCAGGATCACGAAATTTGCATTCTCCATCTGGTGTACTGTCTAGAAATATGAGACACAGCTCCAGAAATTCCTTGTACAGGTTTTGTCACGTGGATGCTCTTTTTTTTTGTGTGTGTGTGTATGTGTGTGTGTGTGTGTGTATGTTATCATTTCCTTACGCAGAGATTTTTCAGAGGGACTAAACCTATCATTTTCCTGGTTGAAAAGCCTCTAGTCTGATCTTGCCCCAGCATTTCTGAAAACGTTTAAATAGCTTCATGTCTGGACCAGATGAAGGTCCTAGGGCTTCAATCACAACATCTGATAAAACTACTTCAAATATGTGGTGACGACAGGCTAGCCATACAAGTTCCTTTCCAAGAGATGCCTCAACTAGTGTACAAACACCTGACAGTAAACTTGTATTTGAAACTGTAGTATCAAAGCCCATGACCTGTGACTCCAAATCCCAATCTTTTAGCAGTTCAGTGCAAGCTTTGGCTTGTTCCTCACCAGTACTGTGACTTATCTTTGGCACACCAAGTAGTTTTTCTGTTTCAAATTCTGATACCAATATGGCCACTCTGTTCACTTGTTCAGATCTGATACCTGTAAAATCTGCTAAGAGCTTCCCATCCCAGTGCTGTAGAAGGGGTATAGGAGAATCTGTAGATGATCTCTTTCTTGAAGCTCTCTGTTCCCGCATTTTAATCCGAGCACGATGTATACCACTTCTTGATAATGACTCATCAGACACATCATGACTTCAGAGCACTTGCCACAGTACTGATGACAAACACTGCCTTACGATCTGAGAGATTCATCCCGTCTAATGCAGATGCAACATATTATGGGGTCACAACTGTATTAAGGCTCTTTCTAGATTTCTTGGGCTCTGCTGGTCCATCTGTTACATAAATATCAACTGATTATGAATCTTCACTCCCCTCATTCT
This sequence comes from Coenobita brevimanus, assembly GCF_032717465.1. Taxonomy (NCBI): domain Eukaryota; kingdom Metazoa; phylum Arthropoda; class Malacostraca; order Decapoda; family Coenobitidae; genus Coenobita; species Coenobita brevimanus. The sequence goes on from NC_136998.1 coordinate 1,040,188, forward strand.
AGCACTTAGATTTCATGTATCTTTTCTCTCTTTAGAAGTAAATTGCTTCCTTTTTCTTTCTTCTTGCTCATTTCTGATATGCTTTCGGTTTTCCTTTTCTGTGTCTTCATGCTGCATAGGAAGGAACATTTTATCCTCTTCATTTCTCATGAGCATCATTGAAGGATATGTCGAAATGACTGTGGAGTTGATCAAGACACATTTGCTCCTTCAAACTCTGATTTTCAGATTTTCTTTGACGGGCATTGTTGAGCAGACAATACTCATCGTATATTTTTAACAGCTATCTCCCGGCTGAATCTTTCCATTGCACTGGTATTCTGGCTTTCTCCCATTATATATGGTAGCCGTGACAGGCAATTTGGCACTTTCTCTGACTGTCGTGTTTCTACTTGGTGATAGAACAATAAAGTCTGTAAAGGCGTGTAATTTTGTGAGAATTCCACTAAATGTGATTTCTCTCTCTCTGGCTTTTCAACCAGCCACACCAGTGGCGAACTTCGAGTTTCTGACATCTTTATCACATGTTCAATGGACTAAAGCAATATTAAAAAGAGCCCTCTCAAAAAGACAAACGTTTGTGACTGAAGCTTTAAACTTGTCTGAGGTCTAAAACTGTACTCACCAGTACATATACTACAGATTTGAAACGATCCTGATTATTCTTGACTGACCTCCAGTTTAAAAGATTTGAAGGCATGATGCATTGACCACAGAAACAGTCAAAAAGCTGGAAAGCTGGACAGTGGGCAACTTAACATTGCGTTTGCAGAGGTTTATTTTAAAACAGATCTATTAAAAAAAGGTCACAGTCTTTGATTAAATTTTCGTGGGCTACCCAAACAACCGCACAGTCGGAATTTCACACATAAGACCCAAAATCTAACTTGTTGTGCAAGCTCTAAAATTTTTAAATATGAGCTAAAAAATATTGCCTGTGATGTCTATTTGCCAAATAGATAAGGGGCAGCCTTGTGGAGCAGTACTTTTATCCCGTCACATCCCGAGCTATTTCGCACCTCCAACACCCCCCAATCCCGAGGTATTTTCGATTTTTTTTTTTTTTGGCCAGAACCTCCGCTTTTGGTGAGAAACATCGAAATTTCATAGAGAAATCGCTCACCTGAGGTTTGAAATACTCGATCCAGGTAGCAGTACCTCCTTACCTGACTGGGTTTTCTAACAGTCTGGCACCAAAGAAAACTAGTTCTATGGGAGGGTAATTATTTCACACCACTCATAAACGGTATTTATTTATTTACTTGGTACGAATTTATATGTAGTACGAGAGTATATTGGCTTTCAAACAGTAATATAGGCATTATAAGCATTGTTTCACTCACTAACTCATCACCATACTTGACCTTCTTTTCCCACATTACCTGATCATCATTTCTGACTGTTTCTTCCTCTAATGCTATGTAAACTTTGTCCTCCACATTGTCATCGATTGGGGAATCACTCTGGCCCTGAATGACTTTATTGGCCAGGTCACTGGTAACAGGTGAATTGCCGAGACAATGGCGTGTGGGGGGGACGGGGAGGTTATGCGGTGTAAGGCATTGTCTCTGCTTGGCATCTTGTAGAGGATTAGAGGAAGGTGTCCCGTGTATACGTACGAAAAATCACGCGCGAAAATTGAAAATTGTGCAAATTAGGGACCTTGCAATTGCACGACGTACCAGTACGTCATTGGGACGCGGTGGATTAAATTTTTTACTTATGGATTGTGGACCATCTTAACCTTTGTGTTTCAGTTTTTCCTCTAAAATAATAGATTTACTCGTACACCGACTCCCATCCGTCCCATCACATTTTGCAGAAGTCGGATCAAAACTCTTTCAGTTATGTTGTTAATTATGATGTACAAATAGCAAACTTAGACTTCCCCAGTAGGGTGGGTCGAAAAGGAACCAACTTAGGGTTGCCAGGTTGAAACATAGTCAGAATGGTGCTCCTTTACAATGACAATAACACTACAAAAAAAAATGTTTCGATATATACGTGCCCATTCCAGCAACTTGGATCTAAAAATAGAGTTATTTCTCAGAAAACTTTGAAACACATGCTATTTCTTTGGATGAACTAAAATGGAATTTCTGTGTTAAATTTCAATTTTATTTTTAATACAGTTGAAATAAATGTATTCAAATCTTATTTCATGAAAAAGAAAAAGAACAGTAGAAATGGCATGAACAGTTGAACACATCAAAAGCCTTGTTTACTTTCACGCTTCGGGAGCAAGCTGCGAGATAGCTTACACTGGACGAGCATACCATGACGTGATTCATGCCCAAATACTTTACTTGTGGTGGATGTGATGTCCTTGATGCAGCGTTCCACTCCTTGGGAATGGCATGGGTACACGTCCAGTATGATGGGTTGACTTTCGTCTATTTGGTCTAGTCTATTCTTCAGCAATGGAGGAACTGTGGCAGAAGAAAGCTATACCAGCTCAGTGTACTTCTTGGCATCAAAGTTTATGTTCAGGGCTGATTTTTCAAATATTCTGAGGCTTGGTCATCATTCTCATTCATCTGTGCTTGTTTCATCAACTTGTTCGCCATCAAGAGTACGCCAACATCTTCCTCAGCAACAGCTGGCAACAGGATGTTCTCTGGGTGACAGAAGTAGCTGTTGTTTACAAGCACAGGGTGAATGATTGCCTGATCCTCCAACGGCAGCTTTTGAAAGAGCTCCACCATAAAGAAATTTTTGGCTCCATCCTGACACGAGCTGTTGGCTTTAACCCTGAATCACACAAAAGCATAGTAGTTCACAATGAATGAAACGAGATGTTTTAGGGTTGGATGGTTGCTCCTTTGACATGTAAAGTCGCAGTACGCGATTAGCTTTCGTAAGCCACCTGGCATGATTTAGCGGTCCTGGTTGTGCAGATGGTCGCACACCTTCATTAGTATCTCCACTTGGCAATTGCACTGCCAAACATGTACGGTACAGGTAGCCCTGATCTTTGCTGAGATCACTTACGACTTCTTCTGGTAAAATGCAAGTTTTTCCAGCAACACGTTCATAACCAACAACTGGAAGATCTTTTGGGTCAAATTTAAGCGATTGATCCACTTCTCTGCAGCCTCGTGGACCTGTTGTCAAACAATCAACTGCCTCAAAATGCCTTCGGATCACTCCATTTCTCTTTCCAGTATTGACATTTGTCCCATCACAGATGATAGCTTGCAAAGAATCTGTTGAATCTGTTTCTCAAATGACAGACATGACTTCCTTGGCAATCTCTGCTGCTCTTCCACTTTCGGGAGAAACGTGGTCGATGTAAATGGGTCAGGAAAAGCAACTACTGAGTAGTGATCTTCCTTCACGATTCTCTGACCATCTGGGTTTTTCTTGAGCGTTTGATCGATTTTTCCATCGAAACCAATGCAAACGATCTCCTTCAAGTCATTTTTATGCTGTTGCAATGTGACATCTCTCCAGTATTTTCTCTGACGGAGGAGTTTACTGGGATCAACTTTATTTTCTCCACAAAGAATATTCATATCTTTCAGTGCTGCATTCACAATGGAGCAGATGTCTCTATTGCTTACAGTACTTGACATCGATCAGCTACACGACTCAGCTCAGGATAGACTGATCTGTTCTGATGCTTTTCTGACTGTTTACTTCCACCTACTTCTGCAGTAATATCATCAACATATTGATCATATCGTTCATCACAGGCATTACTTTCGTCAGTACATGCTGTCATGATTTCTTCATTATTTTGCATAGTATCTCTAGTGGACTCTTCATAGATCGTCCTTTTCATCACTCTATTTACTGCACACTTATTTTGTGCAGTCTTCTTCCGGTCTATTCCACCAATATACATTTTACTGCAACTATTTTGGTCAACCCAGAAAGGCCACTCCTCAAGCGATATCTTTTCTGCTCTAGGGCACTGACACTCAGACCTCTCACGTGCAATGAAGTTTTTGAAACATTTGCAACGACTAATGTCAGATAAGGTGTCAAAGCTGGCGATTTTCTCTAAGTAGGTGTTGGAAGTCTTTTTGCTCACTGGATATTTCCAAAGCTCCTGTGCCTTTGCTATCATGCGTTTCACACGAATAACAACACTGGTGTAATCAATAGTTGAGATGGACGCGCTCGTAAATTCCTGCTGCTTCATGTGCAACAGTTTCCTCATAGGCTTGGGTGCTCAATGACGGATTTGTGGATTTATGATCCAAATATGCCCTTATGACATCACAGCTAGTGGGCAACTGATTTACCGGAAGACTGTGTGATGAGCCGAAAACAGTCTTCTGTGCCTTCTCGTGTGCTGCAATTGGCCATGGTTCCAGTAAAATATGCAAACTCATACAAAATTCAAAACTGTAAACCAGTACCAGTTCGTGTAGTTGGTAACAGAAATGCAAAACAATGGGTTATCATTTACAGAGCTGCCAATCACCGGTGATCATTGAATGCTTGGAGCGTCAGTGCCGTAAAAACTAAATTGAAAGTTGCTGGAGTACCACTAACGCATTTTAAAAAATACAATTAATTCATGTGAAAACATTTTATAGGGCATCAAAATAGCCATGTCTCGTCGAATTTTAAAATTTTGACCCACACTATTCCCCACTGACATTGACCTTTGACTGATCGTTCTCAAAACTGAAAACACCTACCTTTAATCCTCCCAAAGGTTTGGTTAAAATTGAAAGCAGTCATTAAACTGATTTTTACATTACAAATTTCACTTGATTCTGTTTTGACGTATTGTTTAAACATATAATTAACATACCGGCTGATCCTCAATCCGTCTGCCAAGTTTCGTTAAAATGGAATAAAAACAGAGTTATTTTGCTAACACATATCGGAGGCGCAGAGAGAGAGAGAGAGAGAGAGAGAGAGAGAGATCAGACCATGATGCCCTCGCTTGCAAACAGTAACAGGAGCAATATAAAGATATCAGTGCTCTTATAAGCTGTATGCTTTATACTTTTGTGTAATGTTTTCCAGCATGATGAAACTACACAATGTTGCACTATTTACAGCAATATAATGATTTTTGCATAAGAGTTTCCAGCTGCCAGAGAAACTATCTTAGTAATGGGAGTGCCTGTGGCTAGAGATGTTGGACACAAATATGAAGACTGTGATCGACAATAAATAGTGCCCGTGGACAAGATAGTAAAACTATTACACACATCTGAAACCTGTCACTTCTTTCCTCATACATCCACAACTTGTCTTGCCTAGTGTGTTGCCACACATATCTGGCTTAGCTACACTACATGTCCTGGCCTGGCTCACTATATCACCCCAGCTCTCATAGGCATTCCGATATAACAAACCATTTTAAGTTGCCTCATCTTCCTTGTCGGTACTCTTGATTAACACCTTTGCTGTTGTCTTTCTCTTTATAAACTATGAATGCACGAAAGTCCAAAGGAGGGGACTAGCCTACCGTAAGAAATTTAAAGCTGTTGTGTGTGTGCCTTTTTGTAATTTGCTTTTTCATATTCAGTGTATGTGGTATTTCTAAAAAGGTGGGGAATTATTGTATATTTTAATGGAACTGTAGAAGTAGTATTTACGTAGATCCATTTATAATTTGTAACAAGTTATTCATCGTTAGAAGTGTTCCATAGTTATACTGTCTTTTGAGGGACAGCTTATTTCAGTAGGATAAAAACGTATAGGACACTGGAGGTTGAAAGAACAGGCCCCTGAGATTTGCATAATAAGAAAGAAATTATACTTTCATGGATAGAGGGAAACGATGGGCGGTAATCATTTTCAAGTATCAAATTACCAATACCTCATCGGCAGTCAGACAGGCCTGAATGCATTGCAATGTTCATTTAGAACAATACGAGTATTTCTGGATTGGAAAAACCTGGCCGAATATATGTCAGTAAGTTAAAAAAGAAAAACAATGTGAGAGAATAGGCTGCATTCGTTAATGGCCACGTCAGGAGGCAACAAAGATTGTATAAACTTGGACCGACAATGAAGGGATGGCAGCGGCAGTATTTAAATTGGGTTATAACGCTAGCACTTTTTTTTTTTTTTTCTGGCCGTTCATTGCTGGAACCCCGATAATTTTTATTTATTTTTTATCTGGGATTTAGAGCTGATAAAGAGGTAGTTCTTTCTGATAAAATTTATAGCAAAGTATTGGCCATTATTTTTGCATACCAAGAGACTGAGTCTTACTTTTCTGTTGATTTCATTTTAAAACAGAGACTGGACTTGTATGCTCACAATGAAATCTGAGAGCTAAGAAAGCATTTAATTATGTTGCCTTTTGTCTCTTTCAGTGCATCCGAGTTAGTTTTAAGCTGAACTCCTAGTGGCTCACATTATTTTGCCGACTCTGGGTATAAGCTTCACAGCCTGTTCTTTGAGGCCCAGCAGTGTTCCTAAATATTAAGCACCTTCACATGCCACCACTTTGGCTCCAACACCCACCTTCCATACTGAATACATGCTAGGACTATCTCATGCAGGACTGGTGTATTGATACGAGCAGGAATGACTTTACTTCATGGCTGTGAGTCTTATGGTAGACCAGCAATGTTTACTTTAACGAATTTCAGTTCCTTGAACTGTTCCCTGGCCCAGCCGGGATTAAAACTTTAATACATTTGGGATTACAGACTAAGGGCCGTTGTCACAGTCTTCCCTAACCTTTCCGGCCCGAACGTGTGTCGGGCCCGAAGCAAAAGCATCTTTGGATTTCACAGACGCTCCTAATGGCTTTCGGGAGCATACTAACATGGGGACGTGTGCATGTGTTGATGCGGTAGGGCTGGTAGTCCTGGGTGGTGAACACATGAGTGAAGTAAAGTGATAGCATAAAAAGACACCTAACCCAGCACTTTCCGTACGTCGAGAATATTTAGATACTGGCATGTAATGAATGTGGTGAATGGTATGGCTGGGATATCCACTTCACACAGTTCTAACTAATATATTCAGGAGTGAAGAAAATCGTGTGAATGCAGCAATAATAACGAATAGGAAACGTCATCGGGATGAAGAGCTAACTAACGGCAACCACACCACGCGCCTACTTGAAACGGGAAGCTGGATCGTGATGAATGCTAACTATTGTAAAGCAAGGCTTAAGTAAAAATAACTATGGAGTAACAAATGTATAATAACATCTAATGATTGATGGCCTGGTTTATTAAAGGGTATACTGTAGTATTAGTACATGAACATTTTCTTTTTTCTAAACGGGGTGTTATTTTATCAAGTACAGTATTAGATTCGGCAGCAGATTTTAGAATATGAAAATATGCATTGGACAAAGGTTCTCGTATTTCTCTCGGGTCCGTATGTAGAGGAACTTCGACCAGTCCGCTAAAGGCTAGTATTCGGATACACAGTAGAAAGTCTCTTAAAAGTACACTAAGATACCGGTAATATATTTTCTTTTTTCGATGCCGGGTGAGTTATTTATCTCAGTAGTACTCCGCTGGGTATCTAATATTGAAACTATCTATATGACAATCTATTGCCAGACGCCTTAATCCCGTAAGGGGTGGCTACAAACAAATCGCCTCCATGTCGCCCGGTCCCCCGCCATTTCATTGCCCTGCTCCCAGCTCACACCCCGCTCTCTCATATACCTGTCCACCCCATCCCTCTATCTCATCCTTGGCCTCCCCCTACCTCTCCTCCCCTCCACCTCACTCACACTCACTTCGTCAGTTTCTCACTCTCCATCCTCTCCACATGACCAAACCACCTCAGTGTGTTTCTTCGCTTCCTATCACATTCACATCCACATCACAACGCTCCTGCATTTCCTCATTAGTCAGTCTGTCTCTCCATGTGACTCCACATGCTCCTTTCAAATAACTCATTTCCACTGCTCTCACTCTTGACTTCTGTCCCTCCAACAAAGTCCAAGCTTCACTTCCATACGTTAGAGTTGGTATCACAATACTGTCATGTAGTAAATTTTCACTTCCATGCTCATTTCCCTGTTTCTTATCAATGCTTTCAAGGAGCCAGCAACTTTTCTTCCTTGCTGTACCCTTTCATGCACTTCACACTCTAAACGTCCCTCCTTACACATCACACTACCCAAGTACTTGAACACACTCACATTTTCCATTTCCTCACCATCCAACCTCACTGTACATTCACTGACTTAACTTCTCTCAAAGACCATAACTTTACTCTTCCCTGCATCCACCTTTAGATTCCGTTTCTTACACACTCCCAAACTCGTCCACTAAGCCTTGCAGATCCTCTTCGTCTTCACTCAACAACACAGTATCATCTGCAAACAACAGTACAAGGAGTTTCCAAACACTGCCCTCTCTCACAAGGGTCTCTCCAGCATCCACTGCCCTACCTTGTTTCTCTTTTATTACCCCAACCGTATACAGACTGAACAACTATGGAGACATGACACATCTTTGCTTCAATCCAACCTTGATATAGAAAAATTCACTCAGTTCACAATCCACACACACTGCAGCTTTAGCACCTTCATATATACTCTTCACGGCCTTCAGCAACTTCCCATCTACTTCATATATTCATAATACTTTCCACAATCCTTGTCTGTCCATCATGTCATATGCTTTCTCCAAATCCATGAAGGCCGCATGCTACTTCTTTCCCTTCTCTAGAAACTTTTACATTAAAGATCTAACAATGAATACCTGATCTACACAACCTTTTCCCTTCCTAAAACCTCCCTGTTCTCCAACTAATTCCTCTGTTATTTCCCTACCTCTGTCAATAAGTATCCTACCACATACTTTTCCTATTACACTGAGAAGACAAATGCCCCTATGATTACCACAAACTTCTTTTTCTCCTTTTACTTTGTACAAAGGAATAATTATGCCGGACTTCCAATCCTCCGGGACTCTACATTCCTCTCAGGCCAGTCTGCATATCTTCCACATCCATTCTACTACTATGTCTCCTCCATGCTTCAGCATTTTACCACACACGCCATTAATTCCTGGGGCTTTCCCCAATTTGACTTTCTTCATTGCTTCCACAACTTCCATCCTACTGATTTCTTCCTCTCTTCTCAGATCCCTCCTTCTCCCAGCTGTTCCTCAGCCACTTATACTCGCATCACTTTCATTCTCTATGTTCAACAATTCCTTAAAGTGCTTTCTTCATCTGCTCACTTTTTCTCCCTTCTCCACTAATAATCTACCATTTTTATCTTTGACTCCCCAACTAACTTCTTTGGCACTCTATCTAACTTTCTTTATCTCTTTCTAGAATATTTTCTTACATTCCCTCCATTTTACACTCATATCCCTTCTAAATTCTTCATCCAATCTCTTCGTACTCTCTCTTACTAATCTCTTCACCTCTCTCTTCCACTCTACATACAACTCTCTCTTCCGTCTCTCAACTTCTTCTACGCCCTTGTTTCTCATCCACTCACTATATGCTTTCTTCTTTTGTGCCACAGCCTCCCTCACCTCTTCATTCCACCATGCTGTTCCCTGCATGCCCTTTCATCTTCCCTTCACCCCACACACCACCTCACATGCTGCGCACATTTCTTCTGTGAATATCTTGCACACACCTTCCACGTCCCCCATCTGCTCCAATTCATATTTACCCAATTGCTCCTCCACTTCCCTCCTATATTCTGCCTTTTTTCCATCCTCTTGTACCCGTTCCACCCTCCTTGCATATACTACTTCCTGTCCTTCCCTTTCTCCATTTCATTTGACTCCCCTAGCCTCTATACACTATTGCATTGATTACACACCTTCTCATCCTTTCATCCACACACACATAATCAATCATTGCCTTCCGTTCATTCAGTTCACCCCCCACCCTTCTCATCACTCACAATGTACAACTGTGGATCATTTTGTGCCTGAAGAGGGCATTGGCTATCACCAACCCCCTCCCGGCATAGATGTCCACTAAAGCACTGCCATTCTCATCCATCTCTGCAGGCACACCCCACTCGCCAAGTACTCCACTCACCGTCACATTCCCTACTTCTCCATTCATATCTCCAATCAAAAACACTCTCTCATTCATTTCAGACTTTTCCATGCACACTTCCACATTTATCCAGAACTCTTCTCTCACTCTACTTGCACGATCTTGCGTTGGCGCATACACGCACACAATCACCCACATTTGCAGTCCAACTTTCAATCTTACCCACACAATCCTTGAGCCAACTGACCCATACTTTCTTATAATCTCCTTCCATCTACTCACAACAATACACACTCTGTCTTTTGCCATCTCATTCTCACCTACTCCCACACACATACCCCATCCGTACTCCCCTTCTCTCACACTCTTACCTATTCATTTAGCTTCAGTTAATCCACATATATCCACTTTCGCACCCTCAAGCACCTGGACAGTCTCTCTTTCACCTCATCATTTGCACCCCTTACATTCCAAGCAGCTATCTGTACCATGTCCTTTGAAACATTAATGAAAACATGCTGCTTATATTTATTCTTTTACTTTATTACTTTCGGGACCGTCTGTTGGCGAGGCTCCAGCTCCCCAAGAATGTTCCAGTAATTTGTTCGGGACGTCCCAAATGCGGTCCCCGACAGAGGCCTCGGAAGGCTTTTTAGGGGGTACTAGGAAGACTAAAACGTGTGTTCGGAGGTGAGCAGGCTGTTGGGAACTATATTGGGGACGACTGTGAAAATATTGGCCCAAACTCTCTACCGATTCGGCCAGCGTTCTTGGGGGCTGGTATTACTGTCTACCTTTGTGTTATGATCATGACTGGAAATACCTTCCCTGCAAAGACGACCATTCATTCCTGTTTTGACTATATGCAGATAATTTTATTCACCTTAGAGAAGATATCTCGTATCGAGGGAACTGTATAGCATCTCTTCCATTAGACTTTTTTCTTTTGTTTTATTCTGCTCCTCTTCTGTCTTTCTTTCCATCATTCTTTCCTTTTCCTTCAGCCTACGGGTGACTTTACACTCTCTCTTCTGTCTTTCTTTCCTTCATTCTTTCCCCTTCCATCTGCCTATGGGCGACTCTACATAGAATGACAAGCCAAATGGTTCCTTGTACACCAGGAAGCCATTTACTACGCTGGTGGTAACCGTATAACCAAGTTATGCCACCTGATGGTTTAGTGAGTAATCAAGGCGCTCCAATCGGATTGAGCCTATGCAGGTTTACATCCAAGGGATGGTTGGGGTTTATTGCTCAAGTAATGCCACTCAGGGATGAGTGAGGCTGGTCACTCTCATCTCAAATGTCAGGACCAACTTGCCCAGCCCCGGGCTTCTACGCTCTTCATGGTGCAACATAGGATTGGATGATGGATGGGTGGATGGATTATTCTATGAACCCCAGCACAAATTATATTAGCTTAAAATAGGTCACTTGTACCTATGGGGTGACAAGGAACAATATTCATTAACACTGTCAGTATACCTCTAAACTTTTCATGTAATCATTTGCAAACAATTATGTATTACAACAAGGAAAATCTCTTGTACTGTCCATGTTAAATATTGGGTTGTTTATGTGAAACGTTTGAGGCTATGGACTTCATTCTCTACTCAAGCACCGCGGTAGCTGAGGGGTTAGAGTTGCAAGCTTTGAAGATGTTGGCGCCTCTGTTGTCCAGTTCAAATTGTGATGTGGCAGATGGCGTCCCTCGACTGGTATCGCCCTTTGTGGGTTGGTGGGTAGAAATAATCTAGATGATTCAGTGGCTATGTATCATTGGACAGTACGTGAATAACTTGCCACGGGATCAAAGGCCTAAGTTAAGGAAATGAATACCGAGGTGGAGCACCTGGCACCTACCCCACCATTAACCTGCCCCATCCCGACCACTTTTCCACCACTGACTCCCCCCAATCCCGACCATTTTTGGAAAAAAATTTTCTGGGCTCAAACCTCCGCTTTTGGTGAGAAACATCGAAAATTCATAGAGAAATCGCTCACCTGAGGTTTAAAATACTTGATCCATGTAGAAGTACCTCCTAACCTTACTGAGTTTTCTAACAGGCTGGCACCAAAGAAAACGAGTTCTATGGGAGGGTAACTATTTCACACCACTCATAAACCGTATTTATTTATTTACGTTGTACTAATTTATATGTAGTACAAGAGTATATTGGTTTTCAAACAGTAATATAGGCATTATAAGCATTGTTTCACTCACTAACTCATCACCATACCTGACCTATTTTTGCCACATTACCTGATCATCATTTCTGACTGTTTCTTCCTCTAATGCTATGTAAAGTTTGTCCCCACATTGTCATCGATTGGGGAATCACTCTGGCCCTGAATTTCGTACCATGGCATGACATGGCTTTACTGGCCAGGTCACTGATAACAGGTGAATTGCTGAGACAATGGCATCCAGGGGGGGGGGAGATCATGCTGGGAAAGGCATTGTCCCTGCCTGGCATCTTGTAGAGGAATGTGTCCCGTGTATACGTACCAAAAATCACTCGCGAAAATTGAAAATTGTGCAAATTAGAGACCTTGCAATTGATTTGCGTTTATGTACGTCGACGGGATTGGCAGTGACAAAACGTGTGGACGTTAATTCACGTTGGCGGGACGCCGCGGGTAAACATTACTCTTTATTCAGCATTATATCTATAATGTATCACTTTACAGACTGGAGGGGAAATAAATATTCATCGTTAACCTTTTCACTACGAGGTGGTTCTGGCAAGCATGGAAAAACTACTCAGATTCTGAAATAAAATTTTTAAAACATCATCACAGCCTAGGAGAGTGAATAAGGCTGTGGTAATCCTAGTATCTGCACTGCAGGATCGTATCCCTTCTTTATAGTCTGGAGGCCAAACCCAGAATTTTGAGTTTTTATGCACCCAAAATTCCAGAAGTGGCACCCCTGTTGTTTGTCATCTATGGACCTTAGACAGCATCCCCAGGGCAGATGCCGGGGTGAAAATGTGTCCAGAGCTGAGATGGAGCTTGGGTTTTATAAGCACGTATAGGCACAAATTAGGAGAAAATAAGACATATATGTTACGACATCTATGTTATTATCACTTTTATTATATTTCTGTTTATCTTTCCAGGAGATCCTTGAGGAATCAGTACTTACCTGGCACTACCAATAAATAAGTACCTATAATAAAATACTACCTACTTACCTTCTTGGCATTTCTTCTCTCCCTTGGCGAAGGGTTACACGTTGGGAGCCCAGTAGCGTTAGACGCGTGATTATGTTTGTTAACGTGTCGGTTTACAAGGGTGTTTAAGGCTATGACGTGCCAGTCAATACATCATCAGTGTTCATTATTTTGGAAATTGCTGGGTATGAACAAATGATGGTTGTTGGTTGTAAAGACTGAATTTGATGCCATCCAAGGAAATAGCTGCTATATCATTGATACTATGGCCTTGGTTCAAGCACTTGGAAAACCGAAGGATGTCCACACCTTCGGTGGTCTATCAGACATCCTATAATATTGTTCTGGCCAAATTTGCTCATCAGTGCAAACGAGTAGATGTCATCTTTGATGCATACAGTGCAGACTCAATCAAAGGAATGACAAGACAAAGCCGATCTGGAAAGAATAGGCAAATCTGTCAAATAACTGAAGGAAGAGATGTTCCACTACCTTCACAATGGCCAGAATTTATATCCTTGACAGAAAACCAGACCAACCTTGTCAGTTTTCTCACAGATGAACTGCATGATAAGAGCAAACTACTCCAACAGGATCCTGAACTGGACATTGCTGGAGGTTTCAAAGATAATGACGATGTGGTAACCACAGGCTGTCGTGATGCATCCCATTTAAAATCTCACCAAGAAGTAGACACAAGAATGGTGTTACATGGTGCAGATGCTGCCAGGTGTGGATTTCAAACAATGGTTGTTGATAGCAAGGACACAAATGTTCTTACTCTGCTCATACACTTTGGTGCCAGTCTTCCAAAACAAGTATGACTCAAAGCTGGAACTTCAAAAAAGTACTGTTTTATTGCTACACACAAGATCAGAGCTACACTTGGCCTGGACCTATGTAACAATATCCTCAGTTTCCATGCCCTCTCTGGGTGTGACACGACCAGTCAGCTTTGTGGCATAGGAGAGAAAAGTGCCTGGAAGACCTATCAAGAAAACCCACATCTCCTGGATGGCTTTGGTTATGGGCTGCTCTCTCCACAGAAACTACAAAATGCTGAGAAATTTGTAGTCATTATATATGCATCAAAGTCTACCCTCACCTCAGTAGGTGAACTTCACGCTCAGCTGTTCTGCATTAAAGCTGCAGAAAAACTTCCTCCAACACAAGATGCTATGATTCAACACGCCAAGCGAGCACACTACCAGGCTTTGATATGGCACCATGCACTAGAAGTCAAGCCCTCATTGCCAAGTCCCAAAGAGTATGATTGGAAAGAAGAAGATGGTGGACATCTTGTACCACTTCCTGTGACCAAGCTTCCAGTCCCTGCTACATGCATTGCACTTGTGAGCTGTAGCTGTAAAACCTCATATATTTCATCTAATTGTTCTTGTAGGGGACACAATTTGTGCTGCACAAGGGCCTGCATTTGTTGTTGTGAGAACAATGTGTGCCTCAATCCTCTTGATCCTTGGGCATAAGATGATGAAGATTGTGACTCAGATGATAAGGAGATCTGACGTATTACTGTTGCCTGAATCCTCCTAATACTTGGCACAAGATATGATAAAGACGGTGACTCAGATGATGACATCTGTTGTACTGGTATTGCTGTTAGATTGATAAACTGGTTCAACATGAAGATTATGTAATACATGTTTTAACAATTATTTTGTTGTCAGAGAAAACTTTTGCATAACACGTCAACTGTACAGCACTTGTTTATCTAGGGGTCTTTATTTTCAGATTAATTTTGAAATATGACTGCTCGTAGTATTCATACGAATAACACCGAAGTAAGTGTCATTGTTATTTGTTATTTTTGTGTAATCTTGAAGATAAAAAACATACTAAAGAGTAAGGAATAAATCAGGAAACTTTGGAACATACATGAAAGCTTGCTATTAGATCCTACATCTCCTGCTCCAAAAGCCGTCTTCATCTGGGGAGAAAATATGCTCATTTTATATACGTTTAGATAATGGCATTTACTTGGTCTCAGGACGCAATGCCAGACTGGCACCTGGGTGTTTAGGTAAGCTGAGGGTATGGGTAAGACCCGTAGGGGGTCCACTGCTTTTGGAATTTTCGGTGCCTAAAACTCCTTATCTAGGCTACTTTTTAAAATTGGCCTCCAGACTATTAGTGACTGGGTGGCAACAATGATTAACTTACCCTAGTGCTGTCCAGTAGAAACCCTTAACAAAAAGAAAATACATTTGCACCAGGAAAGTACGTGGAGCTCTTGCAGAGCATACGTGCGTGGTAATGAGACACTCGATCATGCCGTGCATAATAGTTTCCACTGTAGTGTCGCACATGTCAGCTTACTCAACATTGTTTTTGTTTTTCATTTAACCATTTCATTAAAATTACAGGTTTTGTAACCTATTTAGCTTTACTGCGACATGATTTTATTTAGATCGAGATCGTTTATAGTATTTCACCAGATTAAATCTTCCCAAATTTCGTTTTTACATATAAAGTCTGTGTGTGTGTATGTAATTCACCGGGTCGGTCAGGATCACTTGATGGTCGTGATCGTCAGCTTTTACCCTCCTGGAAGGGAGCTGAGAGCTCATATAGTCCGATCTAAGGGCAAGGCTGTGATCATCACACACGCACACACCCGTCCCCTTGCTCCAGGGGGACAGTAACCACCCACTTCGTCAGTGAAACTTTTTTGCAACCTTTGTGAGGCGCGAACTCTCGTCCACCAGTTGGCAAGCGAGAGCGTTACCACTGCACCAGCGAGCGGTGTGTGTGTGTGTGTGTGTGTGTGTGTGTGTGCAGTGCCTTCCTACATTATCTCGCCATCATTTTGGAATTACTCTCCTCATGTGTTCTTAATAAGTAAAGGTCATTCGCCCCCTAGCTCCCCCGCCTATACATTATTTTTATCCAGTTTGCTGTTAGTCTTCCTTTTGATTCTTCCTCAACCAGCCCAAAGGGCATACCCTCATTACAATTCTCCCTTCTTATTGTAGTGACAGTTCCCTTGCTCCGTCCATGCAAAACTATTCTACGGCATTTTGTGCTAACCCTTCTGTACGGTTCATGTTTCCTGTTTTTCAAGACTTCTGTTCCTGGTTGTCACAGCCAATAATTATCAGGCAATATATAATATTTCTGCCTGAGTGACGAATTTCATAGGAAGTTCATCACTGCTTTCATAATTATTTTTATGTTTTTATCACACCACTCCCATATCCCGATTCCCTGCTGGAATACGTGATAAAGTATGATCCAGAAGCACTTTGCTTTATGCTCTTTCTAAATCAATCATAAATATGTAATATAGAACTATAGCAATGTATAGAATGGTGCGTCTTCTTTGATTAGAGAAAGAAATATTAAACGGGATAGCCACGAAGGAGAGGAACACAGTTTGTGCAAAAACTGACTTCCAGTAAACTATCCTGTCTACGGCTACACCCTTCTTCCATAGCACATCATCACCATCGTCCGATATGCATGGACTGAGAAGAATAAACAAATTGAAAAAATAAAACACGACTGAGGAAAAGTACCGTCAGAATGCTCTGAGAAAATTGGTTTCATATCCATTCCCTACTCACATTTCCTTCCAGCCTTAGTTTATGTGGCATACTTTCTAGTAAGAAAACTATCGATACTTTGTGCTAATGCAGCTTAGTGAAAAGGGAGGCGAAGTGACTGGTGGAAAATTTTAAAGTAAGGGTAACTGATGACCAAGTGCAGAAGAACAGAGTTATAGTGAAAGTTATTGGACACGTGAACAGAAACTAATAAACAACGGTGTTAATGAGAGAGAGAGAGAGAGAGAGAGAGAGAGAGAGAGAGAGAGAGAGAGAGAGAGAGAGAGAGAGAGAGAGACAGACAGACAGACAGACAGACAGAGATGCAAGAGGACGTGCCAGAAAGGGAGCTCTGGTGCTGAGAGTGTGGGATGAGGCCCCCACCTTCTCGTTCACGCACAAGCTGTTTGCCCATTTATGCAGGACCCGCGTGTTTGCAATTCAGATTTTAGCTGCACCACTTGCTGGAAAGTTTTTAAACCTGTGAACTAACGCTGAGCCACAAAACCACAATTTTGCCAAATGCTTAAAATTCTTTTTCTTACGTTTGATGAGAAACTTTATACACTGAATTGTATTTAGAGCATTTGGATGATGAAGTAGTTCATTAAATAATTTAGTTTAGTCAAGTCTTTCATATACCCACCTCCAGACTACTTTGTTTGGCTAAGTAGATACCTATAATAATGAAAACCACCAAATATCTCAAATCACACCTAATTCACCATGGAGTCTTACACTGATATTCTGGTTACCGACACTCCAAAATATTTTATTTAGGTGCGGCGCCTGGCAGTCAAGGAGTAAATCCGTTCCCATTAACGCCTCCAGTAGTAACAGTAGTTGCAGCCCCTTATTCATCTGAATGTGAACCCAGCAGACTCCTGGCCGAAGATCTCTGTCTCCTGCAGTCCATCATCTCACTTTCAAGGGATAAGGAACGGGTTCAAGGGCGTTTGCATAACCAAGCAGCGGAGTGGTCCAGCTATGTCAGTGCCACCACGCGAAAGCGCCCCTCTCCAATACCAACGCCTTCAGTACCAGGGTCTTATATACTTAATTGTTGCCACCAACAAGCGAATATATTCATTTTACGATAAAACTGTTGGTGTTGTTTTATTAATTTATTCATATATTTATGTATGTATTATTGGATCTCACAACACGTGATAACACAGCCGTGAATCCCATTCTGATATTACTGTTACTGTTTACTGCTGTAGCCGAAGCAAAAGGTCAAGAACGACACAAGGTGGCCATGCTAGCAGGATGATTATGTAGGTGTAAACTTGCCTTTCTCAAATACAATATTTTGTTAGGAATATAACCTCTCCAACAAGTTGACGGTGATTCTGCTTTACTGTGTATCACAAGACGATATCTTTTACTTCAGGAGACATCTTTCCTAGGTATGAGGGTCGAAAAGCTTTCCACGTCCCCTCGTTAAGTGTCGGCTAGTGATTTATTGATGTGGTAGTTTCTAACCTTTCCAGTAACAAAAGGTCAGACCAGGGTTATCTGCAGAGTTACATGAACTAAAAGATCATTAACTTCAGTTAATCATCAAGTTGTCTCGAAACTGCCGTACTTGGAACTGAAGACCATATTTTCACGAACATCTTCATAATCTTGGAATCTCTGTTATCAAGAAGGTCGCTCTGTTAAATGTGCAATGGTCATAAAGTGTACATGCAGAGTAAGACACTACAGTATCACAAACTTCCACTTATTCTGACACACTTCCCATTCTCTTCTCTATCTTAATAACGCCTCACTTTACCACTCATGCATTGCCACACCACTCAGACTACCATGTTTCACACACTCCTCACCCGTTATATTGCCACAGGGCACAATGTCACACCTCACACCAGGCTCGTATTGCCACACGTCATATAGCCACACCAAACATTGCCATACCTCAAACGAAGATTATATTGCTCTACATCACACCACCACTACCACACCACAAACACTGACACCACTCACACACACACCTCAGACTGTTTTGTATTACACTGCCATATATATCACTCTGCCACACCACACACTGCGATATCACAAACCGCCATGCTACAGACTGGCATACCGCAAACGCGCCTCACCCTGTCTCACATCACGTTGACCATCACACTCACTGTCCCACACATACCTCATACTGCCACACATCATATTGTGACACCACACACTGCCAAACCACATATTTAATATACCTTACACTTCTACTACTCACATTGGTTCACCTCATACACATATCTCACATTGTCACACCGCACACAACCACACCACAACCTACAGAGGCACACTTCACACCACACCTTCCTTCTCCTTCTGAAAGAGAGAGAGAGAGAGAGAGAGAGAGAGAGAGAGAGAGAGAGAGAGAGAGAGAGAGAGAGAGAGAGACTCCAAGTAATAATGACAGTGGAGAAGAGGATTAAGTTGCTGCAGAATCTATGGACAGATGACCCAGTTACCCTGATATGGACAATACATACAATAAAGTAATGTGAAAGACATTGGATGGACTGGATTTAAAAGGACAAAAAATGAACACGATTTAAAAGGTAAAGTAAATTGCTTTGCCACCGAGATTATAAAAAACAAAAAAGTGTCCGTGCTGGAGTACCAAAGGAGAACAGCGGTTCTGGAAGGTCCTGGAAGCATGTACACGTAGAGGACGTATTCTGTGTACCATATCCTGGTACTGTAATTATTTTATAATGGTAGCAAATGCTATACATCCAGCAATATTTTAGTGGCACATATGACCCTGTATCACAACACTTTTTCGTCTTAACGTCGTTGACAACTGCCACTTGGATTGTTAGACCAGAATCGGAATAAGAAACAATAATGATTGTTCAAAGAACACAGAGACCCCACGTGGCAAACTTGATCTAGATCCTTGCCGTGTGATTGCTCTCCAGAACTGAATCACTTCTACCCTTCCCAACACAAAACGTATGTTGCAAGTCGCATCCAAATAAAATCAGATATTCATGTGATATATTTAAGATATATTTACAACATGAACTTTGATCTTGATCGGTCAACTTACCCTTTCATCAACCTGCACCAAAATTTACTTACTTCATCCTAGATCCTATAGTTAGGTAATGCAACATCGATGGCTACCAAATTATTTAATACTCAGCAGTTGACTTTTCCATGTATCACTACCTTCGACCGATTTCTCACACACACACACACAAATCACTTCATTCTTCCCGACTCATTAAAAATTCCACCAACTTTGGTCCAGATGATATGGGACTCTTTTATTTTACCATGCATTAACATCTGACCTGTTTTTCTCAAAATGGAATTTCTTATCGCTGACTATTCCTTAATTCTACCAGCAAGTTTGGTGCAAATGGAATAAAACTGATTGAGCTATTGAGTCAAACATTTCATCTTACCTTGTAACTTTGACCTTTCACGAATTGCTCTCAAAATCGAATCTGGCTTTTCTTTCTGTACCCTGAACCTTCCCACAAAATCTGGCAAAGTAGGATAAAAATGATTTTATTTGACATTACTTGTGACCTTGATCTTCGATTTTTCCATGAGGCCATAACCTTTGACTGATCTTCTCAAATGAAAGTTTTTTTTTTTTTTTTTCCAAACTTTTAACCTTTGCATTGAGATTCGTCCATATCGGATAAAAACTATTTAAATCGACCTTGTAGCGTGACACTGACCGCTGATGATTCTAAAGAAACATAGGTCTACCCCTTGATTGATCCTGAACACTTCCACAAAACTAGTGTTCAGATCAGAGCAAAACTGGTATAGTTATTTTACTCACAGAGAGGAAATTAGATCGAAATTTGACTTGCTGTGTGTCCTTCATTGTTAAATAATTGATCTCAAAACCGAATTCCTTTATTCTTGAATTAACCTTATCCCTTAAACCCAGTTCGGTCTCTCACACTCTCATTCACATTCACACTCACGCTCTCACTCACACTTAATCTCACTCTCACTCTTACTCACACTTTCACTTTCACTCTCACTCTCACTAACTCTCACTCTCACTCACACACTCACTCACACTCTCACTCGCACTCCGACTCTCACTCTCACTCTCACTCTCACTCTCTCACTCTCACTCCCACTCACACACACTCACACTCACACTCTCACTCACACTCTCACTCTCACTCACACTCACGCTCTCACTCACACTCACGCTCTCACTCACACTTACTCTCACTCTCACTCTTACTCACACTCTCACTCTCACTCACACTCACACTCACACACACTTTCACTCTCACTCACACACGCTCACACTCTCACTCACACTCTCACTCACACTCACACTCTCACTCTCACTCACACTCCGACTCTCACTCTCACTCACACACTCACACTCGCACTCTCACTCTCACTCACACTCACACTCTCACTCACATTCTCACTCACATTCTCACCCACACCCACACCCACACACACACACACACACACACACACACACACACACACACACACACGCATTTACAGACTAAAAGTGCCTCGCTCTGGGTATCTGAAAGGAAAAGTGAATGTAGAGAAAATTAAGTTATATTTGACATATTTAATGATCAGTTATGGGTGCCCCGCTTGTTTGGAAACATAATTCTATCCTTGGTTGGGAAAAGTTGGGAGAGAGAGAGAGAGAGAGAGAGAGAGAGAGAGAGAGAGAGAGAGAGAGAGAGAATCGAAAATGATAAAAAAGAAAAAGAACAAGGCAACACCACCAAAAAAGAAATCCTACCGAAGTTTAGCTCCATGGGAGACACCAGGAAAAGAAAAACGAAATATCTTGCTCAGGAATTTATTTAATGCATAAAACATTGTTAACCTTGCGGCTAATTTACATTAATTTACATCTAAGATACTGTGATGTTATAAAAATACATATTTATCTATCTGTGTATCTATGTATCTAGATGTATGCGTGCGCGCTTGTGTGTGTGTGTGTGTGTGTGTGTGTGTGTGTGTGTGTGTGTGTGTGTGTGTGTGTGTGTGTGTGTGTGTGTGCTCTCACCTTACGAATGAAAGAAAATATTTGTTTCCTGTGATTGGATCGTAACTATCCCTACCAATAGTTCGTAAGTATCACTATCAATGGGCAGTGCAGCGTAAGTCCCATTATTTAGGTGGTATGAAAACCACTAATATATGTCCCACAGCTTCACTAGTTGTTATTTTCACCTGGCATTTGCGTTTTGTTTATGAGAGACTTTGATACAGAATGTCTGAAAATTTATCAGTTCAATATTTTTACTGTGAGGCAGTGTGTAGTGCATTCCGTTTTCAATAACGCACATGCTTTTGTTTGCAAATTTTCTAACTGCATGTCAATATCGTACGGGACAGACAGATTCACAACAACAAATATGAACGAGATGAAAGAGGGAGAGGCTAGAATGTCCTCAGACTCAATTGTGCCAAAACTCTCTCTCTCTCTCTCTCTCTCTCTCTCTGTATATATATATATATATATATATATATATATATATATATATATATATATATATATATATATATATATATATATATATATATATATATATATAAGACCCCCTTTATGAAAATATTGTTAAAATGGTGGATAAACTGGCCAGAGTCAGAAAGATAATTTTAAGGAAATTCGCCGGAAACTGTTGAAAGATGTCATCCTGTCAGCAGATCAGTTCAGGGATGCTGAGGTCAGCAGGCATTGCGGGCTGTAAGTTTGTGTCCCAGAGCCAGGGGTTTACAGCCTTAGTAACTTTTTCTTATCACTCGTGTCTGCTTCTGTTTTCGACTTCTTTCTTTCTGTCTGTCTGTCTGTCTGTCTGTCTGTCTCTCTCTCTCTCTCTCTCTCTCTCTCTTTCGTCAAGCAACACTCAGCGTGTGCATCACCAGCAAACACCAACTGATCGAAGTGCCGAATATTTGATTTGGCACTTGGCTTGACATTCAACAGATTACTGTGAAAATCGAATTTCTTCATCATTGCCGAAGCGTTAACACTTTTATTAACACTGGTTAAAATGATATAAAAACTAAGTTCACTTTTTCCCTATAACCTTCATCTTTCCCTGTGGGGGTGATTTTTGATTGATTTTTCCTCAAATCAGATCTCTCTACCCTTATTTCAACCTGGATCATTGCACAAAGTTTAGCCAAAATCGGATAAAAACTGTTTAAGCTGCTCATGCCATATGACCTTGACCTTTAACCTGTTACTGAAATAGGTCACTTTTTTTTTAGTGATTATCAACCTATTTACCAAGTCCGATCAATATCGTCTCAAACCTGTTTTACGAGTACATTTTCTTTAAACACATACACACAGCTCGAACATTGTCTTTGCCGTGTGACCTTGACCTTGACAGTTTGTTAACAAAATTTAATCCATTAGTTCTTGGCGTACCCTAAACCCTTCCATTAAGTGGGGTTCAATTGACTAGTTGTTCTTTGCACCGAATCATATTAACCTTGTCCTAACCGTTGCAGAAGAACTGGTATAAATTGGATAAATGCTTTTTGGGCTGACATTGCTTAACGTTGGGCTACATTTCTGAAGAATAATAAGTCTACACTGAGTTTACCCCTCAATTAGTCCACTAAATTTGGCTAACAGGAATAATTAGGCCTATATTTGATTTATTGTGTAATAAAATAATGTTGGATTACTTGGTTGCCAGACACACACACACACACACACACACACACACACACACACACACACACACACACACACACACACACACACACCACTCAAAACTTAACACCCGCGACTCACTAAATATGAAGAAACGGTTACTGGGTATTCTTGTAACAAACGGCATTAGACATAATTATCATACGAGTAATATTATTCGTAACTACTACTATCCATTTCAGAGGCGGAGTTGCGCTGTTTTTCGCAAATATCTCCTAAGCGAATCGTTGGATCAGTATGATATTTCAACAGAGTACTTTTGACATCCGGGCCTAATTTATGACCCTTAAACCATACTGCTACATATGTTACATTAGGAGTTTACTGAAGGATATTAAGCCTAATCCAGTCATCAAATCTAAGGTGTTATACAAAATCGGACGAGTGCGACTGTGTGGGGTAGCTCCTCCACTAACACCCTGAACAACCCTCTGACCATTCCTTCCCTACCCCCCAATATCGCGTTCACCCCCTCCCCGTTTCCCTCTTCACTCCCAGTCACACCATCCCTCTCCCATCTTTGCACTTTCGTTTTCTTTTTTCATTCTAATTGCATACATAATATTTGAATATGACAGTGTGTATATACTTATCATACATTAGTAATATTATTTAACACAGTTACACAGTATTGTAATAATGGTAATAACTTCTCCGAGAAGGTTCAGGCAACAAGTGATACAATTTGTAGTTCGTGATTTTCAATGGTTGACCATAAACACTGCAAACATATAGGCATAGCTTCTATTACATGTACGTAATCATCCTGATGTACAGTACTTTCTACGCGAAATACGACTTGCATCCATTGCAAATAATCATATCAAAATACGTCTACAACTACATAACATTCTTACATTATAATACAGTGCTGGGATAATGAGGGAGGGACACAAGAGTGATGAAGGAGGCGAGGAGCTCGGGGAGAATAGGAGGGATAACGAGGACGAGAAGGGGGAGAAGTAGGGGTAGTTAAGGAATAGTTTGGGAGGGTGTTGGGGGGGCAACACTTTCCTTCGAATGCGTCAACATGACTAGTCGACTTTCTGTTATTTTTCACGAGTAAACTCCTCACATAACATAAATACCAATATGGTTTAAGGGTCATAAATTAGGCCCGGATGTCAAAAGTAGTGTGTTGAAATACCATACTGATCCAACGATTCGTTTAGGAGATATTTGCGATAAACAGCGCAACTCCGCCTCTGAAATGGATAGTAGTATACTCTCTTCAATTTAACTATACGGAAAACTACCATTTCAGTATCAAGCTGGCTGTGCTGTTGCCAGATATTAATGTTTGGTTCTGATGTAAGACAGAAGTGCTGTGGAAGGGAAGAAAGGCCAAAGTTTTGTCGTATTTTGTGACTGAACTTGGCGATGTAGGCTAAAAAAAAAAAAAATGAGCGGAAGTAGGCTGCATAAGGACGATTCATCTCCGCCAAGTTAAAGTGAATGGTAAATACAGCATTAAAAAATACAGAACTCAATATCAGGAAACAATAATTTTCCCTTATAACTGAAATTCCAGTTTACTAAAGCAATTTTGGCTTTGTGATCTCTCATCACTGACCAACAGTCATAGCCATCATAAGTGTTCAAGGTGCATCGCGTGATGGACATAGCTGCTTTGCATTTCCCGCCAGCGTTTCAAGTCCTACCTACTTTCTATGGTATCCAGCGTACAATGTAGATATGGTGCAGGTGGGTGAGTGATGGTGCTATTGGGAGAGTTTAAGAAATGACAGGATCGTCATTCTCGTGTGGAAAGATGACGTCTGAGAGCAGGAGTTACTACAAAGTGTGTAGCGTGACGTGCCCTGGCCACTCTTTATGGCTCCCCATTCTCCTTCCCATCGCCTGCTTGGCATTAAATAATCACCATCCTCTCACCATCATCCACATCACCCCAGCCTGACACTTTGCACTTGGGAGGGGAAGTGTAATGTACATGGAGATAATTTATAATGAAAGTACGTAGCATTCATTGCATCCATGGTTCTAGGTAATAACTTCAAGGATGCATTCAATCCGCTGCTTTTACATCTTCGTAAGAACCTAAAGCATTTAAATTAAAGCTCACTGCAATCTGAGAGCTTTGCAAGGAATTAAAATCATGTTTAGGTATGGGTAATTCATTTAGAGCCTTCAGTAGCTGGGTAAAGATCTGCTCCCTATCGTCATAATTCTGACTAAGGATAGTCAAAGCCGCCTCATAATTATCTTCTTCAACAGGTAATTCACATATCAACTTGCAAGGCGTGCCCTTGACATGTTCCTAAAAGACAGGAGAGTTTACTTACACTGAAGATGCCTTTTCTGTCATAGACTAAGTATTTAAATTTATCCCACAAGGTCTTCCGGTTTTGTTCCCCATCAAACTCTGACAGCATAATTTCTGGTAGTGTGGCTTTACTACGCAGGTCCACAATTCGAGAGTCTGAGGTAGTATTAGCTAATTTTATTCCAAGCAACTTTATGTTTGTTATATATTCCTCTAAGTTACTTTCATATTTCGTATTATCTGATTCAAACAGAATTTTATTATCTTTCTTCGCAATAGCTGCTTCTAAATTAGTATAACTTTCTTCGTACTTAGTCCATCTGCCCTTTAAAATGTTTAAAAAACTACCTAATTTCTCCTTGGAGAGTGGCATTTCCTCTAATGCTTCATCACAGTAGTTTATAGATCTCGTTACTCATCCTGCCTTACCACTCATTAACGTCTTTAACAAAGAAGTAGACATTTGGGTGATTATCTTATTTAACTTTTAAATTCCCTTATTTGCACTTTAAATTGTGATGATTGTGGGGAAGGTTTTATTTTAAACCTCCCCCCATGGGTTGTTAAACCGTTTGAGTTATACCTTTGTCCCCACAATCATAACCCCTATATAAACAAAAAATTACCCTGAGCTGAGAAGCAATTGACCACTTTAATATTCCACTGGACCACCCAAAGCCTGAGCAGCATGGAAACTTTCCCTCTTAAGTTCTATATAGTTCATGAATTTCATCAGGACCTCCTCTCTGCCTTGATGTTCCAATGAATACCGTCAGCCTTTAGAGTTGCCTGGAAGGGTTTAGCATTAAAATGGATAAAATCCCTTCCACTGCATATTCTCTGCAACTTCCTATTTATGGACCTGCTGACTAATTTATATGAGCCGTAACTAACTGATGCACCATATGGCAAATTTCTAGGCTCAAGGAGGGTTATGGCTGCATAGGACGTACACAGACCTTCAATTGCCCCCACCAAAATAATATATCAACTCTGTCGCTGATTAAATCGAAGTTGTATCTGAGATGTAGTAGACAGTGATTTATTTTGTAGGAGATAACCTCAGTTCACTTGTAGTCGGTGACAGGAGAAGATAAAGATGAGTCTGAGGTTGATTGTAGTTGTATTTTCTTCAAGGGGATAACTCAGAATTTATACTAAGTTTACTTCGTGAGCCTGACCCCTTTTTAACACCACCGTGCTTCTCTCTCAAGACCCCCTTCTCCCTTTCTCTTATAATTCCTTCTCTCTTCTTTCTCCTCCAACCTCCTAACTCCTGACTTCTCCTCTTTACTTCTGTATATGAGAACTTCCGTCACGTGGGCTACACTGTTGTCGAATGTTCTTCAAGTGTGTGTGTGTGTATGTGTGTATGGTAGCTTTCCAGTCATACCTTGCTGTCTGGCATTCCTGAGAGAGATTTTTGCTAACACATTTCCTTTGGCCTCTAGCGTATGACTTTCACTTAACCTCTAGCTTACATCTATGCTACCAGCTATTATTTGTGATATTTTAGAGTCCTGATACACATCTTCATAGCCTCCTGTATGCTCCAACTCTCTTACTGATATCCCTGTAGCGGCTTCTTACTTTCGGCCTGCTGCTACTTCTTAGTTAGTGCGGCCTAAATTGAAGTCCGACAATTCTAGTATAATTAATGTGACCACCATTAGTAAGCAGACACGTCCTCATGTACTTCCTACTACTGCTTCAGCGTTAGAGAGAGGGGTTAACTCTCCTTGGGGTAGCCTGGGAGCTGATGGCATTATGGAGGTTTCCCTCAGCAAGAACTGGGATAGGTTCCTTGGTAGTCGCTCACCTGTTGGTGGGCGGCATAAAATAACTAAGCACACTGGCCTCCCTCGTACTCCTTAAACTGTTGCATCCACTGTGTTACAACGTAATTGGAGGAATCTTGAATAAATTACACGATATAGCAATCTTGTCTATACACAGGCCGCCTCATTCACCACCATCACCTCAACCCCATCCTCATCTTCATTCCTGTGGCAAAAGTGTTCACCTTGGCATACTAGTTACGTACGCTGTGAAGTAGGGGAAAATATAGTTACAGCCAAAGGACAAGTATAATATCTAAAATGCAATAATCCCTGTAGGTTAAGATCGATTCATCAGTTTACACTAAATGTTGGTGTAGGACTGTAGTAACAAACACATTAGTCAGATAATAATTAAATCACCTGCAATAGCAGCAGTAGTAGTAGTAGTAGTAGTAATAGTAATATTAGTAGCAGAGTTACCACTGTCTGGTTGATCAGACCAATCAACGGCAGGCAACAATCTCCCCTCCATGGCTGTCCAGTGCAGTGAATCAATGTTCCCATGCGATGGACTGCACCTCGCCACGATGACGTGCGGGGAAGTTTGTGAACATTTGGTTCCTGGGTGGACCCCGCGGATGCTTCTCCAACCAGCTAACAGACCACCGTTTTAGGTTCCACATCATCTCGTTGAATATTTGGTTAAACATTTACCACCCAGCGTTGTAAATGATTTCCTGGGGATGATGGTCGTCACCACCCACTACCCACTGTACTAAATGGTCTATCTATCTATCTATAGCCCGACGCCCTAATCCCGCAAAGGGTGGCCGCAGACAAAACGCCTCCAAGTCGCTCTGTCACCCCTGTAATGATAGTGTTTCGTTGTAACAGTTGACTATATATGCCACTGGTATTCATGCACTTAAACGGTGCATAAATTATGCTAGGAAATGACAGTATTAACGCCCAGCTCACACTTCATCTGCCACGGCTTGATTTAAAACCAAGATACAGTGTCCCGTAAAACGGTAGGCAAACTCTACAACAGCAAATCGCTACCCCTAAAAAATAATTAATTTTCGAACCTAATTTCCCTTAAATAATTTTAACATAAACCCTTACCCACCACATCCTTCCCTTGAAACCTCACCCTTCACAAACGTACCATAAAAATTTACCCCGCACATTCTCACCATAAAAGCTCACCCTACTCACTCTTACCATGAGAACTCACCCCATATATTCCTATAATAAAAACTCACTCCACACAACCTTACCATACAAACTCACTCTACACAACCTTACCATACAAACTCACTTCACACATTCTTGCCATGAAAACTCACCCCGCACAACCTGTCCATGAACTCTCACCTCACACATACTTGCCATACAACCTCACCTCACACATACTTGCAACAAAACCTCACCTCACACATACTTGCCATAACACCTCACCTCACACACTTGCCATTAAACCTCACCCTACACAACCTTTCCATTAAATCTTGCCCGACCCATCCTCCCACAACTCATACATCCTGCTGTAAAAGCTCACTCTACACAGTTTTGCCATAAATCGTAGCCCGACATACCATTGCATAAATCTCAACCCACAAACCTTTCCATAATATCTCGCCCCACACAACCTGCCCTAAATCATTTTCTCAGAAACTTCGCCTCAAACGACCGTCCACAAAACTCCTGATAGAGTTTTATGCACAACGGATTTCCTGCCTTTTCCTGTGCTTTTCCTTCCACGGCAATTAACAGCTCGACGCTGTTCGTTCACTTTTGATTCAGTTAGGTAAAACACTGGTAAGACTGGTTCGTGATGCAGGTGAAACAAATGCTTCTCTTTGTAAAATGCTTAACCGCTTCGCTAAAGGGGTTTATTTTCAGCTAAATATCATGCCGGTATTCTGAAAAAGTATTACAAAAGCTTTTCTTACCTGGATGGTATCGGGTGGCACTAACGACAATATAATGTGCAAAATAAAGCATCACAGCCAAAGGTTATGACTTATCAGTGTAAACTAAATCTTCCCCATCTCTCTAAAGGATGGTATATCCTGTTCCATGATGACAGCGCAAAGTTTCACGACGAATTATGATCAATTCTTTATTATCCATTAGCATAACACCCGCGTTCAAGCAACGAGAACGAATGTTTTGATTTAATGTGTGTGTGTGCGTGTGTGTGTGTGTGTGTGTGTGTGTGTGTGTGTGTGTGTGTGTGTGTGTGTGTGTGTGTGTGTGTGCGTGTGTGTGTGTGTGTTCTTACCTAATTGTATCTTTACAGGAATGAGTCAAGCTCGTGCTGTCCCGAGTATTAAACAATTGCTATCATACATATCCTTAAATTTATGAATAGTTTTGGCACACACTATATCATTCGGTAGTGCATTCCACTGATCAATTGCCCTATTTGCCTCTGTATGTGTGTGTGTGTGTGTGTGTGTGTGTGTGTGTGTGTGTGTGTGTACAAAAAAATCAGTTTTTATCCGATTACAACCAAAGTTGAAGGAAGGCTTTATAGACAAACATGGCATAAGCCTATTTTTCTTTTCTTTTCTTTTTATCCCCCCCCCAAAAAAAAAAAAAAATGGTGGACGCTAAGGCCACAGGTGTATGTCAAACGTTGACGTATCTAAATAACATCAAGTTTTAATCAAAATAAGACCAAACGTGCAAAACAGCTTTCTGGGTAAGCCATGAATGAAGTGATTCTGTTTTGGAAAAATCAAAGTATAAGTTCACAGTGCAAAGCCAAATCTCGACCCGAGTGTCTGTGTGTGAACAAGGAAACAAAAGAATCTGTATCTGTACTGGATCAAATTTGGTGGATGGGTTGAACACCGCCCTAGGAGCAAGGATATTAAAATTAGGAAATTTGGTCAAATATCAAGGTCACATGGCAAGGCCAAATTAAAATTGTATGCAACTCTTGTGAAACGGTTGAGGATCAGGCAAGAAGACATTTGATTTTGACAACAACCATTTAAAGGTAAAGATCACAAGGTAAGGTCAAAGTTCGTTAAGCAAGGTCAACCCCAACAGTTCTGATCCGACGAACCAAACATGGAAGAATGATTAAAGGTTAGACAAGAAGGAAATTAGTCAGTGTTTAGAGTAACTAATCGAAGGTCAAGGTCACAAGACAAAGTCAGTTATTCCGTTCTAAGACCAGTTGTTAGGTGACGGTTTACTACTCTTGAGTATTCACTATTGTTTTATAAATCGGATAAGCATATATATATATATATATATATATATATATATATATATATATATATATATATATATATATATATATAAATCCCATTTGCACCCAGTGTCCTCAATATTGGACGGAACAGGGCATTTTCAAAATCTAATAAAGAAGGGAACTCCGGGGTAGGGACCTATGAGTTTCGCAACTATGAGCTGACAGGCGCAGAGCGGTACGCCTAGCACCCTTCCAGCAAAATGCCTCGCACAGGAACTCTGGGAGCCAATGGGTATTATATATATATATATATATATATATATATATATATATATATATATATATATATATATATATATATATATATATATATATATATATATATATATATATATATATATATATATATATGCTTATCCGATTTACAAAACAATAGTGAATACTCAAGAGTGCTAAACCGTCACCTAACAACTGGTCTTAGAACGGAATAACTGACTTTGTCTTGTGACCTTGACCTTCGATTAGTTACCCTAAACACTGACTTATTTCCTTCTTGTCTAACCTTTAATCATTCTTCCATGTTTGGTTCGTCGGATCAGAACTGTTGTGGTTGACCTTGCTTAACGAACTTTGACCTTACCTTGTGATCTTTACCTTTAAATGGTTGTTGTCAAAATCAAATGTCTTCTTGCCTGATCCTCAACCGTTTCACAAGAGTTGCATACAATTTTAATTTGGCCTTGCCATGTGACCTTGATATTTGACCAAATTTCCTAAATATAATATCCTTGCTCCTAGGGCGGTGTTCAACCCATCCACCAAATTTGATCCAGTATAGATACAGATTCTTTTGTTTCCTTGTTCACACACAGACACTCGGGTCGAGATTTGGCTTTGCACTGTGAACTTATACTTTGATTTTTCCAAAACAGAATCACTTCATTCATGGCGCAGAAAGCTGTTTACACGTTTGTCTTTATTTTGATTAAAACTTGATGTTATTTAGATACGTCAACGTTTGACATACACCTGTGGCCTTAGCGTCCACCTTTTTTTTTTGGGGGGGGGGGGTAAAGAAAAGAAAAGATAAATAGGCTTATGCCATGTTTGTCTATAAAGCCTTCCTTCAACTTTGGTTGTAATCGGATAAAAACTGATTTTTTTGTACACACACACACACACACACACACACACACACACACACACACACACATACAGAGGCAAATAGGGCAATTGATCAGTGGAATGCACTACCGAATGATATAGTGTGTGCCAAAACTATTCATAAATTTAAGGATATGTATGATAGCAATTGTTTAATACTCGGGACAGCACGAGCTTGACTCATTCCTGTAAAGATACAATTAGGTAAGAACACACACACACACACACACACACACACACACACACACACACACATTAAATCAAAACATTCGTTCTCGTTGCTTGAACGCGGGTGTTATGCTAATGGATAATAAAGAATTGATCATAATTCTTCGTGAAACTTTGCGTTGTCATCATGGAACAGGATATACCATCCTTTAGAGAGATGGGGAAGATTTAGTTTACACTGATAAATCATAACCTTTGGCTGTGATGCTTTGTTTTGCACATTATATTGTCGTTAGTGCCACCCGATACCATTCAGGTAAGAAAAGCTTTTGTAATACTTTTTCAGAATACCGGCATGATATTTAGCTGAAAATAAACCCCTTTAGCGAAGCGGTTAACCATTTTACAAAGAGAAGCATGGCTCCAATTAACATGCTCCACTAAGAAATCGAATTACAAGAGATTTTCTGTTGTAACACAATGTTTTCTTGCATGAATTCTGACAATTACATATCTGATATTACGCTCATAATTTTACATGAACTTTTTTTTTTTTTTTTCCTTCAAAATTTTAGGGGTGAAATCAGCATTAGTAATTGCCCCATTTCTGAGTTTTGTCATTCGATCAATAGGCAAGCATTTGCTGACGCATTTCGTTGACACGGCAAGTCAGAAGCAGAGAACTGAACATTGTGCTTGTGATAAAAGTTACGGCGCCTTGCTCTATGCACATCCAGAGACACAGCGTGAAAAGGTAAACGTTTTAGCTCAATTACTCTTCTGTTATTGTTCAACTACCTCACCAGAATTGCTGAAAGTTTGCACCATGATGAAATTATGATGATGGGTGAAGGTTCAAACACTCGCTCGCTCGTCACACGCTCACAAAGCGCACTTTACTGGTTAACAGATATTGTTAGTTGTTCTGAGTGACCAATATTGTCCAAAGAGATAAATAATGGTTGTCAGTGACTAATATTAAAGATGAATAGAGTGGTTGCTCAAACATCAACAGTGATCAGCAGTGATCATTATGACCAACAGTGAATAATCATTGCCTTTAGCGGCAGCAGCAACGACAAGTAATGAATGCTAACCAACAGTGACTAGCATCGATCAGTACTGACCAAAGATGATGAATAGTGGCCAACAAAGGCCACGAATGATAATTAACCAGCCACATAGTATGAAACGACAAAAATCTGCAGCTCTCTCTTAACACAGTAAAGGAATTTTGCCCGCTTTCCCTGGACTGTTAGTTGAGGACCATTCCCCTCCCTGGCTCTATGTTGTGTTATGGGCCTTGGCAGTCTTAATGGACGGAAGGTTGTGGGCTGTGTGTGTGTGTGTGTGTGTGTGTGTGTGTGTGTGTGTGTGTGTGTGTGTGTGTGTTACTAGTGAAGCATAAAAAAAAAACTGATTTATTCTGACTGGTAACTCAGAACAATTTATGTGTTGTGGATTCTTCCATATTTTAATTTGATCTCTTCACTACTATGACAAACTTTGCAGTTTACTCTTGCTGCCGCCTAGCGCAGATGTACAGTATGCCTTACTTCATGGCACTAAATGGTTTATGTATAACAAATATGAATGTTTACTTCTGTAGCAATGTCACTCTGTTTAGTGGACTACTTTGTAAAGAAAAGCTTGGTCTTTATCAGAAACTCTCTAACGATCTGATGATATCTTTCGGAACAAACAGACCCAAGGCACAACAAAAGACAACATTGAACGGAAAATGGGAAAACACAGATCGTCTCTCTCTCTCTCTCTCTCTCTCTCTCTCTCTCTCTCTCATTGTGTGTGTGTGTGTGTGTGTGTGTGTGTGTGTGTGTGTTTTGCCCTGCAGTGCTCAACATACTGTAATGTCTGCCAGTCTTCTGATTTTTTTTTTTAAAGCTAAAAATGCTATGCATTTTTTCCTTAAAATTCTATTAATTCTTGCCCACATACAGATTTGTCGAGGACACGTGTTTGTCGAAATCTTTTTTTGATATTAGAGGCCCGCCTTACGAAAATACTGTTGAAACGGCGGTTATGTGATTGACCAATCTCAGGAAGATAATTTAAAGGAAATTCACCGGAATAATGTTGAAAGACACCATCCTGGCAGGAGGTTCAGTGGGGGGATGATGCCAGCTGGTATTCCTGGTTGTAAGTTCCGTCACCAGGGTTTACAACCTTCAGTACCTTTTCTCTTCACGTATCCATTTTGAAGAGGTTTTGTTTTCACGTCTGTTTGTCTCTTTGTTTTTCCACAAGATATTTCAAGAAGTTACTGGCAGATTTCAGTTAAATTTTTAGGATATGTGGGTCATATACCAGAGAGGGGTTCATTAAAATTTTGTAGTGATCTGAGTTGTCTGGCGTAGGTATGCGCGTTGTGAGTCCTGTATTCTTGTTGCTTCTCTCTCTCTCTCTCTCTCTCTCTCTCTCTCTCTCTCTCGTCAATTACACTGACAACAGAAAGGAGCACCCTGAGAGTGCAACACCCGCTACCACCAACTGATCTAGTTACGACTATGCCCTTTCACTTGATCTTCGACAGCTCACTGTCAAAATCGACTTCCTTCACTATTACCTAATCGTTAACCCTTCCACCAACATTGACTTAAGTCAGATCAAAACTGTTCGAGTTGATTATGCACAGTGATCCTTGATCCTTGACTGACTGTTCTCAAAATCAAATCTCTTTATCCCTGTTTTAACCTAAACCATTCCACAAAACTTAATCTAACTCGGATAAAATCTGCTTAAGTTTTCCTTTTCATGTGATATTGATCTTTGTCCTGCGGTTCTAAAAACAATAGGTCAACCGTCTGGGTGTTTTCGCAACTCATCCACCAAGTTTGATCCAAACCAGGTCAAAATTGCTTCAGTTTTAAGGTTGACACACAAACACAAAAGTTGAACTTTGACCTTGTTTTGTGATCTTGTACTTGACTGCTTGCTCAAAAAATTTAATCTCATTATTCTTAGGTGACCCTAACCTCAATCACTTGGTTCACGTATTATAAGAACCGTTTGGTTCGATCTTGCCATATTACCTTGCTGTTAACCTTTGTGTGTGTGTCTGACATTTGACTGATTGTTCTGTAAATGGAATTTTATTATTCTTGTCGTAACCATTCCACAGAATTTAGTCCAAGAGGGATAGAAACTTTTTAAGATGATATTTCTCAGTGACTTTGAGCTTTGACCTACTTTTCTAAAGAATAATGGACTTACTTTTTATCTAACCCTCAGCTATTTCACCAAGTCTGGTTCAACAGGACTAAATATATTTGAGCTATTTTGTAAACACACACACACACACACACACACACACACACACACACACACACACACACACACACACACACACACACACAAACGATAACATCAGTGACTCGCTGCGGCAGGCATGGGTGTAAAATATATGTAAACAAGAAGTGGTGCCAAGGCACAGCAAACCCTTCCCCAACAGTCATTTTAGTTCTGACGTATAAACATAATACCTATTCAAAGATGTCACATATCAAATTTGGAGTAAATCGGGTGAATATTGGAGATTATACGTCCACTTGAAATTTTATGCCTGACCCACCTGACACTGATCCCCCTACCACTAACTGGGGGGTGACCCCCCTGATGTAATGAGGCATGTTATAGGATGCAGATTGGAAAGATGCACCTTTAGGTTTTGGTTTCATATCGATATGACGAATTTGTACGGGGTTATGGCAAAAAAAAAAAAAAAAAGTTTTACGAGTCCCGTTTTATTAACATTTTTTGGCCCTACAGCCTGGCCCTTGACCCAATCCAGCACAAATTTTAATCAGGTGATCAGGTCATAATCCATCATCCCTGTAATTTTAGTCAAAATCGCACCAGTAGTTTTCGCTTTAAGTTGTTAAGAGACAGGCAGACAGAGACACACACAAGCAAACAAACTGAATGAATACAGTGCCCGTCCCCGAGCCTCTCCGGGGCGGGGACGGGTGACTAGAATTAATGGTAAATAGGTATTCTAGTAACAAACGCAATTAAGCCTAAATAAAGTGCAAGAAGTGGTGCCAGCCACAACAAATCTCGTCCGACAGCAGTTATTTTATTGCTGTTAAACAAAGCTGGGAATAGCGCAGCTATTAGTAGAGGCGCTACATAGCGCCACTACTGTTTTAATAGCGATGGTGGTAACGCCATCAGCGTTGCCAGGCGTACGATAATTATTCGTACAAATACGATAATTTGACCGTTTGTACGATGTACAATGCCACCTGTACGACAGTACGATAATTCAGGAATTTGTACAATAATTCAATGGAGATGTACAATAATTTGATTTTTTAATTAACCCTTATACTCCGTGAGGTCAAAATAATGGCCAGACCGGCAGACTCTGTTAAGGCCATAATTTTGGCCCAACTCAGATCTCCCGGTCATCGCCGGCCCAAGACTAAGGTTTGTTTTTGTCAAACGTCCAGCCTTACTATTGGCTCATCGTTTCCTCCAGCTGATGCAGCCAACCAATCGTAAGACAGCTTATAATTACGTGATGAAGACAGCTGTACGTCCGTCATATTTACCCCGGGAATGAGTGGTTGCGTGATATCCTTTAGATCTCATCATAATTCGGAGGTTTATAAGCGGAATAACAAATAATTATGTACAGTATGCCTACAGATAAATGAGTGTTTCAGAGGTAATATTCATAGCAGTTATGGAGATGACAGTGCTGTTTTGTGTGGAGATCTACTGAAATAAGACAGCCTCCATCCAGTGTTGACCATGGCTGCCAGTGATGAAATAATTCTCGATGTCTCTGACTCTTTAGAGGTGCTTCAAGAGGACCATGATTGCACTATTGATGAAGAAATTGATGCTGATGATGTACGTAGTGAATCAGTAGGTAGTGACTGATACTCTTACTGTAAGTGAAGGCAGTGATGACGATCCAGTTACTTCTGTCCCAAATGTGACACAGGATCCTGTTCACAGTGCTGTATCAGACACCATAAAAAACTACAGCTGTAAAGTACCACCATTATACAAGCATCTACCCAACACTGCTTTCAAAGACAGTATATGTAATTTTTTTGCATGTGCATTGGTTTTATGCAAGATGTTTATTTTATGTTTTTGGCCAAAGTTGGTGATTTATTTCATGTTTTTGGCCAGAGTTAGTGATTTATTTCATTTTTTGTGTGATTACCCATTATCAGTTTTGAAATTTCTGTTTGTGTGCTCACAAAATATGCTAAGCTTTCATTTGATATATAATTATCTACATTTTGTTTAATTATGAATCAATTTTCATATAAGCTAAAAATATGTGTGTATGGGCCACTGCATCCACTGTTTATGTACAAACCCAGAATGAAAGAACCGTACGATAATACAGATGCAAGTACGATAATTTTGACAGGTTTGTACGTATTTTGGGCAAATTCATCTGGCAACGCTGAACGCCATTCCTTTTTTTTTTTTTTTTTTTTAGCCAGTAGCGGAACTGAGAGCGTCGATACATTTTAGCTGAACTCACGCGTTACCGCGCTCCTCTACTCACGCGACGAATACAGGTCCGGAGACGGTGAGTACATACAGATATGCCGACAATTTGGTTGTATTTATGAAGACGAAGGGGAGCTGCAGGGCTTGGTGGATGAGTTTGGGAGAGTGTGTAAGAAACGGAATCTAATGGTGAATGTAGGGAAGAATAAAGTGATGGTCTTTGAGAGAGGTGAAGTCAGTGAATGTACAGCGAGGTTGGATGGTGAGGAATTGGAAAATGTGAGTACGTTTAAGTACTTGGGTAGTGTGATGAGTAAGGATGGAGGTTTGGAGGGTGAAGTGCTTGAAAGGGTACAGCAGGGAAGAAAGGTTGCTGGTTCTTTGAAAGCAGTGATAAGAAACAGGGAAGTGAGCATGGAAGTGAAAAAGTTACTACATGACAGTATTGTGATACCAACTCTAACGTATGGAAGTGAAGCTTGGACGTTGCTGGAAGAACACAAGTCAAGAGTGAGAGCAGTAATATTTTTTTTATACTATATCATAATACAACAGCCACATAACATAATTCAGAGGATGAAGCCTGGCTATTCAAAAAGTTGTCAGCCATGTACACAAGAACACACGCACGCTGTTGCCATGTTAGCCTTATCTTGCAACCAGGCGGACCATCGGAACTCTTTTAGACTGTATTGTGCACTTGAGGAAAGTTCTGCATTATACACTCGCTCACCACTTCGAAATAGTAAAAGTGAGACAAGTGGTAATTAAGCAGTAGGCAACATTCATCTATCTGGTTGAGAAGGTTGGGGATGGAAGAGGGAATGGTAGCACCTATCAGCTCCCCCAGCCTTCCTCCTTCCTGAAATTCTCTCTCACACAGTGATACCAGACATTTGAGTGTCTGGTTACTGCTTCACTAGTGACTGTCTCACTGGCAGGCAGGTGTATAAGGCGGAACTTTCCTAGAGTGTACTTTCCATCACACCCACATCAACAATACACTATGGGGTTTCTTCATTTATCCGTCTGTCTCTCAGCAAACTCCACACCTCTCAAATAGGCCTACCTCTTTTTCCATTTCCTCGTACTCTTGCTTTGTGTCCTTGCAACAGAGCCCAGGCTTCACTTCCACAACCGTCGTGGAAATGAAACTAACGTAGGCTGTTAATACGACATATGGCATATTTGACTCTAAATGTGATTATATGACATGATAGGCTCTGACTATACGGTATATGGCATGATAGACTGAACATACATGATATGATCGATTCTGATTAGCCTATATGGCATGATAGACTCTGAATATAAATGTGGCACAGCAGACGCTGGATATATATGGTATGATAGATGCGGTATGATAGATGCTGAAATTATGTGGCATAATAGACGCTGGATATATGTAGCATGATAGACGCTCGATAGATATGATAAGGTATACAAAGAATATATGTGGCATAATAGACACTGATAATATATGGCATGACAGAATTTATGAGGCATAATAGACGCTGAATATATAGATGACATAATAGACTCTGATTACATAATTGTATATGGCATGATTAACAAAGAATATATATATATTGCATAATAATATTGCATGATAGACTGAATGTATGTTGCGTTACAGACTGAATATGTATTGCATGATGTATTCTGATATAAAAACTGTTAACTGGTCAAATCTCTCTTCCTTCTTGTTTCTGCTTAATTTATCTTTCATTTTCTTTGTCCCTCCCTTAACTTCTGCTGGTTTTCTCTTCTCCTCATCTCATGTCCCTCCTTCTCTCTTTATCTTCATCTTACTGAGTACATGTGTATAATAACAATAATAATAATAATAATAATATCATTACAACTACTACTACTACTACTACTACTAGTAATAATAATAATAATAATAATAATAATAATAATAATTAATAATGTTTACTAGTAATCTGACTACTTTGTCTTTAGATGTGTCTTTAGATGTGTTACCTTACATGATAATCGACAATATTAGGAAAAGACGACGTGGTATGGGACTGATGCATACTGCTGTGCGGTGCATATTATTTGCAGTGATTTAGCAACCCCCTAGGGGTAGGGGGGGTTTCAAGAATACTTCCCCAGTATCCCTGCTTGTCGTACAAGGCAACTAAAACGGTTGGCGGAGGGTTAGTGCCCCTCCCGGGAAAACAACTAACTAAACAGACGAACAAGAAGCCTCGGACAAGGACTGACCAAGAGATGACAACTAAGGACCGGACAAAGGACATGGTAATCGGAACATGGAATGTAAGAGGTGCGAATGACGAGGTGAAAGAGAGAGAGATTGTCCAGGTGCTTGAGGGTGCGAAAGTTGATGTATGCGGAATAACTGAAACGAAATGGAAAGGTGAGAGTGTGAAAGAATGGGAGTATGGATGGGGTATATGTGCAGGAGTAGGTGAGAATGAGAGGGCAAAAGAAGGAGGGTGTATAGCTGTGAGTAAAATATGGAAGAAGAACATAAGAGAGTATGGGTCACTTGGGTCAAGGATTGTGTAGGTAAGATTAAAAGTTGGAATACAAATGTGGGCGATTGTGTGTGTGTATGCGCCAATGCAAGATCGTGCAAGCAGAGTGAGAGAAGAGTTCTGGACAAATGTAGAAGTGTGCATGGAAAAGCTTGGAAGGAATGAGAGAGTGTTTTTGATTGGTGATATGAATGGTAAAGTATGGAATGTGAAGGTGGATGAAATAGTGGGTGAGTGGGGTGTGCCTGCTGAGATAGATGAGAATGGCAGTGCGTTAGTGGACATTTGTGCCGGGAGGGGGTTGGTGATAGCCAATACCCTCTTCAGGCATAAAATGATCCACAGGTATACATGGCGAGTGATGAGAAGGGTGGGTGGTGAACTGAATGAAAGGAAGGCAATGATCGATTATGTGTTTGTGGATGAAGGGATGCGAAGATGTGTAATGGATGCAAGAGCTTACAGATGTTGGGGGAGTGGACTTTCTGACCACTACTTGGTGGTGGCCAGAATCAAGATCCAAGTAAGATGGAGAAATAGAAGAAGGGAATGACGGGAAGAAGGAGTATTTGCAAGGAGAGTGGAAAGGTTACAAGAGGATGAGAAAAAGGCAGAATATAAAAGAGATGTTGAGGAACGATTGGGCAAATATGAATTGGAGCAGATGGGGGACGTGGAAGGTGTGTGCAGGATATTCACAGAGGAAATATGTGCAGCATGTGATGTGGTGTGTGGGATGAAGAGAAGACGGAAGGGGGTGCAAGGAACAGAGTGGTGGACTGAAGAGGTGAGACAGGCTGTGGCACAAAAGAAGAAAGCATACAATGAATGGATGAGAAATAGGGGTGTGGAAGAAGCTGAGAGGCGGAAGAGAGAGTTATATGTAGAAAGGAAAAGAGAGGTGAAAAGATTAGTAAGAGAGAGTAAGAAGAGAGTGGATGAGGAATTTGGAAGGAATCTGTGTGTAAAGTGGAGGGACTGTAAGAAAATGTTCTGGAAAGAGGTGAAGAAAGTAAGACAGGGTGGAAGTGAAGTTAGCAGAGGAGTGAAAGATAAAAATGGTAGATTTTTTTTCATGTGCTTGACTCTGGGCATAGGCCTCACAGCCTGCTCTCAAGGCCCAGTAGTCTTCCTACATATCATACACCATTACATGTCACCACTTCGGCGCTAACACCCACCGTCCATATTGAATACATGCTAGGGCTGTCTCATACAGGACTGGCGTATTGGTATTAACGGGGGTACTTTTACATGTCAGCGGGTCTTCTAGTAGATCGATAAAGTCTGCTTTACATGTAGTTCAAATCCTTAAACTGTTCCCTGCCCCAGCGGGGATTGGAACCTGGGTCCAGTAGGACCGCAGGCCACCTCTCTACCGGTTGAGCCACCGCCTCCCTCATTACTAGCGGAGAAGGGAGAAAAAGTGAGCAGATGGAGAGAACACTTTAAGGCAGCGTTTCTTAACCTTTTCCGACCTCAGAACCCCCTTTGTAATAAGGTCACAGTTCAGCACCCCTCAACATCTGGTTACTGGGACTGCAGTTGCTACACTACTGCAGGGTTAAAGTAAAGTGAAGTACTGCCAGACAGTTTATTTTATACTGTCTCAAAAAAAAAAAAAAAATCAAGGATGCCAATACTAAGCAAATCCAGTAAGAAAAAATATAATGCAGCATTTTCCAGCACCCCCTAAAATTGATTTTAGCACCCCAGGTTAAGAAACGCTACTTTAAGGAATTGTTGAACATAGAGGATGGAAGTCATGCGAGTATAAGTACCTGGGGAATGGCTGGGAGAAGAAGGGAGGTGAGAAGACAGGAAGAAATCAGTAGGATAGAAGTTGTGGAAGCAATGAAGAAAGTTAAATTGGGGAAAACCCCAGGAATTGATGAAGTGTGTGGTGAAATGCTGAAGCATGCGGGAGAGATAGTAGTAGAATGGATGTGGAAGAAATGCAGATTGGCCTGGGAGGAAGGTAGAATCCCGGAGGATTGGAAGTCAGGTATAATTATTCCCTTGTACAAAAGAAAAGGGGAAAAAGAAGTGTGTGGTAATCATAGGGGCATTTGTCTTCTTAGTATAATAGGAAAAGTGTATGGTAGGATATTTACTGACAGAGGTAGAGAAAGAACAGAGGAATTAGTTGGAGAAGAACAGGGAGGCTTTAGGAAGGGCAGAGGTTGTATAGATTTGATATTCATTCTTAGATCTTTAGTGGAAAAGTTTCTAGAGAAGGGAAAGAAGTTGTATGCGGCTTTTATGGATTTGGAGAAAGCATATGACAGGGTGGATAGACAAGGATTGTGGAAAGTATTAAGAATATATGGAGTAGATGGGAAGTTGTTGAACGCTGTGAAGAGTATATATGATGGTGCTAAGGGTGCTGTGCGTGTGGATAGTGAACTGAGTGAATTTTTCTCTTTGAAGGTTGGGTTGAAACAGGGATGTGTCATGTCTCCATGGTTGTTCAATCTGTACATGGATGGGGTAATAAAAGAGGTACAAGGTAGGGTAGTGGATGTTGGAGTGAGAGAGAGGGTATTGTTTGGAAACTCCCTGTACTCTTTTCTGCAGATGATACTGTGTTGTTGAGTGAAGACTAAGGGGAGCTGCAAGGCTTGGTGGATGAGTTTGGGAGAGTGTGTAAGAAACGGAATCTAAATATGATTGTAGGGAAGAGTAAAGTGATGGTCTTTGAGAGAGGTGAAGTCAGTGAATGTACAGTGGGGTTGGATGGTGAAGAATTGGAAAATATGAGTACGTTTTAGTACTTGGGTAGTGTGATGAGTATGGATGGAGGCTTGGAAGGTGAAGTGCTTGAAAGGGTACAGCAGGGAAGAAAGGTTGCTGGTTCCTTGAAAGCAGTGATAAGAAACAGGGAAGTGAGAATGGAAGTGAAAAAGTTACTACATGACAGTATTGTGATACCAAGTCTAACGTACGGAAGTGAAGCTTGGACGTTGTTGGAAGGACACAAGTCAAGAGTGAGAGCAGTGGAAATGAGTTATTTAAGAGAAGCCTATGGAGTCACATGGAGAGACAGGGTGACAAATGAGGATATAAAGGAGCGTTGTGGTGTGGATGTGGATGTGATAGGAAACGTTAGGAGGAATACACTGAGGTGGTTTGGCCGTGTGGAGAGGATGGAGGGTGAAAGACTGACGAAGAGAGTATATGTGAGAGGTGGAGGGGGGTAGAGGGAGGGGGAGGCCGAGGTTGAGATGGAGGGATGGGGTTGAGAGGTATATGAGAGAGAGGGGAATGAGTTTGGAGCAGGGCAGTGAAATGGCGGGGGACAGGACGACGTGGAGGAGATTTGTTTGTGGCCACCCCAAAGGGGATTGAGGCGTCTGGCAATAGATAGATAGATAAATAGATTTAGCAACGTCTGTGTGTGTGTGTGTGTGTGTGTGTGTGTGTGTGTGTGTGTGTGTGTGTGTGTGTGCGCCCTGTCAAAAAACCAGAAGGAAGGATAGGGTGTGACCCTATGTAACTGACATTTTCCACTGCCGAAAAAAAAAAGAAAAAAACTTTCCTGGATCTCGCCTAAGGCAAATAAATATATGTAAACGATGGCGTGTAGGTAACCATAAGTTCTCGACGATGAGGTTTATATTTTGTCCTTCATTGTCTTCATTAGTATTGTTACGTGAAATGTATTTAGCAGACGACAACATACTCGTACTAGCTGAGCAGGCCTACGGCTGATAATTATTTAAAACGTCTTGAGTCTTGAAAAGTTTTCTTCTTAAATTTGGACAAAAATGTCTCAGTTAACCATTTATGTGACTGAACTAACTGACGTGCATAGGGTGCTTCATGATAAGCTGCTTTTGCATGTGAAATGAAGGGAAAATATCGAAGGTTGAAGTATGTATGGAATGGATATATGACAATTAACGGACACTTTCCTACGTTTCTAATTATTCGTATATCAGCGGTGCCTGCTTTTGGATGGATTACAAGTGCTTTGTGTGGTCCACTACATGGACACCAGGGAAATGGATTTGAGTGAATGACGTAGTTTTTTCCTGTTTTCTGGTGATACCCCACTGTACTGCATAATAATGAAAATCGTATATATTCTTATATACTATCTATTACTTCCCACACTTGGTGTTTATGGTGGTGGTGCTCTTGGTGTGGCGATTAAAATAAACCATTGCAAATAGTGGTTTATAAATTATGTGACCTATAAGGAACAGTGAAAACTAGTTGTGCATATATTATAATCATAATTCTATCACTGGCACAACTGAGAGATTCATAAGTGCCCATACACCTTACAGCTCAGTTCTCTTCTAAACATTTTGTCTTCAAAT
This sequence comes from Coenobita brevimanus, assembly GCF_032717465.1. NCBI lineage: Eukaryota > Metazoa > Arthropoda > Malacostraca > Decapoda > Coenobitidae > Coenobita > Coenobita brevimanus. The sequence continues at coordinate 1,084,481 of NC_136998.1, forward strand.
ATTTATTCTCTAGAACTCCGTCTCTGGATACCAAACTTTAGCCTCCTGCGTAAACGTTATGTTTAAAACTTAACAGCTTTGGGCTGGGAGTTTCAGCTTGAGGGTGCACGTAAGGAAGGAATTTATAGCCCTAAGTTACTGCGAGGTGCTGGGAGGGTGGGGTGTCAGGAGGGCAGTCGATAAGAGGGGAAAAAGGGCAAAGGGCGGAATAGGAGAGTAAAGAAGACCATGGCAATTCCGAGTATTAAAAAAAAAAAAAAACGTAGAAGTAAGCAGGAAAGACAGATAACAGGAGGCCTGTAGGCCCATGGTTAGGTTATCTGTTGGGGAAACAGCTACTTCTACTAAAGATCTAAGCAACATGTGTGAGAAAAGGATAGAAAAGTGGGAGGTTCTCCCCTGTCCAGACGCATCCCTCGGTAAACTTGCAAGAAAAATGATAGTTAAAAGAACGCTGTGATCCTCGGGAAAAAAGTTCATAAAAATTTATATAGGAAGGAGAGAAAAAGAAATACTCGTACTGTGCACTATGCAATGTCTAACCCAAGGTCCAAGGAGAGAAGGTCTCTTCGTGCTCACATTCTGATGACGTCAGGTAGGAGATAAACGGGCGGCCGAAGGTGACTTCCGTTTTCTTTTAGGGTATACTGCTTTTTTCTGAGGTGATATAATGTTATACAGCTTCGTCCCCAGAACTTTCAGCTGATCATATTATGGTTAAAGTGTTTTCATTGCATAATTAACATTTCTACTAGTTAATGGGGATGTAACAGTTAACGAGAGAGAGAGAGAGAGAGAGAGAGAGAGAGAGAGAGAGAGAGAGAGAGAGAGAGAGAGAGAGAGAGACGGATTGGAGGGAAAAAAAAATGAAAGCGGTGATTTGGAGTTGGGGAGATAGAGATGGAGGAAGGGGAAGCGAGAAGGAAAGGAGAAAGGAAGAAATGAAGGAGAAAATGTGGAAGGCAGAGAAGGAGAGCAAGACGGGAGAGAGGGAGAAGCGGTAGGGAGGAACGGGAGAGAAAGAAAAGTGATTGGGCGAGAAGGAAGGGAGATACAGTATTTGCGAATGAAGTAAACGACGTGAGCGAAGAAAGGAAGAGAGTAGAAGATATGGAGAGAGAAGAGAAGAGGCGAAAGAGGTGGAGGAGGGAGCTAGAAAATTGGAAGAAGAGGAGGGAAGATGAAAAAAGGAGAAAGGGAGTTAGGGATGGAGGAAGAGAGGAGAAGTGGAGAATGAGGAGGAGGAGGGAGAGAGAAAAGTGAGGGAGGAGGAGGAGCAGAAATGGAGAGATGGACTGCAGAATGGGGGAAGAAAGGAGAAGGAGGAGGAGCAGGTGGAAGATTGAGGGAGGTAATATCTGTACTAATGAAAGAAGAGAGAGAGAGAGAGAGAGAGAGAGAGAGAGAGAGAGAGAGAGAGAGTATAAAATAATGGTTTTTAAAGGAAGAGAGTGAGGGTATAGCTGAGAGGATAGATAGGCAGATATGAGGGAAGAGTGAGAGAAAATGGAGGAAAAGAAAAACGGGGGGCAAGATGGAGGGATGGAGAGGAAGGGATGGAGGGGCAGAGAAAGGAAAGTAGGTAATTGACTGAGGGATAGAAAGATTGAGGGAACGGGTGAGGGAAATTGGAGGGAGAGGAAAGTAGGAGTAGAAGTGGGAGAGAAGGACAGCTAGTGGAGGGAGGGGGGCAAGAAGAAGAGGAGTTGGAGGAAAACCTTGAGGGAAAGTTGGTAGAAGAGAAAGAAATAATGGAGAACGAGGAAGGAAAAGAAGGGATGCGGTTACGGGAGAGTGGAGGGATTCTCTAGAAGGATAGATAGTTGGATGGAAGGAGTGAGGGAGAGAATACTTGGAGGGATGGAGGGAGTGGATGAATGGAAAGTATTTGGGAGCAGTGAAGGGCGGCAGGGAGTGGAGGAATGGAGAGAATGATGGATGAGTGGAGGGAGAGAGGGTATAACGGAGGGAGGAAGAGAATGCATAGAAGGATGAAGGAATGAAGTTAGGGAGTAATGGGGTGAAGGAATAGTGGAAGGAGAGAGGGAGCAGTGGAAGATAAAGAGTGAGGGAGTGATGGAGGAAAGGAAAGAGAGAATGGAGGAAATAAAAGAAAGTGGGAGTACTGAAGGAAAAGGAGGAGGGAATAGAGGATGTGAGAGAAAGAAGCAGTAATTGAGGGACGGATGGACTACTCCGGAGAGATGAGGAAATGGAGAGAGTGAGGAAGAAAGTGAAGAGAGAGAGAAGAAGGGGAATGAGGGATAGAACAGCAAAATGTAGACTGCAGACACAGGCTTCCTTTGTGTTAACCAGGTCTTGTCTCTTACACAGCTGGACCCATTTCTTTCTAGTACCTTCATCTTGAGGGAACCTGAAGAATTTGATGTCACTGTCTTTTCTGCAGACTGAATATCATCCAAATACTGAACAGTTAAGTGGCATCTTTCTGATGACTGTCCTAGTATAAGATAAATATATGGGAACACCGAGCTCTCCACCATTGCGGCCTAGGGAAACTAAGTGACTGAGTGAGTGGAGTGAGTAGCTGTCTCCCACGTGACGTCATGCGCCAACCAGGCTGAATTCTCGCCCGGGTTGGACAGACCTTCTCTCCTTGGACCTTGGTCTAACCTACAGCTCTGTAAACGCGGGAACACATGTAATCGTAGCAATATTCTCAGAATTAAGGAATCATCTCGCTGACGGTAGGATACATGTCAACATGGAAATAATAACGGTTCCTTGAGGGACACTGCTCTTACTTCTATCGAATCTAATGATTCATCATCAGTCATTGTTCATTAGTTGTAGGTCGTCAGCCAGTCATACTTTATCTGAGAAACCATGGGTCTAGATTTCTTATGTTGGTTTTAAATGGGAGATAATCAAAATGTTTTCTGTAAATTTTGATATATGGCTGTGGCAGAATCGGTAGAGAGGCGGTCTGCAGTCCTAATGGACCCAGGTTCGAATCCCGGCTGGGGCAGGGAACAGTTTAAGGATTTGAATTTCATAAAAAGCAGACTTTTCTGATCTATCAGATGACCCGCCGACATGTCATAAAAGTATCCCCGCTAATACCAATACACCAGACCTGTATGAGACAGCCCTAGCATGAATTCAATATGGACGGTGGGTGTTAGCGCCGAAGTGGTGACATGTGGAGATGTAGGAGGACTACTGGACCCCAAGGAGGACTACTGGGACTTGGGAATAGGCTCTGAAGCCTTTGCCCAGAGTCGGACATGTTAAAAAAAAAAATAACGGTATATGACACCGTACGTGGGATGAAGTCGCCCCCCTTTTAAAATTTTTCATTAATTCTTGTTACCAGCATTGTCCATTAACCTTTCTATTACGGTCAAATCATTTATATTTTATATTACATCAGCCTGATAGCTTTCCCAAGATTTGACAAAGTACTGCATAATGAAGGGCTTAACCAAAATGCACGAAAACAGTGACACAAACATAATTAAATGTATTTATATTCAATATCAGAGGCAGAAGTTTCTTTGTATTTACTTTCTTTTTGATACCGGTATATCGTTTGTAAAGGCTCCAACATGCATTCATGCGTCGGCCATGGTGACCTACTGGCAGCTCTCCACGCTGCTCCATCTCTGGCAACCTCCCTATTCAGTATCTTATCCCTGAGGTCACATTCTATGACCTCATCCCAGGCCTTTTTCGGTCTGCCTCTCGCATCTTTCCCCCTGATCCTCACACTTCTCACTCTCTGTACCCAATTGCCAACCCCATCCTTTGCACATGTCCAGATCATATCAATCTACCTCTCATCACAAAACCAACACATACCAGTCCCATCCTACTGCCAAACTCTTCAGTCGTGAACCTAGCCTCCCCAGGCTTCACAATCAAAGTCGTACTACACATCCATCTAATCATTGTCAATTCTGTACGTCTGAGCCTATGAATATCCTCTTCCTTTACTGCCAAAGTCTCACTACCATTCAGCATCATACTCTTTATACCGCATACAAATATCCCTTAGCACGGATGGAGAGCCCTCTCAGTGTAAGGAGAGGCAACAGCTTCCAAAACATCCTCCAACCACTCCTTACCCGAACCACAGAGCTAGATCCAACCCCACTCCCAGCACTTTCTTGGATTAATTTAGTATCCACCAGCACAGTCCAGTAACATAGATAGTAAAATTTTCAACCAAATTCCCGAAGTATGTAGCACCCATAATACTGTAATCTTTGGTGATGTTAATTTACTGGTTGCCAAGTGGGCAGAGACTAATGTCACACCCAGGGTTGGACCTGTATACTAACTTGCAAGAAAGTTCGTTGCATCAGTTTGTAGACTGTTCAACAAGAGGAGTTAGCATATCATTTCTGGCTTTGGCCACATCAGAAAACTTGGTAAACAGTGTTATGCTTGGGGAAGAGTTTCATACTAGTGACCATTGTTTGGTCACATTCAACATCAATTTCAATAATGACAGCGTCAGGGCTAGTTACGAGAAAGTGCCTGACTACAAGGGAGTGGATTTTTAAAAATTTAAGGAAATAATTGGTTGTAGTGACTGGAATCCCGTTGTTCAAACAGTAGATGTCAATGAAGCATGTATTCACATATATTCTCAGTAAAGCAGTAACATTATGTATTCCAATGCGAAAATTACGGCCTGCTAAAAATAATAAACCCAAATGATGGAATACGGAAATTAAGCGTTGCCTATTGGCTAAGAAACTTGCACACAAAAATTATATTATTACAAAAAATCAGTGATAAAAATAAATATGATGCTCTTCGTCAAAAAGCAAAAAATTAATAATAAATAAATAAACAAAAATAAATAAAGTGAGAAAAGCTATGAAACTCACATTGTGTGCATCAGTAAATCCAGTCCCAAAGAATTTTTCAGTTATATCAACAACAAGAAGGTAATATCACCAACAATTGCCCCACTAGTCATAGATGATGGAAAGTATACCGACAATGAAACAGAGATGGCTAAAATTCCCTACACTTTCTTTGCATCCGTATTTACAATTGAAAATATGGATTCTATTCCCACAGCTTTTCCTGTTACCTTAGTGAAGGGCAACCTAATTAGCGATATTACTGTTAGTGTGAATGATGTGCGACTTGCCATTGGTAAACTTAAAATGAATAAAACACCAGGGCCAGACAGAATATCTCTGAGAATTCTGAAAGAAGCAGTGAATGAAAAAATCTAAGCCATTGGCTGAGCTGTTCAGAAAATCACAAAGAAACGGTAAGGTGCCTCATGAAGAGAAATACCAAAATGTTCAAAGAAGGCAACAAATAGCAACCAGAAAATTATCGACCAGTAAGTTTACCCTTCAGTGGTCTGTAAGTTGTTGGAAACTATATTCAGAGATAAGTTTGTTATGCACTTAGAATAATCTCATCAAAGATTCACAACAAGGTTTTTTAAATAATCACTTTTGCCTTATGAATCTCTTGGATCTCTTCTATGATATATTCACTATATGTGATGAGACCAGATCTGTTGACATTGTATATTTCGATTTTTATAAAGTATTTGATAAAGTACCCCATAAAAGACTACCGGTACTTCAGAAATTGAATGTGCATGGGTTCAGAGGCAATGTGCTCTGGCGGATCGATAATTGGGCAACAGAACGTAAGCAAAAGGTGGTAATAAATGGTAAGGAATCAGACTGGAAAAAAGTTGCTAGTGTTGTGTGGAAATGGCTCAGTAATGGGTCCTACTCTGTTTTTAATATACATGAGTGATATAGATGACGGTTTAGTTTGTAAAATAACCAAATTTGATGATGATTCTATAATTGACAACAGAGCGGACGCATCTTTACATGGGTAGGCATTAGGCTACAGAGTGGCCTCGATCAACTGTTTAATTGGGCCCAAACTTGGCTGATGGACTTTAGTATTAGTAAATGCAAAGAGATAAACATTGGAAATAGAAGTGAAAAAGTCTGTTACACATTGAACAATATTCAACTGGATAATGTCAGTCATTAAAAAGACTTAGGAATTACAATAACAAATGGTATTAAACCATGCAAGTAGTGTACGGAGGCTGTTAGTAAAGCCAACAAATTAATCAGATCGGTACAGTGTTCGAATATAAATTAGATATCATCCTCACCTTATATAACTCTCTAGTTAGCCCACATTCAGAGTATTGTTCCCAGATCTGGTAGCCGTATTATAAGAAAAGATGTAGAGAAACTTTAAAGTGTATAACAGAGGGTGCCCAAAATGATACTTAGATTGAGAAACAAACTATATAAGGAGCATTTCGAAGCCCTGAATCTTTTTACCCCAACTAAATGCAGATTTATGAGGAGATAAATCAAGTATTTAAAGTATTCAAAGGACACGATAACATGGCTGGCAATAAATACTTCACAGTTGATCACTCCAATTATACTAGAGGCAATGGGCATAAAATAATTGGCAAACGATTCCAGTCACCAGCTAAGCATTTCTTCAATAATGGAGTTGTAAATAAATATGTAACAAAATACCCTACTGCGCAGTAAAGTGTGATACAGTACTAACTGAAATGCCTGGGACGAGGCCACCTACCACAGCTCCCATCCCAGTTACTACCACAGAAAACCCTCGCCATACAGACGAGAGGCAAGTCCGCCCCATCGCCAGGATACCGACTATACAAGCTCCCAAGCAAAATGGCACAGAAAATGCACACACGCCATCCCTAGCCGCCCCTCTTACTTGGAGCCGCAGCCCATCCGCCGTCATAGCCCGAGTCCCTAGTACTGTAAACGGCCAGAACTCTTCAGTCTAGTACTGGCTCGACACGGTACAGAAGAGAAGGCTCGATGCTCCTCTGACTCCCGTTTGGCTCGACGCAAACCACTGGAGTTGGCTTAACGCGATGCCCCTACCGAACTGGCTCGATGCAGTTCAGCGCCGGAGAAGACCTGACGTCCCTCCTTGACAACTGAACTGGCCCGATGCTGTTCAACTCCGGAAAAGCCACGACGTCTCCCTTACCATGACTGGCAGCTGCGAGACACTACTCTCCCCTGAGTGCCCATTCTCCCTGTGCTTCCCCTCCTACACCTCCTCAGCCCCCTCCCCCCTACAATCGGAAAAGAGATCCCGGAGGCACAACTGTGTAACCTTGCTGTCCCGACTTTCCTGGGTCGTTTCTAAACTCCCTGTATACCCACTTTGGGAACATCTACAAAAGGAGTTCTTTTCTGAAGTCAAGTGAGAGAGCTTCGAACACCGTGCCAAACAATAAGAGGCTCAAGACTGACCCCTGAAGCACGCCAACATTAACGGAAAACTCATTCCTGAAATCTCCACCCACTCTCACCTGGGTGTTAGCACCCAAATACATAGCCATAACCACCCTAACCAGCCGTGCCTCTATCTCAAGCTTTCTCATTTCCCCCATAACCATCTCCCAAGGGATTTCGTCAAAGATCTTCGCCATTAAAAAAACAGAGTACAACTCCTTTTCTTTCCTGTATATATTCTTAAGTTGTTGGAAAATGAATATGGAATGAGCGGCCACTTTGCCTGGCGTAAACTCAAACTGCTTCCCCTCAGTATTCACTCTTTCCCTAATTAT
>NC_136998.1:1097077-1249577 GCF_032717465.1 Coenobita brevimanus
AGGAAAGATGCTTTATTCTTTTTAAGAATAGACTCAAAAACTTTTGAACTACAAGAAGTTAAAGCAACTGGGCGATAGTTCGAAGGCTGCAGTGGTGCAGGGCCGTCGGAGCTCACCGGAACTCCGCTCTGTCACCTCAATATTGGACAGGTCTTCATGAGAAATGTTTCTCCTATTAACAAATATAATCATGAAAAATAAATTGGTTAACACCAAAATGAGATTAATTTTGTAATAAATATTGGAATGATAATTTTTCATGCCAAGTAAATTGTACACTTTAGTTAGTAGACAGGTAAGACTGTAATCGTGTGCATAGCGTACGTGTGTGTCTACACTAACACGTACATTTTCAGTGTGCCGTTGCCTTCTCTCACTCTCGCAGAGTGAGACAGAGTTGCCAGTTTAAGTATTTTTTTGCCGCTAGATATTTAGCGATTTTTAGCATTAGATAGATTTTTTTTTTTTTTTTTTTCATTTTGGGTGGCTAAACAGCAAAAGGGCTAAAACATATCTTATTTTTCTTAACCCCTTAACCGCGGGGCGTCACTTTCGTGACGCTTGGGAGCAAGGGATCATACCGTGGGATGTCGCTTTTGTGATTCTGTGTTATTTTGAATTCACCCGGGCTTCCAAGTGGGGGCTTGTATCATCTATCAGTACTGCCAATGTCCAACACTAGTCAGCACTCCTAATCTCATCTGTACTCCCATCCATTGTTGACAATTTAGCCATTTCTCCCCGTTCTTGACTCCCCTCCCTACCCTCCCTCCATTACCCTATCCTCTCGCCTGCCCGGCCGTGCTACGCTAAGTAAATCTTCCCTGGAATTTTTCACTGATTTCATCCATTGAAATAAGCCCTATGTCGTATCCTCATACCAAATAATATATACAAGAAAGAAATAAGGTAAGTGAGAGTGCCATACACCTGGAATTGGCTAATTATCACCTGACAACACCTCACGTGCACTCGTTCGCTAATTTTCGCTGTTTTTTTCCCCTTGAAATATGCCGTATAATCTATTTTCGTAATAAATATACATGTAAGGAGGGAAGGGAGAAGCCTAAGTGATATTTACATTCACCTGGAACTACCAAATTTATAATGTATTGTCTAGATTTCCTGCCAATCATATCAGTGCTAGACTTAGCTATTTCAAGAACCAATATTGGTAACTCTGAATAACCCCTCAGCAGGCCTCCACGCTGGCCCTCCGTTATCAGTTTACTCTCATCTTCTGAAGCGAGGGTACGTATGTTTCTTCTTGCTGACTTCAAGGCCTTTTTTCACCCCCATGCAAATGGCCCTGTGACCTTTACCCCCTACTAAACCTCGTGTGGAAAGAGGTAAAGGGCTGACAATTGATAAAAGAGTGGCTACAATCTTTCTATTGAGTAAAACAGTGCAAGTGGAATTGTAAACAATGTGTAAATAATGTGTAAACAGCAAGTGAAAGTAATGAATGTAAATATACGTGAACAATGGAAAATAGTTTTATAAGTTATTTCAAGTGACAGTGCACAACACAGTGTAAATAAAATAGAAATGTAAATAACGTAAATAAAATAGAGTACGTAAATAGAAATGTAAATGAGTACTATTATAAGAATACGAGTATATACCCTAGGAGTAATGAAAGTGAAAGTTTTCACTCTAGCATGTCTGAATGCTATGAGTTATGAGAGTGAAGATGAAAGTGACATTCACTCTCAATGCCAGTATACAGGACGAGAAAGTGAATGCTACGTATTTTACTGAAAGAAATTGAATCCCTACAGTGACAATAAACTAATACTACTGAAGGAAACTTATGGATAAAGACTGTAGATATATACAAGTGATATATAGTAATAGAAATATAAAGTGTGAGGGGTTTTATGAATAATAAATGACAGAGTAACAAAAGCGAACTAGTGCCAGTGCGACGATCAGATGCGCTCGTAATTTCCATTGCTTTCACAGTTTTTTTTTTTTTGAGTATGGATCCCAAACTACTTGAAAATTGTAGAATAGTGTTTATAGTGTTTGTATCTGGCTGTGGTAATCATATTACGGGTTGTCGGGAAGTGTAAAGTGGAGACTTCGTTACCCTACTTCAGAGGTCTCCACAAGTCCTACGGTAACCGACGAAGGCTCAACAATCATTCCAGGAGAAAGCTGAAGGAATGTGCCATAAGCATATGTAATTTTATTATTCTAGGACTAATAACTGATTTTTGGCAAATATTTTTTGAGAGTCTGTCGGAGCCCAAATAACCCCGCAGCACACGCAAGTCATTGGTAAACAAGCCCGCGGTGTAGGGGTTAAGTAGCACTTGTTAGCTTCGATTCACAAACATTTTTTTGTATTTAGTGATTTTTAATACTAAGCACAGATCTAATAATGCATGTTGGGAGTCGCATTCGCAACCCCATTGGTATATTATATATATATATATATATATATATATATATATATATATATATATATATATATATATATATATATATATATATATATTATCTATCTATCTATCTATCTGTCTTTCTATCTATATATATATATGTATGTACGTATGTATGACATTGGAAACAAATATTATTGTCACTGGTTTATAGGAGTTCCGGCACCTTGAAATTTGGCACTGCAAAACTGGAAGGCTGGGAATGGTCACCCTTCTTTGGGACAAACTGAATGAGAGCAATCGTCCAGCATGAAGGAAAGATACAACTTCACAGATACAAGTTGAAAGATACAAGTTTACCTAGGCAGGGTGTAAGCACAGAAGCGCAGTTGTTGAGGACAACAGGATGGGCCCCATCAGGTCCCTATGCCTTGTTAGTATTGAGGCCAGTGACGGCAGAAAAAACATCAACTGAAGAAATTTTAACATCAACCTCGAGGAAGTCAGAAGGGGGAAGTGATGGAGGAAAAGCACCGGAATCGTCTAAGGTGGAATTAAAGGGAAAAAGTCTGAGCGATGAGTTCTGCTTTATCAGTGGAAGAAATAGCAACAGAGCCATCAGAGTGGAAAAGAGGAAGGAAGGATGATGAAGTAAAGTTGTTAGAAAGTTTTTTGGCAAGGTGCCACAAGGAGTGGGAAGAATTCGATTTGGAGAGTTGAGAGTATTTAATATGAATGATATTATTTTTAGCAGAGTGAAGGACAGACTTATGGCAATTCCTGACAGAAACATAAAAAACATGAGCTTCAGGGGTGGCTTGGCTCCGGTACTTTTTGTAGTCCTTCTCCTTAGCATTAGAACTTGCGTGATTGAACGATTTTTTTTTTTTTTTCATTAGTTAAAGGATATGGGAAGGGAATGTATGCTTCCATGCCCGAGAGAATTACCTCCGCAACGAGCAAGGCACACGCTGATGACTTTCGGCCATGGAATCAATAATCATTTCAGGGAAAATCAAAGAAGTACTGCCTGAGGGCCTCCGAATCAGGGGCTCCAGATTTCCACAACTGACGCTTTTGGGGAAAGTCCACAGGTCTTGCTGGAGCGATAGAACAGTTTAAAGTCATATATATATATATATATATATATATATATATATATATATATATATATATATATATATATTCATCATCATCAGCCGTTGAGGTCCACTGCAGGACCGGCCTATCCCTCCCGAAGCAGGGACGATACAGCCAATGTATCTCTACCCAGTGGCTTAGGCTGTCTGGTAGAGACTGTATGTAGGGTGAGAAGTGCTTGTGAGTGTGACTGTAGTGTTGTAGTGGCTTTGGATGTGTATGTAGTCTGTGAACCAAGTGTAATCGGCCCGCCTTAAGCCGATTGGGTGCAAGCATACTAGTATGTGACACTGGTTCAACCACAGCACCCCTTGTGTCCGCCAAAGTAACAAGTGGCTTGGTGAACCCTTGTATATCATCATCATCAGCCGTTTGAGTATCCACTGCAGGACCGGCCTATCCTGACCGAAGTCGGGACGATACAGCCAATGTATCTCTATCAAATGGCTTAGGCTGTCTGGTAGAGATTGTTTGTAGGGTGAGAAGTGCTTGTAAGTGTAATTGTAGTGTTGTAGTGGCTTTGGATGTGTGTATAGTCTGTGAACCAAGTGTAATGGGCCCGCGCAAGCTGACTGGGTGCAAGCATACTTTATAGTAAGCGACACTGGTTCAACCACAGCACCCCTTGTGTCCGCCAATGCAGTACGTGGCCGGGTGAACACTCCCAAAGTTTTTACCCTGGTGGGGCGTGAATCCTGGTTCACCAGTGTACGAAACGCACACTCTACCACTGTACCACAGAGGGTCCATATGTATATATATATATATATATATATATATATATATATATATATATATATATATATATATATATATAAAGCCCAGCCATCTACTTGTCTTCCTATTTGTGTGTGTGTGTGTGTGTGTGTGTGTGTGTGATGGTGAAAGAGAGGCTGTGAGTGTGTAAGAAACAGTTCGATGTGAGCGGAAAATGTCAGAGAACTCCCCCCCCCCAAAAAAAAAAAAAAAAAATCACTTTGCTGGTACTGAAAACAAAGATAAACTATGACTTTTGGTAACTGAAATATAATAATACGAGATATCCGACAGCAGTAAAAATGCAGTCGTGGTTTTTGGCTATACTTATGTTTGATGACTGGTATTTCTGCTCTTATCATCGAATAAGAATTTACTGTATAAGAGCATCTGATTTTACATGATGAACAAGGCCAGGTAAAGGGAAGGAAGGGGAGGGTTTGGGACTGGGGGTAGGAGTATTAGGAGATTGGGGGACTGGGAATGACGGCCACAATATGAAGAGGATGGAAGGTGCTGGATGATAAATATGGAGGAAAGAACAGAGCGGAAGCGGGGGGATGAGGACAAATGGAAATCAAGGAGGAAATATGAAGGATGTTGGGTATGTGACGGCAAGGCTTGGAAGGAAGACGGCAGTTGTATGATGATGGGAAGGGAGGGCTTGACAGACGATCCCCCCCTCCCCACACCATTTTTCAGGAGTTACCTATTTCATATTTCATCAGCCTTGCAATGGTCTCAGTGGCAATAGTTATGTCTACATAGTGATTTTTTTTTTTAATATTGTCTTGATCTGATATTTAAATAAATATTAACTGCTTGGCTACAACGCAGTTGTCAGATTACTGAGTGATATTATCTCAGTAACGCCCTAACTCTCCCCCCAAGGTTAGTTATGCTTCGTTAGGCTGGGCGCACATGGCGTATATGCCATATTTATTCTGCGTTTTTATTACCGTATCATCGCTCATTTTTGTGTGTTTTCAATCATTTGCTCAAGAATGATTTTTACTCAACGCACTCTTGCGTTAAAAAACAATTTTTCCATCCGGAGTCCAGAAAACATAAAAATTCTCACACATTTTCATTATCGTATTTTTTTCCCCTCGGTCTCGCATCAGGCCTGACATGAAAGGGTTTTGCTTGTCTTTCTCACTCCTACCTGTTACATTGATATCAGTTTAATCTGTTTATTCGTTCTCGACCATGTACAGAGGAGCTCACTCTGGTGCTTTTTTTGTATTTAATCTCGCGGAGAAATCTCTTCATGTTTTCCCGATTCACACGCATGTTGGTGATTTGTTGTTGGCACAACTGTGAGAGGTAAGAGAGTGTCCTGTTGACGAAAAGATAGTTATCTTACTACTCATAATCCTACCTAGCAGTGCAGGTATTCGTGGATTGCTTGAAGCTACTACCACACTAGACCTGCTAATTGGTAAAGTATATTCTTGCCTTTTGAGACGCTGTTTTCATGAACCTCCATTACATATTGCCTCCTATTTCAGGCGATAATTTCTGATGGTTATCAACTTGTCACCTTAGCAAAGCACATGTTCTGGTGGTAATCATTCTTCAGCAGGTGATGCAGAGGAGTTTTGTTATTGTTGTTGTTATTCTTGCTGGTGATGGCGATTTTGTATCTGAATTTCCCTTGTATCTCCACCAACACTTGTATTTTTGATATCTAGCAAGAAGGGACCCGTAGCCAACAAAGGACTGGGCACCCGACTTACAGAAGTTAGTACTGGCACCTGAAGCTCTTAAAACTCGTTGAGGGAGGTGTGTGACGGCTACGGTATTATCTTTGGCTTCAATTATCGGCAAGTTATTCCAATCACTTGAGGCGAAGTCTCTTGCCATAGAAAGCCCGATTAGCCTACTTGTTCCAAGAGCAAAATTTCTATTGTTATTGTCTTTGTGCTGCAAATAGAATGATGTGTGACAGGATGCCATAGTGACCTCATCCCCCCAATCTGTGTGTGTGTGTGTGTGTGTGTGTGTGTGTGTGTGTGTGTGTGTGTGTGTGTGTGTGTTTCGCCTAACCTCGTTTTAAGAAGGATAAAATCTGCTCATATTATCACCTGTAAGGCGTTTGGGACACAGAGATTTCAAGTCATCTCATGTAAGCTAGTATTATTTACGCATGGAAGGCACTCATTCCTTAAAACAAGCATTATGAGTAGCAATCATCACCGTCTGCCTTCCAGCCCCTGTCTTCATTACTTCATCTTTTCACACATCACTTTCTTGCACCTTCTTACTGGACGGACGAATTTCCTCTAACTGATAATATAATTTATAAGTGATGATGCAAATAAAGAAGCCTAGGAGGAAGTGAGCCATTTTTAACCCATTTTTGTCAAACTGTAATGCTTATAGCTGTGCCTCCCAAATGTATCTTTTATGAGGAACCGAACGAATATAGGGTTAAATATTGACTCAGCCATTACAGAATAAAGCCCTTGCTCTCTCTCTCTCTCTCTCTCTCTCTCTCTCTCTCTCTCTCACACACACACACACACACACACACACACACACACACACATACACACACAGTGACTATAACGGTTTATTTCAGGTCCAAAAGCACAACTGAACCCTGTCAAAGAGAGAGAAAGAAAACCCAATTAAGCTATTCCCCTCACTGGCAAAGTAGGAGGAAAGACAATGGTGTTTTTAGTGACAGCAGTGGATGTGACAGTATTAAATAAGTATTTGTGTGTGTACCATAGTTCGTACGTCACCAGTGTGAACAAACTTACAAATATTTTCAGGCATATGAAAGTACATACAAACAAATCGCTTCCACGTCGCCCTGATATCTGCCGTATATGTTGCCCTCCCTCCAACTCTCACTCCCTCTCCTGTATTCCATTCCACTTCATCCCTTCATCTCATTCTTTGTCTCCTCCCCTCTCTATCCTTCTCCATATCACTCATATACATTTCCCTAGCCAATCTCTCGTACTCAGTCCCTCCCCACATGACCAAACCATCTTAGGGTATTTCTCATCACTTTCATTAACATCAACATCATTATCACAACACTCCTTTAATTCCTTGTTTGTTTGTCTCTGTATGTAACACCACATGCCCCTCTCAAATAACTCATTTCAATTGCTTTCATTCCTGACGTGCATCATTCCAACATGGTTCAAGCTTCACTTCCGTATGTAAAAATGAAGATCACAATAGTGTCATGTAGCCTCATTATTATACTTCCATGCTCACTTCCCTGTTCCTTAATCACCGCTTTCAGTGAATCAACAACCAATCTTCCCTGCTGTACCTTTTCAATCACTTCATCCCTTAAACTTTAATCTTTACTCATCAAACTACCTAAAAACCTGAATACATTCAGATTGTCAATTTCCTCATCATCCAGCCTCGCTGTGCATTCCGTGACTTCATTTTTATCAAAGACAATAATTTTGCATTTATCCACATTCATTTTCATATTCCATTGCATGTATACACCCTCAGATTCATTCACCTAGTCTTGCAGCTCACGTATCTTCACTTAAAAATACAGTATCGCCATCAAACAACAGTACAGAAAGTTTAGATACCCTAGCCCCTCACACTTGAAACACGACAAAATCCACAGGCCTATCTTATACGTCTTATGCAACTCCATCCATATACAAACTGAACAACCACGGGATGTCACACCCCTGCTTCAATCCAATGCTTAGATCAAGGAACTCACTTAACTCACTGTCCACACGCATTGCGGCCCGAGGGCTTTCGTACACACTCTTCACAACAATCAGAAACCTCTCCTCAGTTCCGTATAATTATAATACCTTCCACATTCCCTGCCAGTCCACTGTCATATGCTTTTCCGGTTCCATGAAGGCAGCATACATTTTCCTTTCTTCCTTTAGATACTTTTTAACTAAACATAGAACGAAAAACTGATCTACGCAGACTCTTCCCTATCTAAAACCCTGTTTTTCTTCCCCAACTTATTTCATGGTTACGACTCAAACTTTGTCGATAAATATACTTCCATATACTTTTCCAGTTAAACTAAGAGGACAGCCATCCCTCTGAATGCCTCACACTTCTTTTCCTCTTTTACTTTGTAAAAAGGGAACAACTATACCTGACTTTCAATCCTCCGGGACCCTACCCTCCTCCCTTGGCAATCTCTACATCTTCCATATCCATTCAGTCTTTAGCTCCCCTTATTTTAGCATTTTACCTCACACTCCGTCAATCCCTGTGGCTTTCCCCATGTTGACTTTATTCATTGTTTCTATTACTTCCAGTCTACTGATCCCTTCCTCCCTCCTCGTATCTCTTCCTCTCCTAGCCATTCCTCACCCACTTATAGTCTTGTGCTACTTTGCCTTCTGTGTCCAATAATTTAAAGTGTTGTTTCTCTGCTATTTTGTTCCACTTTTCCTCTAACATTCTGCCATTTTTATCATTCACTTCTGAACTGCACGCCCTTTTCACCTTGTCTTACCTTCTTGACCTCCAAGCACAATGGTTCCTAACGTTCCGTATACTTTACAATGAGATATCTTCCGAACTCTGTTCCACTCTTTTCTTACTGTCTGTGATTAAACCTTTCACCGCTATATGCTTTGTTCTCTGCCACAGCCAGCTTCGCCTCTTCGGTTCCCCCTGCTGTTCCTTGTATCCACTCACGCCTCCTCTTCACCCAGCGCACTATCTTACATGCTGCACAGATTTCTTTGGTGATATTTTACACATGTTTTGCACCTCCTCTATTTGCCGCAGATCATATATACCCAGTGCGTCATTTGCACCTTTAAATGGTACCGCATAGTCCCTCGCATCTCGCTGAAACGACTCAACCATCCAGTTTTATCTTTTTATTTATTTATATATTTTTTTTCCGTTCTCTTTCTATAACTCTTCTATTTTTATTTCCCGCCACTCACCTTTATACTTTCTTGCAAAATCAGCACATTCTCTCTCTCTCTCTCTCTCTCTCTCTCTCTCTCTCTCTCTCTCTCAATCTCATGGAAATATTACTATCCCTTTCTCCGAGAGTGACCTCCAAAATGTCTAAAAGCATTTCGTGAAAATGAGATTATGCGAACTTATTACAATTCACCCAAGGTTAATGAGTATGTGGAGTTAGTGAGTAAATTGCAACAGTAATTCTGCAACGATATCAAGCATGCCATTACACTCCGATCTGACACACTGCAACATTTATGCAATAATACCTACAGTATCTGTTCTTAAGAAATATGGTATGTGTTAAACCTTTGCATCGCTGAATAACACCTACAGTTATCTTCTTAATCAAGGCTAAAGTTGGAAGGGTATGTTTTGGTTATCAGCAATACTTTGTACGATAAAACACGTCTTTATCATTATAATTTCTCTCTGGATTAGTACCTGAAAAGCTTGTGCGACACAGCAGAGTCAAGCTGTCTGGCGTAGGACGATGTTATTCACCCGAGGAAAGCACTTATCCCTTAAAGACGCATTATGAGCAGCAGTCATGCCGTCCTCTTTCCAGACCTTGAAAATCACCAATTCCACTTTTCATCTGTTTATTGGTCGCCTTTTCAACGCCCCAGGAGCGACGATGCAAATAATGAATCCTTTGAAGAAGTGAGTGAAACACTTCTAGTTTATTTTAATTTAATGTTTGTAGCAGTGCCTTTCAAATTTCGCATAGGAACAGTGTTATTAACTTCTGCTTTGCGTGACGCTAGGGTCGAGCTGGGCCGTGTCTGGCTCATTTTCAAACTTGAGAGTAAACATCGGTTGCTCGCTCGAAATTGTATACCAACCGCTACAAGACACCCTTTCTAAGCTATATAGAATCGTCTTGATGTAGCAGAAAGCTATTTCAAAGACCGTCAAAAAAATGAAAGGGAAAAAAATGTGAGAAACATATGACACTGGAAAGTTCTCCTTTTCATCATGGCAGTCAGCTGAAGAAAACGTATTTGTTTGACAAGTGTTGTAAGAGTGACTTTTTTAGCTGACTTTTGTTCGGGTTGGTGGTTTGCCTGTGTGGGAAAGAAGAAGCTTTTTGAAGACATGACATATTCGTGACTAAAGGTGTTGTGTTGTAGGCTACTTTTCTGCTGATTACGTTCATGACATTCACACTACTCTTTTTTTCCTGTTAGGAATAAAACCCACCGTATGTGAGGACAGGTTTATAGCGATGATAATAATAGGGTGGGATGACAAACAGATGAGCAGTTTAACTTTAGCATCATTAATCTTGGTGACATGATGCCGATATTGATAAAAATTTCTGAGCTTAGGAAAGCAAGAGGATCATTTTTCTCAAGTGAAGGACACCCCAGCAAAACTTATTAATCTCTGTCCCTTAGTTCAGAAAATCTAGGGCAAAAATTCTTTCCAGAATGATTTTTTAAAAATCTGTAAACTAATTTCCTGTCATTAATAACCATCATATAAAACACTGCATTTCGTTGCACTTGAGCTTTTCGTGTAAATATTTTCTGATGAATTATTTTGCTGCGCCGACCATTCTTTATGCTGACTTTAATAAGTGGTCAGTCCACAAGGCTTGTCAAGTGGGAGATGGATGGTATTGTAATAAAACGGTAATGATCGCCCATCTGAAGTACTCGTATAACTGTTCCATTTTCGTACTTAGGTTGTGAAACATAGCATTGTGCATTTTACTGATCTGAAATTTAGCATGGAGACTGAACTGCATTATTATTCGAAATATGAACAGTCTGAAAAAAAAAAAAGTAAAATTGCATGTGTGGTTGTATCTATGCGTTTATTCGTTTCTTTCACGAGAACGGTAACATATATCGGCATAATTCCTTTTGCATTTGCTCGGAGAGTCCAGGGAGTGTCAGAAAAATACCAAACAAAAAATTCGGCGATCGCGCGTGGCGATATAGCGCAAACTTTCGGAAGTCGCGACACGCAAATGTTTTTCCTGTGAATTTGTTTGTTTCTTTCACGAGAACGGTAATAGATATCGACCTAATTCTTTTTGGCTTAGGTCGAGGCAAGTCCAAAGAGTGGCAGAAAAATGGCGATCGCGAGCAACGAGACGGCGGGAATTGGACTGAAATAACGAAACGCGAAAATATGCAACAATTCATTTTCTCGACTCTTTGGTTAGAATTCGCCACTGTGGGATCAATAACCATATGGAAGGAAGGACAATGGCATTACAAATATTTTATGATGGAAAGGCTATTACTTAGTCCCGCAAATTTTCCGGACAAACACTAGTTAAATAATTAAATACAATCTGATGATAAAAACTTACCATTGATCACAAGCAAATCCACAGAATTCATAAGCAGTCCAAGCATCAGCTTTACAAACTACTTTCTTCCAATAAGGTAGTAAGTTTCATTACAAAATATTAACTACTGAAGAACAGAATCACTAAAAATTACTACGATGTGGTTCAAGCATACCATTGCATTGTGCTGTGTTCTCTCTCTCTCTCTCTCTCTCTCTCTCTCTCTCTCTCTCAGTGAGGTCCAGTCCTTAAGAAACACGATATACGGCAGTTCGGTTGGATTGGCTACCGATAAATTATAACAGCGCAAGAATAAAACGGACAAGACAGTGTTCATGTCGTAGGAAATATATCACAGGTCGGATTCACAGACACATACGACGAGTTCCCTTTCGTAACTGTGATTTGTTTGTCTAGGAAGGGCAAGGAAAATATGAGTGCAACTTCTTCCCATGTCTCTTGTGCTTCCTACAAAAATAAATCCTAGTTACCTGAGGAGACTTTGTTTCAGCAGGAAGATCACGAAAGATAGAATGTACAATTTCCCATGCCACTACTTCTTCCTGCAAAACTAAATCTAAGACCTGTATTATGAGTTCCATATGCTTATTAGCACATACTCCTCAGCGATTTACTCTGGATATTACACCTTACCGTTGTCTTATATGCAATTTATATTGTTTTAATGTCGACACAGATTGAATCACAAACGTGCAGGAGAATTCTGAGGTGCAATGGGTGGAATAAATCGCTAAAGTGCTACCCAAAAGTTCCAGTATTTTGAACAGAGGGAGTCAGCCGATTGCAGCTTTGCCTTTTGCTGCTAGGATGAGTCAGCAGCATCCCTTGTGCATCAGCGTGGCCCAGGCCGTGTCTGTGAGCGGACGTGTTGTTGAGCTACGCTTACTATTGTAACGTGGTGTGTAGGTGGTTTGGCGGTTTTGCAATGGCAGACCAATGGCGCAGCAATGTCAAATCGATGTTGATCGTTTTCTTCGATATCCAAGGGATTGTTCACAAGGAATTCGTCTCACCCAGTCAATCTGTCAGCGGAAAGTTTTACTGTGAAGTTTTGCAGTGTCTGAGGGAGAACATCCGCCACAAACATCCAGAACAGTGGAACAAGGACTGGGTCCTGCATCATGACAATGTCCCCGCTCACACATCAGTTGTTCGGCAGTTTCTGGCTTCCACTAACATGGTAGTCATTCCCTAACCACCCTATTCACCTGACCTTGACCCCTGCAACTTTTTCCTGTTTCCCAAGCTGGAATTACGACTGAAAGGGCGTCGATTTGGCTCAATTGAAGAGATCCAGACAGAATGCAGGAGGTGCTCAAGGCCATCACGCCTGAAGCCTTCCAGGGACGCATGGACTCATGGAAAAAACGCTGGGATCATTGTACAGTATACATCCCCAGTGGCTACAGTGTCGAAGGCGACAGTGAGAACTAGGAGGTAAGGCAACTTATTTACCTACAATATACAAATTACTTGAACTTTTGGGTAGCACCTCATATATATATATATATATATATATATATATATATATATATATATATATATATATATATATATATATATTAGACCTGGTCGAAGAATCCAACTTGTGAATTTTTAATTGTAATACCAAAGAAAAGTTGATCCATTATGAAAGTATCATGTATGCAAAATTTTGGTGTAATCTGTGTTCATATAGAGGTGGCACCTGCCTCGTGAATATCTCGCCAACAGCTGAATCTGACGCATCAGTGCCGTCGTAGGAGTCTTATAGGTCAGACCTTGGATTTCATTTTTTTTTAAATCATCTTTTCTTTGCTCTCATTTTATTTTTTCCATTTTCAGGCATTAATGTTAATAGCTAAATGTCTTGGAGAACTACAAATATGGTTCACACTACTCGGTCTGCCTTAACTCATGATATTTTAGGCACTTTAAGAACTATTGGTGACAAGCAACTTCCAAGGAAGTGGGATGTGGAAAGACACTTACTTTTTGCTGAAACAGAAATATAAAAAATGTCAGTGAGGGAAAGAGCAAAGGATCTTGGATCAGAACTTCAGTGTCTTTGCGAAAAGCTTCAGTTCCTTGTTTTCACCTAACAAGAATTACACAGGTGGTTTTAGACAACCATTCTAAGTGCAAGACCCTAGTAAAAAACAAGGGGAAAAGCTGCTACAACAAACAGCTTGAGAACTATAAAACTCATATGCAGAAGGGGCTATCTGATATCTCCTGTTGCAGGTGTAAATCCTTCGAAGAGTGTAAGTGTTCAAAGAAAAGAAAGGTGCCAGTAAGGGAAAGAGAGTTCCTTTCAGATCAAAGAGGAAATAGACAGATGTACATTGGAAAAGTGGATACAAAAGAGACAAATTTCCTGCTACAACGAGCAAAAAGAAAATGGGATGCAGAGAACTACAAAGTGAAAACTTGCGATTCTGTTTGTTAGAAAGGTCAAAGTGGGATGGAGGAAATGAGTGATACTGATGATATTTGAGAAAATGATGGTACAGATGAAACATACTGTCCGAGTGTAGAAAAAAAAAATAGGGAAAAAATTAAGATATCACGAATGCGAATCAACTGTGAACTGGTTGCAAGAGAAACTGATCGACTTGGCGTGAATGATAGAGGTGCCGCCTCAATTCACTTCCGCTCTGGTGGGTGCTGGACATATTTCATCCGAAAACAAGAATTTAGTTATAGACAAGTCAAAAGTAAGACGTTCCAGAAAATCAGGCACAGAAAGTCTTCAGCATATAGAAAAGGAAGACATAACAGCACTGTATTTTGATGGAAAAAAGACAAAACATTAACACTGGAAGAGAGAAAAGATCAAAATGGTTGTCTGTCCATTCACCATACAAGCAAATTTGAGGAACACATTTCATTAGTTAATGAGCCAGGCTCTGAATATCTTGACCATGTAACTCCTGATAGGGGAACAGCAGCTGCTATTTCTGAGTGCTTGATGAACTGTGAGCTGAAGACTGAGATGCTTGTTGCAACAGGGTGTGATGGTACACCTTTTAACACAGGGACAAAGGGCGGAGCAATAAAACTGAAGACTTTCTTAACCGTCCTTTGCAGTGGCTTATATGTTTGTTACACCTCAATGAGCTTCTATTTCGGCATATATTTAAACATTTGGATGGTGAAACCTCTTATTTGTTACACTTCAGTGAGCTTCTATTTCGGCATATATTTAAACATTTGGATGGTGAAACCTCTTATTTGTTACACTTCAGTGAGCTTCCATTTCGGCATATATTTAAACATTTGGATGGTGAAACCTCTTATTTGTTGCACTTCAGTGAGCTTCCACTTCGGCATATATTTAAACACTTGGATGGTGAAACCTCTTATTTGTTACACTTCAGTGACCTTCCATTTCGGCATATATTTAAACACTTGGATGGTGAAACCTCAGGGCCTACAACATTCAAAGGAATGATTGGGAAGAAGGTAGGAGAAACAGTTAGTAACCTCCCTGCGTAAATTTTGAACCAATCCCAGTAGATGATGCAAAGAAGTTTCATGAGACCGATTCAGAGCTAGATTTAAGGATCAAAAATATATTCTGACTATATGTTATGCTGAATTATCTGGAAATTTTTTTTTGCATAATTCCCTCCAGTTGAACCACGCCCATTGGTACATTCAAGATGGCTGATAGTCCTTCCTGTGTCAATGGCCCAAAACATCTGTTCAGTGCCGTTACAAGTAATAAATATATGAAAGATGAATGCATGGGCGCATATAAGGCTGCTACCCAGGCTATTCAAACAAATGCTTTCTATGCCCATCCGGAAAACAAACTTTTGGGCATGGCATTTGATGAAGATATCGATATCAAAAGGGATGCTGTGAAGAAAATTCTAGCAGCAAGAAACAACCCGAGACAAGAAAGAAGACAATTCACCAGAGATAAATCTGGGGGCAGATCATTATACTCAAATGATCAGCTGGGATGTGGTGGATATTACAAAACCACCACTCCTCAAGAATCTGATGTTGAACCACGTGGTTTGGTTGAAAGTCCTGAACTTGTGGAAAAGCTGTGTCCAAAGTATCCTTGCCATACAAAGTCAATTGAAAGCACAGTAAAGCTGGTGACTCAAGCATCTGCAAAAGTTTATGGTTACAGAAACAGCGATGGGTATATAAGAAACATATTCAAATCAAGAAAAATAATGCCAGCATTCGAGTCAAGAAGGATTTCAAAGCAGAGTAAATCTGGCCCATTTTAATGGAAGGGTGGATGGGATGGGTTAGGTGTGGAACTCCATTTGCAGCCAACTCCTCGTGGTGAGTTCTGGGTAGTGCACGGTTACAGTGTGCTAGCTGAGCGCTGCATAATAAAGTGTCCAGGAGCCACCTCTTACTGACATGATACGGATATAATGCTTTGCAGTTCTTTTGCCTTTATATAGGAGCAAAAGAAAACTAGACTTTACTTTTTTTTTTTTTTTTGATCTTATGACCCTGAATAATATACTCGTGTGTGTGTGTGTGTATATATATATATATATATATATATATATATATATATATATATATATATATATATATATATATATAGAGAGAGAGAGAGAGAGAGAGAGAGAGAGAGAGAGATGGAGCCTCTGTGGTACAGTGGTAAAGTGTGCGTTTTCGTACACTGAAGAACGAGGGTTCACGCCCCGCCAGGGTAATAAACTTTGGGAGCGTTCTTCAGGCCATGTACTGCATTGGCGGACGCAAGGGGTGCTGTGGTTGAACCAGTGTCGCATACTATAAAGTATGCTTGCACCCAGTCGGCTTGCGTGGGCCGATTACACTTGGTTCACAGACTACACGCACATCCAAAGCCACTCCAACACTACAATCACACTTACAAGCACTTCTCACCCTACATACAGTCTCTACTAGACAGCCTAAGCCACATGGTAGAGATACATTGGCTGTATAATCCTCACTTTGGTCGGGATAGGCCGGTCCTGCAGTGGACACAAAACGGCTGATGAGATGAGATGAGATGATATATAGATAGATAGATAGTAAGATGGTCCTTATTACTAAAGGTGAAAATTATTTTGGGAATATTTTTTGGAATATTTTCTGCTGGCAGTGTATATTGCGAGGTTAGGTGTAAACTTTTGAAACACCAAGTTTTACCCGAATTGGATGATATTTACTGGTGCCGCATCTTGGCCAAAGTTTGAGCCTATTAAGCAAAATTATTGCTGTGACAATCTTTTTTGCTTTACTTCATTGGAGGCTACATTGTAGTAATACCCGCATTTGTTTCTTTTTCAGGGATATGCCTTTTGACTTATTATTAAGCACTTATTTACTATGACTGAAGTGAAGTTGATTTGCCAGGGATGAAAAGCAAGAGCTAAACCAAGATTTGTCTTGTTGGCCAGCCAAGTGAAAGACTGCCTGGAAGTAAGTTACTTTCCTGTAGAGAAGTGTTAGCGCGACTTTTCTACCTGACGTGAACAGAGGCACGAACACTGAGGGATTCAGCATGTGTTCTGTCTGAGGAACTAGGAGGATTCTGGAAGAGAACTCATTCCTGCATCTGAGCCACGGAACTGTATCCCCAACTCGAATCTCTCTATAAAGAATGGAGAATGATGGGAGAAGAGTAAGAGCCGGAATACAGGAAGAGAGGAGAAAAGAGAGAACTTCCAAGCACAGATGGAAGATTTCTTTGACGCTGCAAACACGATTGCTTTCGACCTCATCAAAAATCATGAAGATAAGGAGTTTCTTGTGACTTAGGGGTAAAAAGAGAAGCGAGGATGAGGATTATCATCCAGTAACTCACCATAACGGTGTCTATTGCGCCGTTATACTCGTATAATTAATCGCCAGAACACTAAAATACCCTCACGCCCACCTCCACCCAAGCAGCATCCAGAATCACCAGATGACCCCCACCCACTCCAACCAGTAGTAGGTAAAACGACTGGATGAGCACGCCGCGACCGAAGGGAAGGGTGGGCACGGACCATCGCTGTACATACTACTAAGAAGGTTGGTAAACTTATTCATGAGGAGAATCACAGTACATATTATGACTGGTAGCAGGAGAGAAGGATGTGAAGAGGATTTGGAAAGAGACGGAGATGTTGCTGAGGAGAGAAGAGATGATGTAGGATATGACTATAAATGTGTATAATTTACATGTGGAAGTACGTGAAAATAAGGGAGTATTATAACCGTAAGTTGTAAGGAAGAGAAATCCACCAGGCAGAATTCTACATATTGAATGGACGGTGACCAAGAAGCTGATACAGTGACACAACAGAAGCAAAGTATGTGGATTACTTAAGAGAGGCACACAGAGAACGAGATGGAATGGCAGGTGGAGGAGTACAGTCGGCAGCATAAGTCCGTCGCCTCGCATAATTCTCTTTCCATGAAAGTTGGAAAATAATCAGGTGAATTCTAGGTAAAGGATATTGATTCACTGATATGTTGCTATATTTGAAGTTACCAGTAGCGGCTGCTGCTGATTCAGGAAACATATTTTCAGGTTCCCTGTATGAATAGCAGGGGAGGCTACCAAACGCTCTGCTGCCAATATTACTACAGGAAGGGACTATGAATGACGGGAAGGAGTGTGAAAGATTCGTTACTTAGAAGTCTGAACACATTTTTGTTGCTCCCATCTTGGATAGGGTCAGGGAATGAAATTCTGACATTTATATAAAAGAACGTGGAATGCTGAGAAAAGAAAGAGCAACTGGATATGGACTCTGGGGAAGCCAAAACGTGGTGGCGGCGGCGGCGGTGGTGATCAGGAAGGTGGTGGAGAGTAACAAACTCTCAGCCTCAGAGCAAGGTAATCACAGGCATAGGAAGTACCGGAAATGCACGGAAGACAAACGAAAGATATGATGGGTTTAGTGGCAAGTGTAGTGCTAATAACGGCTGTAGTAGTGGTTGAATTTATATTACTATCTATCTATCTATCTATAGCCCGATGCCCTAATCCCACAAAGGGTGGCCACAGACAAAACGCCTCCAAGTCACTCTGTCACCCACCATTTGACTACCCTCCCCCCAACTCACCCCCCTCTCCCTCATATACCTCTCAACTCCATCCCTCCACCTCATCCTCGGTCTACCCCTCCCTCCACCTCACCTACATACACCCTCTTAGTCAGTCTTTCATTCTCCATTCTCTCCACATGTCCAAACCACCTCAGTGTATTTCTCCTAATCTTCTCAACCACATCCACCTCTACCCCACAACGTTCCTTCACTTCTTCATTCGTCAACCTGTCCCTCCACGTCACTCCACATGCTCCTCTCAAGTAACTCATTTCCATTGCTCTCACTCTTGACTTGTTCCCCTCTTGCAAGGTCCACGCCTCGCTTCCATACGTCAGGGTAGGGATCACAATACCATCATGCAGCGACTTCTTAACTTCCATACTCACTTACAAGTGACCATTATAGTGGTAGTGGGTGAAGTGATAGTGAATGAAGTTGTCGTAGTAGTTCTAAAATTGATGACGTAACAATAACAGTGGTAATTATAGTGATGGGGAGTTGATTTATCATTTAGCAATGGTAATAGATAATATAAGTTGTTGATTATGCCCTTCAGTTAGGATAAAATTCTCCATTTAGAGCAAAACCTAAATGTGATATTTACGAGGTTTTCTAGCCAGTATACTGAAGCAAAGCAAGTTAGATTTACTTTTTGCCTATGATGAAAGAAGCCATTACTTTTACCAGGTTCATCAAATTAAATTGGCTTCGCCCAATGAAACACTGGCCACTAAAGTCTTATAATCCTATCAGACTCAACAGCTTACACATTCTCCACGAGGAATGGTTGTCATTCTGCTTCGCTAAATTATTTTTAAATTTTACTGTAGATGTGTCCATTAACATTTTTCCGACACAAGGTGTTGCACTCCCGTCCACTTCACAAAACACATTACGCCCCACCAAATAACCCTCCCCCACAGCACCACCCAACTCCACGAGCATTAACTGACGTACCCTGAAGCTCCTGAGACTACTACAGTTTGTACTTATCTGCTGTGACTCGGTGACATTTGTTCCTCTATGTTAGTGACTCCCTTCGTACCCACTTTCTTCAGTTTCCACATTTGCTGACAACGTGTCACTTTTGATACTAAACGTGTCACTATTGATACTAACTCTTTTACATAAACTAACCTCAGAGACACTCATCATTTACCGTCACCTCCATTTCTCTCATTCCACTAACATATCTGCTGCTTCATTCACATCCGTACTCTTATTAAGTTCCCTCATACCTCATAATGCTCTCATTTTTACTCGTAAAAGCCTTTCACTTGCACAAATTTTTCACTGATCTTACCTTTCTCACACTAACAGTTTCGTTATATTCATTTTCTCGTGAAGAAATTTATTTTCCTCATTTGCATTCTTCTATAATTGCATTGCTTTCAGTTACCTCACCTTAGCTTTCCCTAGATCTCGGTGTACTAGTACGCTCTGCGATCCAGACTTTTACGTGGTCAAAAGGGGCAGAAATCAATTAAAAAAAAAAAAAAAAAAAAACTAATTGGCGGAGACTCCCCATAGCGGCCTCTTCAGTTGCATTTATTACTTTTGAAGTGGTCAAGTTGAGAGTGGTAGCATGCCAAAATGACGGAGTCAGTCTCCAACTCGGCCAACCCAAGCCCAACCTTCGCAATTTCCCAAAATGCTCCTGGGTTACACATCAACAAGCTACTAGGTAAACTCTATACCACCAGTTCTCAAGGGTTATACAAACAATAAAGTTCGAGTGGGAGGAAATGTGTTTTAACAAGACCAAAAAAAGGTAGAAATCTTCCCATCTACTAGCCTTACAGAATAACCCTGAAACGGCACGTTATTCAAAAAACATATGGCCCTAATATCAAATTCCACAAAACTTAGCTCCCTTTTTT
Source organism: Coenobita brevimanus (assembly GCF_032717465.1). NCBI lineage: Eukaryota > Metazoa > Arthropoda > Malacostraca > Decapoda > Coenobitidae > Coenobita > Coenobita brevimanus. Next base: position 1,117,540 of record NC_136998.1, read on the forward strand.
CTCAGGTTCAGTCCAATGTAGTTCCATATTCGTCCCCCTGAGCTCATAGTTCACTGGTCCAACCCTCTGATATTCTTGACCTTGACTTCCACACTAGAACCTTGACCTCCACGCTGGGACTTTGACTTCCGCACTGGGACCTGCAGGGCCCGTACTTATAAAAACTACATCATAGTTAGGTGAAAGTCATAAATGTGAGACTTAGGGAGCACCTCATCATAACTAAGTCGAGACTTTGTTAGGTCGAAGTCACAAGCTGCTGAGTTAGCGGTTGGCGCTGCGTAGCACTTGAGAGTTTCGAAAAATGAAGAAAAATCTAAGAAAACAACAGAGAAAAGATGCTACAAAAAATCAGAAATTACTACGATATTTTCTTAAATGTTTTCAGGGTAAAGTAAACAGATTAATGTCATTTTTGAGGAATTATTAATTTACCACTTTGTGTTGTGGACGAGGACATGTTGCCTCTCCACACCACCCTGTAAACAAACACCACCACCGCTATCCAAGCATGGAGAACTCCAACAATGTAACGAGCAAACGTTCCAGAAAGCAAAATTGGCCCCCCGATACCACATATAAGCTGGCACAGTTGTATCTTGAGAACATACACGTGCTGAAGGGGGTTAAAGCCTTGTTTCTTGCCGTTGGTCTTGTTAGTGTCTCCCGCACCAAATCGGTCACAAAAATTATGCCTGCACGGTCCAAACGATATCTCTTGACCAGTTCTGCATCACTTAGCTCGTTAAGCACATCTTTCCTTTCACGAAAATGTCTTGGTTGACGCTGGCGAATTTGTTGTTGTTGTGGTGCGGCGGCCATCTTTACTGTTATGATCGAGTCATAAGCCGCGTCCGAAGCGCTATAACCACTCGGGAGGGGTCTTAAGCTATGACTCAGTTTAAGTCGAACATAAGGACTTATGACTCGCTCCTATGAATTTAGGACAGACTTTAGCCCTATGACTCAGTCTTAGTGTTTTATAAGTACGGGCCCTGGACTCACTCACTGGGACTGACCTCCACACTTCGACCCGCTCCCTATCCAGCTCACAGAATAGAAGAGGGGTGAGCGGGAACTCAGGACTCGCTATTCCAATGGCGTCACCTCACGTGATCGTTACACAACACTTCAGAATTCATTGGAGGGAGTGGGGGAGGATGACGACAGTACTGACTAAGTCACATTTCACGGCCGGTGAGCGAGTGAAACGCCAGTCTTGTGTAGTGGAATGGGGGGGGGGGGGGAGACGACAGCTTACACAATTTAAAATTTTCGTAACAATAGACTCGTGATAGACTCAGTTTGATGTCTTTCCCCTTACAATCGATTACCCCAAAAAGATGACATTCCCAAGTTACAATAATTACTACCCAACACCTCCCTTTATACACTTGCATCGAAAAAAAAAAACACTATCATCATGCCTTACACCACTTTGCGCATGCGTACATTATGCTGGACTACGTGACCACAGGCACATGTTCCTACCAGCTCGAATTTTATATTATAAAGAGACTTAATACTAATAAATTACAGTAGGGAAAAAAATGACTTAGCAGCTAGGTAACTTAATCTACATTCTGATCACGTTCGCATGGAAACAACCATACCCCGGCCACACTCACTTAACCGAACTTTTAATGATATAAAATGAACTAGATACAACTCATTATCACTTCCGGGCACTACATCGGTGACACGAAACGTACTCTAAGCTCCATATTTACATCTTCCTCGACTTTATTACCGCGCAGATACTTGTGTCTAGCACCAAATGTTGAAAAAGTAGCTGATACAGTATGTCACAGTTACAGAGTCTTTAAGCCTCTTATTGTCGCAGCTCATCATTTATTTCCTTTAATCTTTTTGTTTATGTGTTACATATGTTGTTTCGTTAGGTAGTTACAAGGACTCTATGTAATAGAACCATCAAACATATGTCTTAAATATCGTAGCGGCTGACTTATACACATTTCTTGTACATGGAGTGCAGTTCTGCTCCCAAGCCGTGTCCTATGGGCCCTGACGTGCAATGTATCCATAGGGTCATGGAACACCACATTCTGTGTAGAAATAACCCAACCCTTTCCGCGCATTACGGACACGAATAGGCGCGGGCAGCACTTAAGTAATGAAGAAAATGCTTCTGATAATGTATTCTGTGGAAGTGACAGGGCTTGTTAGTCTGCAGAGGTCATCAAAGGAATTTGTACTAGGTGAATATGTGAAATTATGCCATGTAATTATGCCTCCTTTGATGGGATGGATCACGTAATGGGCGGTAATTAAGGATACAAGATATGGAAGGTGCATGATAATATAGTAAATGGTTTAATTGATTATTAATAGCCTGTCGAGTTATACTGCAGTTAGTGAATGTAAAATTGTACGTAAAAGATATCACGTACTTCATGAAAATTTGTTCCTCAGCTAAGGTGTAAGCATCTTGTGACAAATCATCAAGCTATATGTTACCTGGCGTACAGTGCGAAATATCATGTCACTATGTTATTTCACTACTCTGTATCAGCAGCTAAACATCTTCAAGGCTGAATTGTACAAAAATGTAACTTTTTAATTTCCTCCCACACATTTCGAGTCCAGCACCGTTTAGCAGTACGGTAAGTATTTCCTTCCTTTATTGATTACACAAACAAAGTATATTTTCATTCATACCTTCATGATTTACGTCTTGATTTGTTGTATGTTGCATGACAGTGCTTCCTATTCATTCCCTGCTGCCTTCAGCAAGATGATTTAGTAGCTTTGAAAGCCTTATTTTCTTTCACTTTTATTTATAACATTTGTACACGTTTACTCATGAAAATTGTCTCTAAACTTTCCCTTCTACTCTATGAGGCATGGGCTTTCCAGCCTTGGTAGTCCCGGCATTATGACCAGCTTTATGTAACATATGAGGCTTTGTCTCTCTTGATAAAATTAATTTGTTTCAATGAGGATAATTATAAAGCCTAGATTTTCTCAGCATATAGGTTTGTATTTCTGAGTCGCATCCACCCTCTCTCCCTCTCTCTCTCTCTCTCTCTCCAGTTATCTCTTACTCTTCGGCTTACTAGTTCTCTCTCTGTGTCTGTCTGTCTGTCTGTCTGTCGTTATCTCTTACTCTTCGGCTTACTAGTTCTCTCTCTGTGTCTGTCTGTCTGTCTGTCTGTCGTTATCTCTTACTCTTCGGCTTACTAGTTCTCTCTCTCTCTCTCTCTCTCATTCTGGTTTCCATTCCGTCTGTTACTCTTACTCCTTTTGTTTTAGCGTTGTTTCTCTTTCCCGTACTTTTTCATAGTTCGAAAATTTTCATCAGTGGAGTGAGATGTTTCCTTACCGTAAATACCAAAGATTATTGCATTTTCCTTTATCTTTTTTCAAACTTCCACTTTATGATGTGACTGCCGTGAACTTCATGTCATCACAGATTTGTTTTTCGCACCATTATCGCGGGTCATTATCTCTGGCAACCTTGCTAACATATTTCCCTCACCATCTGTTGTTGGCCAACTCCTTGCTGCCTATATTGTTACAGTCGCGGCGTGTGACTCTGAGGTTGTTGTTATCGTGTCCTGGCAACCTACCATTCAAAAGTGTATGATATGATTTCGTGTATAATATGAGACACATGTGATTGGTGTATAATATGTTCTTGTATAAAACTATTCGTGTATAATATATTCGTGCATAATAATATGATTCGTGTATAATATAATACGAAATCGGACGCACTTTTGAATGGTAGGCTGCCAGAGTACGATAATGACAACCTCAGAGGCGTGCTCTGCGACTGTAGTCGTGTCTCCATTCTTCCTTGTATTCTTTGTTTAATTGTGGGAGGCACTTCTACCCTTCAATATTAACCGATTTTGGTCAAACCTTGACACACTGATCAGCCTATGACCTAATTGTGTCCGCAGGGTTTTGGTTGATAGGCAACCACTCTTGCCTAGTAACGGCCGAAAACCTCCCTTTTAGTACTTTTCACGTTTTCAGCTGTAGAAACATTACTAATGGACGTAGAAAGCTCTGACTAAGTTAGGCATAATCTTGAGGTCATTCCCTATCGGAAGTGTGCCATCTATTTTTCCTCGCCTCTAGTTTTCGAGTGGTAACCCTGCGAAGATTGGCTTCAGCGTCCTTAGCAATCAGTACTAGTTTTCAAAAATGTACCCCTAGTTCGCCAGTGGCTCTGAATGAAAGTTTGAATGCTTATGGACATTGACCAGTACTACAATTTCCTACTTTACGCTTATGCACTACATTGGCCAGGTCAGGGGTCAGAAGTCATCAAATGCGAAAACTATGTTAATAGCCACAATCATGACTATGTTCGCGCGAAGTCCAAAGGCTCCAAAGATTATTAAGCCAGGGCCATGATTCTTGGGTGGAATGTTGCACTGGAGTACCTCCATATAGAAATGGTGTTTAGTGTCGCTGACAAAGTGTGCTCAGCATAGTGCTGGCCAACGTCGCCTACCGGCTTGTTTATTACTTTGTGTCACCTGCCGTGCGTCTCATTATATTTGTTTTATCATCCACTTGCATATCAGTCCATTTACCTGTCTATCTGTTAGCTGTGTGACATGGCATTATATGGAGGTTGGCCTCGGTAAACGGCATGTCTTGTTATCCTCACCTTGCACATTCAAGGCACCGATTTTTGTTGCTCCCACTTCAATTTTTTATATGTTCTGCTATTTTCTTCACTTCCATTCACCTCCCGTTCGTTATCTCGTATCCTACGCCGCGACTGTCACTGTTTCCTCCGCCGCTGCGGGCTGGATTATTCTGTTATGGACTGAGTCATACATCAGATTTTTTCCTTCCTTTGTGTTACATGAAGTCCGGCTAAGTTTTTTCATTCATTCATTGCCAGACGCCATGTATCCCAAACGGGGTGGCCAAGGGCTTAGAGTTAATTGTTTTACAGGGAGGGGCACTAATCCTCCACCAACCCCACTTGACACGTACCTAAATAAAGAGAGAGAAAATGGGTAAAACATGGAGAGTGATACAGTGATGGGAGGAAGGTCAGTTAGAGCACTGATGTGACGAACAGTCTCAGCTAATGAGAGAGAGAGAGAGAGAGAGAGAGAGAGGCTTAGTTATGTAAGACAATAGGACGAATGTGGTGCATTACTAAGCCGGGTTGTTTGATAACGGAACTTGGGTGTTGATGATGAGTGGATGACGTGAGGAAAACCGCATATGTAAAATGTAGATAGATAAACAGGTGATAGATAGATAGATTGATAGATAGAAATAATATGTAATTTGTGAAAGTAATTATATATATATATATATATATATATATATATATATATATATATATATATATATATATATATATATATGGAGCCTCTGTGGTAAAGTGTGCGTTTTCGTACATTGAAGGACGAGGGTAATAAACTTTGAGAGAGTTCTTCTGGCCACGTACTACTTTGGTGGACATAAGGGGTGCTGTGTTTGAACCAATGTCGCATACTATAATGTATGCTTTCACCCAGTCAGCTTTAGCGGGCCGATTACACTTGCTTCACAGACTACACACACATCCAAAGCCACTACAATCACACTCACAAGCACTTCTCACCCTACATACAGTCTCTACTAGACACCCTAAGCCACTGGGTAGAGATATATTGACTGCATGGTCCCTGCTTCGGAAGGGATAGGCCGGTCCTGGAGTGGACCTCAGCGGCTGATGATGATGATATACCGGGTATATAGATAGACAGATATAGATATATATAGATAGATAGATATAGATATATATACACATATATATGCATACATATACCGTATATACAGTCTCTCTCACTCTCTCGTGTGTGTGTGTATATATATATATATATATATATATATATATATATATATATATATATATATATATATATATAGTTACATAGCCTATGATTTCATCATCCTTTGTGTAATTTTAACGTACAGTTGCTGCATGTTTGATCACGAGCGTGTTCTGCCTCAGTCCCCCCCTTCTACCGTTATAGTAGAGTAAGTCGACATCTCTGTTATACTTTGCGGGATTGTCATCTCTTTGTCCCCATCGCTTCATTTGCGCGTCCCTCTTACAAGTTGTACCAGGCTCTGCCGGCCCCTATATAATGAGCTCAGTCTCTGCATCAGTGCCACTTAGATCTGCTCCTCATTTTGTTCACATCTCTGTCCTCCCCTGTACAGATATTATTATTGTGAGTGCTCAAGAAGTCTCCAACCATCTAGCAGCTGTGTGTAATTTGAGTATAACTGTTGTTGCATTTTTTCTTGTACTGTATAGCATAAGTTTAATTTGTAGGCCTAGTGAAGTTTGTAATTTATGTAGGGTTCTTTGTCAGTCATTTTTGATAATAGTTTGTATCTGTAATTATTTATCTGGCATTCACTGAGTATTATCTGGTATCTCATTTCATCAGGGCTGACTTAGATAAATTTACTCTTGCTAATTTCGTGTTAATAGAGGCTATTGCAGTTAACCATATATTTAACCTGTTTATTTGCCATTACATTATCTTTATGAGTCCTGAATGTTTTGTTGTTAATTTAAGCATTAAACTTTAACTTGTAATTTTACCTAACTCTTTTGTTTTGAACCTGGAACTTTACGGGACAGTAGTGACTCTTCGTATTCTCACTTAAAGTGTACATTATCTTTCTCTGTTCCGTAACATAAATTTGGCGACCTCATATCAGAATATTCAGGATATTATCATAAGGATATTGTTTGATATTTTGTGACTGTGATATATTCATGATGGCTACTATTTCTACACTTGATGAAGCCAAAGATTTTTTGTCAAATGTGCAAACAGTGTGTGATATAGAAAACAGAACAAAGAATGAACTTAAGCTTGTTGCTCAACAATTGGGAATTGCAGTTCACTCTCATCATTCTAAAGATCAAATTGTTGGCATGATTAATAAAAGCTTGTTTAATGTAACTCCTCCAAATGAGCAAACGCAGATTGAATTAGCTAAGTTACAGCTAGCCCTGCAGGAGGCTCGTGTGAAGGAAGCTGAATTTCAAGCACGTGCTAAGGAGGCTGATGTTAAGGAGGCTGAGTTTCACGCACAAGTTGAACTTGCTAGGATTCAGGCAGACCATGAGTATCGCATGAAACAAGGTGGAACTGGATCATCTAGCTCTGATGATTTTGATGTGGCTAAAAATGTTAAACTTGTCCCTCCTTTTAATGAATCTGATTTAACTAAGTATTTTCAGTTGTTTGAGAGGGTAGCTACAGGTTTTAATTGGCCTAAGGAGTATTGGCCAGTACTCCTTCAAACTGTTCTCACCGGTAAAGCTCAAGTAACTTATGCATCTTTGCCTCAGGATCAATGTGATAATTATGATGTAGTTAAGAGCTTGATTCTTAAGGCCTATGAGCTTGTTCCTGAAGCCTATAGAGTAAAATTTAGGACAACTTACAAGCAAGATAAGCAATCCCATGTTGAGTATGCAAAAATCAAAGAAGATTTGTTAGAGCAGTGGTTAAATTCTAAGAATGTGGATTCTGATTTTGGTAAATTTAAGCAGATGATTTTGCTGGAGGATTTCAAAAGGTGTATTAGTAAAGATGTAAGCCTATATCTTGATGAGAAAAGAATAGATAATTTGTCTGATGCTGCAGTTTTAGCTGATGAGTATGTTCTCACTCACAAGAGATATTCTAGAGAAAAAGGGAAAGCTGAGAGTAAGTACGTTGCCTCTACTCAGAGTACAGGTAACAGGAAAGAGAATAAGGATGATGTTTCTCAGGAAGTAAATACCAGCTTCACCTCTAGATTTCAGAAAAGTAAATGTACTTATTGTAGTAAGCTTGGTCATACTACGGAGAGATGTTTCAGGAGACAGCGTGATGTGAACAAAAAGGAGTCTTTAAATATTCAGTCAATTGGTCTAGTGTCCACTCTTGAGAGTTCCCAGAATTCTTTAACTGAGTTAACTGAACCTGCTTTGAGGGGTAACTTAAATTCTCATGATGGAGCTCCTCTTTTGAGCAGTAACGTGGGTGACACTCTCAAGAGTTCATGTGCTAATTTCCTGTCTGATGGTTTTGTCAGTCCTTCTGGACAGTAATGACAGGAAATCAGTTAAAATATATCGTGATACAGGTGCTTGCCAATCCCTTATGCTGACCAGTATTCTAGGCTCTAATGTTAATTCCTCTGATGAAACTGTAATCTTACAAGGTGTAGGGAATAATTACTTCTCTGTCCCTCTGTGCAGAGTGAATTTAGAGTCTGGTTTTGTTAATGGTTCCGTTATGGTTGGGTTGGTTGAGACACTCCCAATGTCAGGTGTAACTTTCTTACTTGGAAATGATATTGGTGGAAGTCAAGTGTGTCCAGCTCCTCAGTTGTCTAGCGAGCCAGCGGCTGTGTCCCAGGATTGTGATGTCCCTGATGTGTTCCCTGCATGTGCTGTCACTAGGGCTAAGTCTAAAGTTACTGGTGATTTAGAGGATGATGATGATGATGTTATCCTAGCTGACACTTTTCTTGCTAATTTGGACCACTCACCAGATGAGGCAGTACCCCGTAGTGTTGATAATTTGTCTCGTCAAGCGTTGGTTGAGTTGCAGGTTGCTGACCCTGAGTTGAAAGGTCTAGCTAACTCTGCTTACAGTGAGGAAGAGTCAGCCGGTGCTTCTACTTGTTATTATGTAAAGTCAGGAGTACTTATGAGGAAGTGGAGACCCCCAACAGCATCAGCCGACTGTGAATGGGAGGTTGTACATCAAGTTGTCATCCCTCGTGTCTGTAGGCAGGATATCATTAGAGTGGCTCATGATTCCAGTTTGGCAGGACACCTTGGAGTAAGGAAGACTGTGGCACGCATTTTGAAACACTTCTACTGGCCAGGTATCTTCAGGGATGTTTCCTGGTATTGTAAGTCTTGTCACACCTGTCAAGTTGTGGGGAAGTGTAATCAGACCGAAAGGGTTGCACCTCTAGTTCCCATTCCTCCTTTTGAGGCGCCTTTCACCCGTGTGTTGGTGGATATTGTGGGCCCTCTTCCTAAGACTTCTTCAGGATTTTCTTATGTGTTGACCATGATTGATATGGCTACTCGTTATCCTGAAGCCATTCCACTTAGAAACATCTCAGCAAAGAACGTGGTTAAGGAAATGCTAGGGTTCTTCACAAAGTTTGGTCTGCCCAAGGAGGTACAGTCAGACCGGGGAAGTAATTTCATGTCAAACGTTTTCAAGCAGTCTCTGAAAGAGTTGGGCATCACCCAGGTCACGTCTTCAGCTTACCATCCCCAGACCCAAGGAGCGTTGGAGAGATATCATCAAACACTCAAATCGATGCTCAAGAAATACTGTTTGGAACATCAGAAAGACTGGGATAAAGGTCTTCCATTCGTTGTGTTTGCTGCAAGAGAATCTCCAAATGAATCACTGGGCTTCTCACCTTTTGAACTACTGTTTGGCCATGAAGTAAGAGGACCCCTTAAGTTACTCAAGGAATGCTGGCTGTCGGAGGAAGATGACGTCAACCTGCTGGAGTATGTGATGAAGTTCAAAGAGCGGCTGTCCACTGCTTTACAGCTGGCGAGAGAGAATTTAGGAGCTGCTCAGGAGAAGATGAAGACTTGGTATGACAAGAAGTCCAGGTTACGCCACTTTCAGCCAGGAGATCAGGTTTTGATTCTGCTACCAGTTCATGGGCAACCTCTTCAAGCCAAGTTTAGTGGCCCTTATTTCGTGGAGAAGAAACTTAGTGATGTCAACTATGTCATCGCCACACCAGATCGTAGAAAGAGCAAGCAACTATGTCACATCAACATGCTAAAGTTATATCACAGGCGGGACGAAAATAATCCAGTCTGCACTGTAGCTGTTCCACCCGAGTCTGCAAGTGAAGCTCTCCCATGCAGTATGAGCCTGAGTGATAGTTTGGGGAAGAATCCTGATATCATGAATGATCTCCAGACTAAGCTTTCTCATCTACCACCCAAGGAAAGGCAGGAGTTTTCGGCATTACTGCAGGAGTACTCGCAAGTGTTCCGTGCCACTCCAGGAAGAACCACTGTGTTGATGCATGATGTCGATGTTGGAGACGCAAAGCCAATTAAATTGCCTCCTTACCGTGTGAACCCAGTGAAAGTTCCTCTCATCCAGAAGGAGCTTGGCTACCTGTTGGACCACAAGATGATTGAGCCCTGTCAGAGCGAGTGGAGTTCTCCTGTCACTCTAGTCCCTAAGCCAGGTGGGTCACAGAGGCTTTGCATCGACTACAGACGTGTTAATCAGATAACCAAAACAGACACTTACCCTCTCCCTCGTGTGGAAGATTGCATAGACAAGATCGGAAAGGCTAGGTACATAAGTAAGTTTGATTTGTTAAAGGGATACTGGCAAGTACCTATGACTGAACGTGCTAGGGAGATCTCATGTTTTGTAACACTAGGAAAGGCTTTTGCATGTTCTGTAATGCCGTATGGTATGAAGAATGCACCAGCCACATTTCAGAAGCTCATGAATGTTGTAACAGAGGGTTTGGCAGGGTGTGTTGTTTATATTGATGATGTATTAATCTTCAGTGACAACTGGAAAGATCACCTATGCCATGTCAGTAAATTTCTTGACCGTTTAGTTCATGCTAATCTTGTAGCTAATTTATCAAAGTGTGAGTTTGGTCAAGCTAAAGTTCAGTACCTTGGGTATGTAATTGGTGATGGACATGTTGCACCACCAGGAGCTAAGGTTCAGGTTATAAGTGATCTTCCCAGACCTAAAAGTAGGAAAGAGCTACAAAGATTTTTGGGAATGGTAGGTTATTACAGGAGATTTGTTCTTAACTTTTCTATTCTTGTATCACCACTTACAGACCTACTGAAAAAGGGAGTTGAATTTGTCTGGACCGATAACTGTGAATCCTCTTTCAACAAACTTAAAGCTATTCTATTAAGTCAGCCAGTGCTCGCTACTCCAAATTTTGCTAAGCCTTTTAAGATGGCTGTTGATGCAAGTGATACAGGAGCTGGGGCTGTTTTGCTGCAAGAGGATGATCAGGGTATTGAACACCCTGTATCTTATTACAGTAAGAAGTTCACTCCACCTCAAAAGAACTACTCAACTATTGAGAAAGAGCTTTTGGCCTTGATTTTGGGTTTACAGCATTTTTCATTTTATTTGTGTTCTGGTTTTGACCCCATAGTCATTTATACCGATCATAACCCACTGAAATTCCTTAGTAAGTTTAAAGATAAAAATCAGAGATTGGCAAGATGGAGTCTACTTCTTCAGGAGTATTCATTAGACATAGAACATGTCAAGGGGAAAGAAAATGTTATTGCAGATTGCTTATCTAGACTTTAGACGGATTGTTTTAGAGTAATAAGAAATTTCCTTTGTAAATTTCTTTTTCTTTGTGGGGAGGTGTTACATAGCCTATGATTTCATCATCCTTTGTATAATTCTAACGTACAGTATGCTGCATGTTTGATCACGATTCGCCTCGTGGCTTCCATAGTGCGTGTTCTACCTCACTCCCCCCCTCCTCCCTTATAGTAGAGTAAGTCGTTCTTTCTGTTGTTCAGAGCAGGAGTGTCAACTCTTTGTCCCCTATGGCTTCATTTGCGCGTCCTTCTTACAAGTTGTATCAAGCTCTGCCGGCCCCTATATAATGAGCTCAGTCTCTGCATTAATTGCCACTTAGGTCTACTCCTCATTTTGTTCACATCTCTGTCCTCCCCTGTACAGTTGTTATTTTTGTGAGTGCTCAGGAAGTCTCCAACCATCTAGCTGCTGTGTAATTTGAGTATAAGTGTTATTACATTTTTTCTTGTACTGTATAGCATAAGGTGTTAATTCGTAGGCCTGGTGGGGTTTTTGTGATTCGTGTAAAGTTCATATTGTCTATCTATCTATCTATTGCCAGACGCCTCAATCCCGTTTGGGGTGGCCACAAACAAATCGCCTCCAAGTCGCCCTGTCCCCCGCCATTTCACTGCCCTGCTCCCAACTCACACCCCCCTCTCTCATATACCTCTCCACCCCATCCCTCCATCTCATCCTCGGTCTCCCCCTCCCTCTTCCACCCTCCACCTCACTCACATACACTCTCTTCGTCAGTCTTTCACCCTCCATCCTCTCCACATGGCCAAACCACCTCAGTGTGTTCCTCACAACGCTTCCTATCACATCCACATCCACACCACAACGCTCCTTTATATCCTCATTCGTCAGCCTGTCTCTCCACGTGACTCCACAGGCTCCTCTTAAATAACTCATTTCCACTGCTCTCACTCTTGACTTGTGTCCTTCCAACAATGTCCAAGCTTCACTTCCGTATGTTAGAGTTGGTATCACAATACTGTCATGTAGTAACTTTTTTACTTCCATGCTCACTTCCCTTGTCAGCCATTATTAATAATATTTTGTATCTGTAATAATATATATTGCATTAACTGAGCATTATCCGGTTTTCTCATTTTATCAGGGCTCACTTAGATAAATTTACTCTTGCTAATTTCGTGTTAATAGAGGCTATTGCAGTTGACAATATATTTAACCTGTTTTTGCCATTACATTATCCTTATGAGTCCTGAATGTTTAGTTGTTAGTTTGAGCATTAAACTTTAACTTATAATTTTACCTAACTCTTTTGTTTTGAACCTGGAACTTTGCGGGACAGTTTTCTCTGTTCCGTAACAATATATATATATAAACAATATATATATATATATATATATATATATATATATATATATATATATATATATATATAATGTAGCAGCCATGGCTTAGTGGGTTAAAGCGCTCTGCTGTGACAGAAGGGTCGGAGGATCGAATCCACCCAAAGGGCATTGGTAGACGTCAGGAAGGGCATCTGGTCATAAAATGCTACACGCTCCAATCCAAAGTCCTCTACCCAGGGGCAACGCCTTAGCCTCTCATGGATTCCTGGTGTAAAGCCAAATTATTTTATTTTTTATTATATATATATATATATATATATATATATATATATATATATATATATATATATATATATATATATATATATATATATTTGGAGCCTCTGTGGTACAGTGGTAAAGTGTGCGTTTTCATACACTGAAGAACGAGGGTTCGTGCCCCGCCAGGGTAATAAAACTTTGGAAACGTTCTTCTGCCCACGTACTGCATTGACGGACATCAGGGGTGCTGTGGTTGAAGCAGTGTCGCATAGTATAAAGTATGTTTGCATCCAATCTGCTTACGCGGGCCGATTACACTTGGTTCACAGACTACACACACATCCAAAGCCTCTCCAACACTACAATACACTTACAAGCACTTCTTACCCTGCATTCAATCTCCACCAGACAGCCTAAGAGACTTGGAATAGATACATTGGCTGTATCGTCCCCGCTTCGGTTGGGATAGGCCGATCCTGCAGTGGACACTCAAACGGCTGATGAGATATATATGTTTATGTATCTCTATCTATCTATCTATTGCCAGACGCCTCAATCCCGTTTGGGGTGGCCACAAACAAATCGCCTCCAAGTCGCCCTGTCCCCCGCCATTTCACTGCCCTGCTCCCAACTCACACCCCCCTCTCTCATATACCTCTCCACCCCATCCCTCCATCTCATCCTCGGCCTCCCCCTCCCTCTTCCCCCCTCCACCTCACTCACATACACTCTCTTCGTCAGTCATTCACCCTCCATCCTCTCCACATGGCCAAACTACCTCAGTGTGTTCCTCATAACGCTTCCTATCACATCCACATCCACACCACAATGCTCCTTTATATCCTCATTCGTCAGCCTGTCTCTCGACATGACTTCACAGGCTCCTCTTAAATAACTCATTTCCACTGCTCTCACTCTTGACTTGTGTCCTTCCAACAACGTCCAAGCTTCACTTCCGTACGTTAGAGTTGGTATCACAATACTGTCATGAAGTAACTTTTTCACTTCCATGCTCACTATAATTTATATATTTATTTATTATATATTTATTTATTAGCGCTTGCCCGCAAAAGTCTGCTGGACTAACTAATAGCCTTTAAATCACAAATAGTTTGGAAAATACCATTATCTTTTTCATACCGTTAGTCAGCACATAGTGAGCAATTCTGACCAAATGGCGATAAAATTATTTTCCCATATTTTCACTTGTTGCTTTTTGACAGTTTCGCGCTGTAGCGTCGCGTGCGATGGCCTTGTTTTCTGACTCTCACTGGACTGATCCCTGCCAAATGCAAGAAGAATTAGGTCGATGTCTTTTATCTTTCTAGTGAAGAAAAGAACAAACGCACAGACAAACAAGCACATACACAGCTTGACATTTTATTAAAATAGATTTTCGAGCACCACAAAATGCAAGAATACTGCCTGAACTATGACAAAGCAAGGTTTTGGTCTGTGGATGCTGAAGGATTGACAAAAAATGGATGAAGTGTTTACGGAGATGCAAAAGGCAGAGGTTGTCCCCTTCTTAAGCATGGTAGCTCACAGTATGACTGCCCAAAAGCTTCAGCTGAGGCAAGTCAATCTGTTAAAGTTATAATAACAAATTATATAACTCGTGGACATTGTTTTGCTTATTTAGTGCAGCCAGCATTTCGAAGACTGATTGTTGAGTGAATAATTGTGTGGCTGATTCAACATGGAACACTGAATGATAGATTTCTTACTTCCCTGTTTTCACATTTTTTTTCTTAAACTTTCTGATCCAAATTCACTGCATCTCTTAGGGCGATATATTAGTCACAATTAAAAAAAAAAAAAGTGTGTTAAACGTGGCCTTTGTCTGGCCAAGCAGACTAGTGATGTATCGGATACCAAATTTTAGAGCTCCGCAGAGACAGAGGCAGTGCCTGATATCTATTTCTCATAAAATGCGGTTGCGGATATAACTGCGGAGGTTAAAATATTAATTTTTGCGGACGCGGACACAACAGCGGATTATTTTTACCTCTTTGTCCGCGTTTTTTTTTTTTACACATATTACAGTACATTTATGCAGTTAAACAAAGAGAGAGAGGAGAGAAAGAGAGAAGATAAAAGCGAAAAATAAATTAAAGAAATATAATAAAAGAAGGGAAGAATATATATCTTTTGATAATAACTTTAAAGAAATGACAAAACTCTTGTCATACTATGAAATAGTATTGGCTTTAGTCCAGATATGCCTATATATTAACAAAGCACGTGTAACTATTGCGACAGAGAGAGAGAGAGAGAGAGAGAGAGAGAGAGAGCTAATAGAGAAGAAAACAGAAAGAGGAAGAGGGACTGGTAGGTGAGAGGAACGGAGAGGAGAGTTGTGGATGAAAAGGAGAAAGAAAAAGAATTATGACAAAAGGAGAAAGGAGAAATATTAGATGGGTGGAGATCAGCAACCTCTGCGGTTCTTTGACGCGCAGGCGGATTATTATGCGGAGCTTTTATTATCTGAAAACGCGGTGGCGGGTACTGATGCGGAACTTTTGTTTCTGAAGACGCAGACGCGGATAGTAATGCGAACATTATTTTCACTGCGGAGGCTCCGCGGAGGCGGAGGCGGATATCCGATACATCACTAAAGCAGACCCATCAACCGCTGGCAAACAACCATCCCGTGCAGTGACCTGATGTTCCCTTACGGTAGGCAGAGTCTCGCCACAGCGAGGTGCGAGGAAGATGAAGAGGCTTGGCTCCGGATGAATGACGGATTTACATCTCTCCACCCACTTAACAGGGGCACACCACTAGCTTCCACATCCTCTGTGGAAAACAAATATATCTAACAGTTTTCATTGTTATGAAATCTTAATTTTAAAATATTATAGTATATTACATTATTTTTTCAGAGTTTATAAATTTCTGATGGTGACGGAAGAATTTTACAAGCGTGAGCTTATAAAGCGGTCAGCATTGCCAAGGAATTTATTTTATTCCTGGTCGTTCTGTTTATCATCTGTAAGGAAACATGATATCAGCCAGTCCAGTTGTATTCAGTTTAGAGTTGTTGGACCCCAAGGCGAGGCTACGGTAGTCCAGTACGTATAAAGGCAGGTGATCATCCTACTGCCTTTTGTGCCATTATATAATTAAAAAGCCTCCTGTCATGGCTTGGGACAGACCAGTAATCTGTCAGAAGTGTATTCAACATTTTTTCTTCAACATCACGCCCCAGTAGAGTGTTCTGCCGAGACGTCATTCACGACCTAACTAAAACGAATATGATAGCGAAAAATAATAAGCAACATTTTTTTTTTTCCCTGATATCAGATACGTGCTGCAGAGACTTGTTTGTAGTTTAAAGTCTTTCGCAAATACGTCCTTCTTTTATCTTCTCTATCCTTTTCCAAAATTTCTCTTTCTTCCTTCTCCATCACCCTGCACTTCATTGTAAAAGTTTTGTCCCTCTCTCATCACTAAATACTTCTTCCTCCCCACCTGTCGCTCTAAATGTTGCTAGGATCCGGATGACAAAAAGTACACCATTTCAGCCATCGTCATTCAGTTTTACCTCATTTTTGTTATCTCCTGACGATACTATCAGCGTGGGATATATTTTTCTAAACGACGAGGTTAGATATAGTAGTCATTAACCCACCCATACGAGAGAACTTTCTGAGTTGGAAACGTC
Organism: Coenobita brevimanus; assembly: GCF_032717465.1. Classification (NCBI taxonomy): domain Eukaryota; kingdom Metazoa; phylum Arthropoda; class Malacostraca; order Decapoda; family Coenobitidae; genus Coenobita; species Coenobita brevimanus. The sequence continues at coordinate 1,134,144 of NC_136998.1, forward strand.
ATCTGGATGTAGGAAACAAAACTACATATTACCTCATTTAAGTGAAGGAGTAAATACTCATATTCATAGAAATAATAACTCACTGTAATTACATCCCCTGACTGAAGAATTAAATATCTATACACATTTCCTGTTCCCGGCGTGAGGGGATGTGAGGGGTTCCTCTGAGTTAATTAAGGGCGGCGCTGATGATTACGTTGCAGATCTCCAGATTTAATAATGACAACATGAGGGGAGCGAGATGAAACCAGAAAGCCTGACACAGGGAAAGAAAGGGAGTGAGGGAAATGTGGAACTATAATTCAAAGAATTCTGTCTGTTCCGTTATCTAATCTTTTATTCTGCTCCATCAGAAGAGTAGGCGTGTGAGGCTAGGGCTAGGCTACTCAGCCCCTAAAATGAAGGAAAGGGAGACCAGCCTCGCCAGCCCCAGAGCGGCATTACGTGAGCAGTATACCACAACCTTCCCATAGATGGTTACCCATTCAGCTGGAACGGTTGAACTCACCTAGATCACCAGATTATTATTTGGTTTTATGGCAATCACCCAACATACTCGAACTTTGGAAATCGTCTTTCCTGTCACACTATGTAGCCACCCAAATGGAGCATTATACTGGCTGATTTGTTGATGGACGCCACCACGTACCAAGTGATGAAGTAACTGTTAAATGTGTCAGGTGGAGGAGAGGGAGGAGGGGGGGGAGGCAGTGTAAGGGGATTCCGAGGATGAGATGGAGGGATCGCGTGAAGAGGTACATGAGTGTGATGGGTCTGAGGTGGAGGAATGGCAGGTTTATAGTGAAGGACAAAATGATATGGAGGCTTTCGCTGTGGTCACAACTTCCGGGATTAAGGTGGTCTGATGATAATACATAGGTCAAGCAATAACGTACAGTGAAAACTAAGAGGTCTGTCAGACTGGTCAAAGAATCGAAAAAAAAAACAAAAAAACTAACGGCTAGATGACAGGCTGGAAGAAAAAGTATAAATACGCTGAGTGAACAAGTTAAGATCTCAGGTGCAATCTGGAAGTTTTGATAGGTGGAACACAACGTCCACATAGTGGTCAGTAATGGTGAGTGGCACATGGAAGTAATACTGGGCCTAACGGACAGGGATGTCAAGTGTATGGCGAATGTCGCGTCTCTCTCTCTCTCTCTCTCCTGGGGAGGAGGGGGCGGGGTGGAGAATACTTCCCTAGTATCCCTGCTTTTCGTAACAGAGGACTAAATGGGGCCTGTTGTCACTAATCTTTCGCTTCCTACTGTACTCTACATCTTTATCGTCCACAATCTCTTCTTCGCTATCCACATTTCTTCCGGTCTTTCTTCCCCCCTATTTTTCTCAGGCTAGATATTTGATGTTATGATATAGATAGTTTAAGGACCTCCCACTGAAGTCGGCCCTTCCTCCATTCCTAGAGGGGTCATGCCAGCTGAATCTGTTATCGCCGAATCTGTCAAATCCGACTCCATCAGCGTTGACACTACCAACGCTGACCCTATCAGCATCAACTCTATCGATGTCCTTGGCTGTCAGCGCTGACTGTCTCAACGCTAACTCTGCCATGGCCATATCTATCAAGAAGAGCTCCCTCAACATCAACTCTGCCATGATAGAATTTATCAGCACCAACTCTCTCAAGATCAACTCTGCCATGGCACAACTGTCAACACCAACAATGCATGTCTGTATCTATCAGCGCCAATTCTCCCAACATCAACTCTACATCTCAATGTCTGTCAGCGGCAACTCTGTCGACATCCACTCTGCCAACGCCCTATCTATCAACGACAACTCTCTCAGCATGAACTCTGCTTGTCATTCTCTTTTTCTCCTTTCCCGTTGTTGTTCCATTAAAAGTCATATATCTTTGCTCTGAATTAGTACCATATGGTCATTGATACCTGGCGCTAGGAATTCATTATTAATTCTCTCTCTCTCTCTCTCTCTCTCTCTCTCTCTCTCTCTCTCTCTCTCTCTCTCTCCCCCCACTTAAGTTGTATTCATATGTGACAATAGATTGGATCATTGGTCCTCAGCCTGAGAAGTTTGCCCCCCTACCTGGGCGGTAACAAATTCCAAGGGAGTCGCGATGACCAAGAGGAAAATTAAAGACTGGGAGGAACGTGTATGTGTGTGTGTGTGTGTGTGTGTGTATGTGTGTGTGTGTGTGTGTGTTATTAATGTGTATTTTTTAAAGTATCCGTATTTTGCCTCTGCTCCAGCCTTCAAAGCACATTTTTTTCCTGTCCACGCGTATGAGTTGGTGTCCTTCGTTTTATATCTGTCGCTTGGTCACCTCCCTACTAATTTTCTCTCTAATCTGATCCTTTCGAGAAAAGATTAAAGATACCAAGAAGTCTCATATTGTTTGATGGGCCGCACCTTATTTACTGAAGTGAACATCAGAATGTTGGCTTTCTTTCCTAGTCGGTACATAAATTTCCCCTGCCAATTTCTGTCTATTAATGTTTCAAAAATTTCAAGTGCCAGTCGCTTGCCAAGTCCACAGGTTACAACTTTCAGTCTATTTGGTTCACATGAATAAGCATCAGTCAGTTGAAGAATACATGTGTGAGTGAAAGAGACTGAAAGTTGTAACCTGTGGACGTGGCGAGCGACTGGCACTTGAAATTTTTGAAACATCAAAAGTCTTTCAAACTCCCCTCCGCCTTCCTCCATCCCTCGAAAAAAGGTACTGTGGATTGCAGGGGAAGGACTGTATTTGTCCAGGTTAACGTCCACTTGAACCTACTGCAACAATAATAACAATTAAAAAAATATTATAGTATTAGATGATGGCGGAAAGCAGTCGGGGATGGGGGGTATTGAGATCTGGTTCATTGTTAAGGGCAGCACAAGTCGAAACAGGATGAACACCGCAGAAGTGGACAAAGAGGTTGCCATTACATGTACATGTTCATTTCTTTTGTAAACTTCTCCTTAACCGATTTTCTCCTACTTCCCTCTTCCCCAGCCTCAACGTTCTGCTGTAATGCCCTCTTCCCCTGGTCATAAATTTCCCCCTGTCCGATATTTCACTTTTTCCCTCACCGTATCTACTAATGTTTTTTTTCCTGCCTGGCGTTGGCCTTTATGATGCATAGTTACGTCTTTTCTCTAGTGTGCTTTTTAGGTTTCTTTAAATGTTTTTCGTTATTTCAATCTTCTTTCATGTGCTCAAGCTTTCTTTGTACTTCTTCCATCTTCACTGCTGCATGTTCTCTCTCTTACTCTTTCATCCTTGCATTTCCTCTTCTCAGAGTCTCCTCCTCAGCATTACCTTCACTCTCACCCTCTTCTGCACCAGGCTTAAATTATATTTCTGTTTCCTTCTATCTGCTTACTAACCCCACACCTCCACCGTCTTCATTTCAATGCATTCAGTTTAGTTTTCCTCAGCGTGTCCTTTCCTCTCTCTCCAGTTACCTATTTCCTCGGGTATTCTTTTTATTGCCCGCCTATAGCAAGGCGAGGATAGCATAGTTTGTGTGTGTGTGTGTGTGTGTGTGTGTGTGTGTGTGTGTGTGTGTGTGTGTGTGTGTGTTGTCAAAATGTCTGGAAAAGTTGTGGGCGAATTTTCACCAAACCAGGAACTAGCAACTATGTGGATGTGCAGAAGCCTATTAATTTACGTGAGGATTTGATCAAATACCACCGAATGCCAGCCCCCATATATTTTTTAATTTGGATTGTTGTTTTTTTTGTGAATCGAGGCGACTGAGTTCCGAAGAGTTTACCAAATTTCCTTAAAATGTGGTTTGTTGGTACCTCGTACAGTCATAAGAAAAACTATCGTTACCCTTCAGGGCTATGCACTATGACACAACGACGAAGTGTTGTGGAATGACGGGACAGGAAAGTTTGTACCGCAAACCCGTCAATGTCGGTTATGTGAGACAGATATTTGAATTTGGCTAGAGATAATAAAAGCTAATTAGATCGTTTGGCCTCAGTGCATAGAGACAATACGATTTATTATCCGGCACCGAATTCATTAAATAAAAATATAACATAATGGTGCAGAGTCGACAACACACATACAGACGGGCAATGAGTATGGGCACCCATGCCAGACGTATGATAGTAATTCAGCCGATACAAGCCAAGTTAGTAAATTTCAGTGTAGTAATGATATGTATTACTTCCTACATATAATAAATGTTGAATAGAAGGAAAATAATAATACGTGTTCAGTCTCATTGCTTTAATGTTTTGTATATCCATCTCCTTCATCCAAAACAGCCTCTAGACGTCGACGCATGGATGCCATTATCTGAAGCATCCATCTGAAGCATTTAACCACCCATCTAAAGCAAACAAATGAACTCGTGCACCCCTGCTACACTATCATAAAACAAACAAACAAACAAACAGTTGATGCCTATAGATTTAATACCCTTCAACATAATTTGTTTGTCATATTCTATGGATAGAAAGTGTTGAATAGTAGGAAACTAAACGTGCCGAGTTTCATTAATCCCCGGCGGGGTGTCCAGGGTAACGCAAACACGTCCTATATATTTCCCCGCCATATGGCTCAGTCTTGCTCATTATTCCAACTCTTGTAATGGGATTGTGATATGGCAACACTAGATAGGGGAGGGGCGAACAGCAAGGACCCGCCCACATAGCCCAGCTAACGTTCGTTTTGCATCGAACATTCCTAAGGGTAACGATAGTTTTTCTTATGTCTGTACACTTGCTGGTGATAGTTCCTGACCAGGCTGTGATGGAAAGCCACGGCCACCACAGGGCAAGCATCTGACGGTGGCCAGAAATACTTCCAAACAACCTAGCTCGTTTACTGGAGCGGGAACGATATGTTTGACATGTTCGAGTGCTCCGGCCTGTGGTAGCCGTGGCTTATCCATCATAGTCCGCTTAGGGACTGTCAGCAGCAAGTGTACCTTAGCCAACAACATGTTTTAACGGGCGAATAGCATTCGGCCCCTAACTGCTTTTATTTCATCTTCTCATGGTTCTTTTGATTTCTTCCCTTCGTTTTGATCTTATGACAATTTCAGTTCCTGCTAAATACGAACAGTCATGAAGGATTTAAATATGCTGTGCTACTCTTCATATCTGAGTGCATTAGATGTTACTACGGTGGGAGAGGATGTATGTATATTCCTTTTTTTCAGTATTACATACTATTACACTTCAACGTAGGGGAGTATATGTAGGACGCTGGTTTATCATGAGCGGAAGGGTTGATAATGAGCAAGAACAGCAATGCCTAGAACAGCTTCTTTCTTTGAAATTACACCTTGCAGAATGCACTGGTGCATACTATATATAAATACAGAGAGAGAGAGAGAGAGAGAGAGAGAGATTATAGTAAAATGTGAAGTTCATCAGTATGACGATATAAAGGATCGCACTAAACACCTCAGTAATACTACGAAGGATTTCTTATCTCATTCGAGACAGTGATGTCTATTTTTCTGCTTTTTTTTTATTCTCAACAGCCAAACGATCTAATGTAACTTAGGATGGACTTTGTGAACTATATATATTACCAGTTCACAAATTCATTTTTATGAAGTCTTCCCGATGCGAAACTGGATCATTTGGTGGCACCAAAGTAATAATTTCCTGGCTTAACTGAGGCAGAAATATAATGCTCTTTATAACATCCTTTTAGATGTAGTTTCACTAGACAAATATACTTACCTTACCAATTGTTTATTTGTTAAGATTTTGGGAATGACTGGACCTTGTTTACTGTCAAAGTGATATGTAGTTATGATTTATTTGCTCGCAGTCCTTATTTTACGTTCACACAGATGAATTCATTGGATGCTTATGCTTTTGCACACACACACACACACACACACACACACACACACACACACACACACACACACGGTTGTTCTTCTGCCACGAAAGGCGACGCCTGCTATGCCCAAGTATGGTATGTTTTTCATTGCCTTTGATGCCAACGTGTTTGAATCCTGGTTCCGCAAACTTTGTCACACAATCGACATGTCAAGGTTTGCCGGTAGAACTACACACACACACACACACACACACACACACACACAGTTTGTTATAAATCTTATCCCCCCTTTCCCTCTCATTGTTTTTTATCTGTAACTCATTAGCTCTGTCATGTTTTATGTTGTTTCTTTCTTGCTCAGTATTCGATATTCTTGTCCTTAATTTAATCATTTCCGCAGACCAGCGATGTGTTGTTCATATATTGTGCCTGTCCAGAAGTATGTTTCCTTACCCCCAGTTCCTTTTGTATATTTTTCGGTGTTAATGATATTTGTTCTCAAGGTGATGCGCTGTTTTCTCTTTTGTTGTCTCCTTTACCAAGTTGCTGCCTACCTCTTGTGTTACCGACTCTTTCTGTCCTTTCTTCTTCCTACGCTGATCAAGCAACCCCGCATGTCCTCCTCTTCAACATCATTGCTGGGGTATGGCTGGGAGAAGGAAGTAGATGAGAAGTGAGGAAGAGATCAGTAGGATGGAAGTAATGGAAGCAATGATGAAAGTTAAAATGGGGAAAGCCCCAGGAAATGATGGAGTTTGTGGTGAGAAGCTGAAGCACGGGGGAGAGACTGTACTAGAATGGATATAGACGATGTGCAAATCAGCCTGGCAGGAAGATGGCGTCCCGGAGGATTGGAAGTCAGGTATAATTATTACCCCGTACAAAGGAAAAGGGGAAAAAAGAAGTGCATGGTAGTCATAGGGTCATTTGTCTTTTTTGTGTAGTAGATAAAGTTTATGGTAGGATACTTAATGACAAAGTGAAGAAAATAACGGAGGAATTATTTGGAGAAGAACATGGAGGATTCAGGAAGGGATGAGGTTGTGCAAAGCAGGTATTCACTCTAAGGTGTGTAGTGGAAAAGTCTCTTGAGAAAGAAGAGAAGTTGTATGATGCCTTCAAGGATTAAGAGAAAGCATGTGGCAAAGTGGATAGACAAGGAACGCAGAAGACACTAAAAGTATAAGTAACTAGGAAGATGTTGAATGCCGCGAAGTGTATGTATGAAGGAGCTAGGGCTGCAGTACGTGTGGATGGCGAAGAGTGAATTTTTCTGTCTGAATGTTGGATTGAAACAGGGATGGTTCATATCGCCATGGATGTTCAATTTGTGTACTGATGGATTTATACAAGAGAGTCAAGACAGAGCAGTGGATGCTGGAGTGGCCCTAATGAGATAGGGCAGTGTTTGATATCGTCCTGTTCTGTTGTTTGCAGATGATGCTGTGTTGTTAAGTGAAGACGATGAGGAACTGCAAAACTTAGTGAATGAGTCTGAGAAAGTATGGAAGAAAAGGAATCTAAAGGTGAATGTAGGGAAGCGTAAAGTTGAGGTCTTCGAGAGAAATGAAGTAACTGAATGCACAGTGAGGCTGGACTGGATGGTGAGGAGATGGAAAAGATGAATGCATTTAAGTACTTGGATAGTGTGGTGAGTGTTGATTTGAGTTTAGAGAACGAAGTGCATGAAAGGGTTCAACAGGGATATAAGGTTGCTGGTTCACTGAAAGCAGTGACAAGGAACAGGGAAGCAAACATGGAAGTAAAAAAGTCGCAGCATAATGTGATGTGATACGAACTCTGACATATGCAAGCACAGTTATTGGACCTTGTTGGAAGGACACAAGGCAAGAGTGACAGCGGTGGAAATGAGTTATAAGAGAGGAGTATTTGGAGTTACATGGAGAGACCGACTAACAAATGAGGAAGTGAAGGAGCGCTGTGGTGAGGGTGTGGGTGTGATAGACAACGTTACGAGAAATCCACTGGGATGGTTTGGCCATGTGAAGAGGGTGGAGAGCGAGAGGCTAACAAGGAGAATGTACGTGTGTGAGATGGAAGGGGGAAGGTGAAGGGACGAGGCAGAAAGGTGTATGAGAGAAGGGGTTGTAAGTTGGGGGGAGGGAAGCAAAATGGCAGTGAGCACGGCGACATGGTGGCGATTTGTTTGTGGGCACCTCTTACGAAATTAAGGCGTCTGGCTATATATATATATATATATATATATATATATATATATATATATATATATATATATATATATATAGATAGATAGATAGATAGATAGATAGATAGAAAGATAGACAGATAGATAGACTTTCCGCATATCTGCCATTCCTTTTTATCCGTGAATCTTTTCCTTCTATTCCTTACTCTTTTCCCACTCTCTTTATCTCTCCTCTCCTTGTTTCTCCTTAATCCCACCTCTCAGAACTATTAGATCATCAGGTTTTTCCTTATCTTTCCTGTTATATTCCCTCCTATCATCTTCCTCGTCTAAAACTCTACTTTATTTATTTATTTTTTTCAGTCTCTGCCTATCGTCTAACCAATGCATATCTTTCCAATGTTCTTCAATCTTACAGTTCTTCATTAACCCACACTACACCCCCCTGATGCCTAAATTAATGTGAGCAGAATATAATAAAAAGTTATGGTAGTGTAAGGTCAAATAATACTGAACAAGAGGTGAAACGTGTAGCGACTGTACTTGGTGGCTGCTGTAATGATTACCGATGTTAATATGATGAAAATAATAATGTGGCCCGGTTATTATATTGTTCATGATTCAAAGCTTGTCAGTTACGGTATAATCTACTAAAATCTGTTTGATGTTCACAGTAACTTACCATCTATACCCTTTCTACTCAAACTTGGCATAAAATTGCAGACACTCCATGTTGAATGCTGACACCTGACATTAAATTAACGTCCGAATTTGGTGCTGGTTATGATGGAGTGCTATGGAAAGAATGTAGAGCCATAGCATCGCCTGTTACTGCCACTGGACACTGAAAAAGATGGACATATGGGGCAAGTTAGACTAACACTGGTATCGGTACTCACATTATGCTGGCCTGGTACAAGTGTTTGCCAAGGAACCTTGTTTTTTTTTTTTTTTTCGAACAACCTACATGTGTGTGTGTGTGTGTGTGTGTGTGTGTGTGTGTGTGTGTGTGTGTGTGTGTGTGTGTGTGTGTGTGTGTGTGTGTGTGTGTGTGTGACTGCTGTATTGCATGAACATTTAATTACGATTTTTTTTCTCTAATACTAAAACACTTATCTTGAGCTGTGTGTGTGTGTGTGTGTGTGTGTGTGTGTGTGTGTGTGTGTGTGTGTGTGCGCATACAGTATCTATCTATCTATATCTATAATCTATCTATCTATCTATCTATTTATCTATCTATCTATCCATCTATCTATATCTATCTATCTATCTATCTATATCTATATCTATCTATCTATCTATCTATCTATCTATATATATATATATATATATATATATATAACATTAGAGTATTATACGATATTAGGCTACTTCACGTTATGACGAAGATATCCCTGAGGTAGCCACAATAAAAATAAGAAGCGGTGCCAAGACACAGCAAACCTGTTCCCTGCAGTCATTCTAATGCTGACGTATAAACACATGATATCTAGTCAAAGATGTCACATATCAAATTTGGAGTAAACTTGGTTAAAATGGACGATTTTATGCCCAACTGAAATTTTAGGGCCGACCCATCAGACATTGACCCCCCCTACGGCTAGCTGGGGGGTGACCCCCCCTGATGTAATGAAACATGTTATGGGATGCAGATTTGAAAGATGCACCTTTTGGTTTTAATTTCATGTCGAGATGACGAATTGGAAAGGAGTTATGGCGAAAAAAAAAAAAAAAACGATTTTTACCCGTTATTATTATTATTTTTTTTTTTTTTTTTTTTTACATTCTTGGGGCCTACAGCCTGAGCCTTGGCCCAATTTTGACCAAATTTAGTTAGGTGATCAGAAGGTCATAGCCCATCATCCCTGTAATTTTAGTTAAAATCACACTAGCAGTTTTCGTGTAAAGGTGTTTGACAGACCGAAAAACAAACAAAAAACAAACAGACAAACCGAGCGAAAACAATTCCCTTCTCCCGAGCCCCTCCAGGGCAGAGACGGGTAATGTTTTCTTGCATTATGAACGAATGTGTTTTTGTGTTTGTTTTCCAGACTGCACAGTATTATGGTGCGTTGACGGTTTTGTGAATATTGAATCACAAAATCTAACTGACCAACCTGGCATGTGGAAAAAAAATCACTGCTGTAGCTTTATTAGGTAGAAAGTTTGCCTCTGAAAATTGTGCCGGTCGGTTTGGGTCAAGCCGGGCCGATCACTGAAAAATTCAGCCCATTTACTTGCAGTAAACTTCGCTCGCTCTTTCGCCACAGAAACTCTAATGTTAACCATCTTATAACTGCCATTGTTATTTTCGTTTCACATCTTATACGAGTCTAATTATCTTTATCATATCACCTAGTGGTCATCTCCGATATATATTCATTACTCCATCATAATCCCAGATAATGCAGTACCAGTAACTCCTTAGAATTCTCCAGAAATATTCCTCTCTCTCTCTCTCTCTCTCTCTCTCTCTCTCTCTCTCTCTCTTATATGCATACACTTTCATTAGATTTTTTGTACGCCGCAGAATATCTCCAGTTACGCCTTTCGCCTCCATTCATTCTTTACAGGTATATATGCCCATGTATTCCTATCACGACCTTATTTTTGTCAGTGCATAACACATAAATTGTGTGTAAAGTTTACACTTTCCCATCTCTTCTTACCCTATTACACAACATCCATAAATGTTTGTATTTTCCATCAGTAATTTCGTCCCGAGTTTCTGCATCGTCAGTTTTTATATGTTTCTGTTCTTGCCCTACGCTTTATCCCTGGCATTATTTACTCTTCCCTTAGCGTCAATACTCATATTGTCCCCATATCATTTTTTTTCTTTTTTTACAATTTAAAACAATATATATGTGGCAGTAGATATTAAATTTCTCTGCAGTTGCTGAGCAAGTCCTCCCTCACCCCTGCCTCACTCTCTGTGTAATCCACACACACACACACACACACACACACACACACACACACACACACAAGAGGAACTGGAATTACTGAAAGAGAAAAGGGAGGAAGCAAAAACAAAAAATGAGGGAAGATCGGAAGAGGAGAAGAAGAAGTTTTTTTTTACAAAGTAATAGGATTGCAGGTACGAAAGTGGTACACAAACAGGATGGAATAAAAAGGAGGAAGGTAGTAGAACCATGTCATGACAAGTATATATACAAGAAGATAAAGTTGATGTACTCAAATGTGGATGGAATGGTATCTAAGTTACTAGAGATGAATGATTATGTCAGAGAAAATGAACCACAAATAATATGCCTAACTGAAACAAAATTAACACCAAGGATATCCAATGACATACTAAACTTAGAGGAATACAATATATGGAGAAGAGACAAATTTAAAAAAAGGAGGAGGAATTATAATATTAACTAAGAAAAATCTAAAAGTCAATGAAATAAAACTAGATATACCATCACAAGTAGAACTGATTGCAGTAGAGATCAACACATCTGAAGGTAAAGTAATTGTAGCCAATTTGTACATGCCACCCAGATCAAACACATGGGAAAGAGATGAATATGAGGACCTGGCAGTGAGTACAATTCAGAGTTTAAGATCATTGCCACATAAAATGGAAGAGAAATCAGAAAGAATTATACTAACTGGGGATTTCAATACAAATATAAATTGGAATACTCTAGATACAATTAGCCAAGAAAGCTGTTGGGACCAAAAGCTCCTGGATCTCGTACAAGAGTTCTTCCTAACGCAACATGTGAGGGAAACCACCAGAAAAAGAGGACTTGAGGTACCTTCAGTGCTAGATCTAATATTTACTAGGCAAGAAAATAATATTGACAGTTTAATATATCACCCTGCACTCGGCGAAAGCGATCATGCAGTACTAAATTATAACTTCAGGATAGCATATGACATAGTAAACAGCAATGACAGTTACAAAAAGGGCCTAAACTATAAAAAGGGAAATTATCAAGACCTAAAGAAATATTTCTTAGAAGTTGATTGGGAAAATGAGCTTAGAGGACAAGATTTAAATGCTGTATATAAAAAATTCTGTGAATTTTATGAAATAGGAGTCCAGAAGTACATCCCACAGCACAAAGAAGCAGATAAGAAAATACAGAAATGGTTCAATACAGAATGTAAAGAATCAAAAGAAAGAAGAGATTTGTTGTGGAATAGATACAGAAGACATAATAGTGAAAGGGCGTATAATAATTACAAACAGGCAAGAAACGATTATACAAGAATAAGGAGGGAAGCCCAAAAACAGTTTGAGGAGGATATAATAAATAAAAGTAGTGATCAACCAAAGATGTTTTACAGCTATATCAGAAGCAAAACCAAAGTAAAAGATATAATACAATCAATTACGGACGAGGAAATCACTTTTACACAAGAGAAGGATTGTAAGTACTAAATAAGAATTTCCAATTAGTTTTTACAGAAGAAAAAAATTTTGAGAGAGACTATGTGGAACATGCATGTCCACACATACTACCAGATATACAAATAGCAGAAAAAGTAATACAGGAGGAGTTAAGTAGATTAGACAGAGGAAAAGCAAGTGGTCCTGATGAAATTTCATGTTGGGTACTACGAGAATGTGCAAAGGAGTTAAGTAAACCATTATTTTTAATTTTCAAGAAATCCTTGAGTCAAGGTAAACTACCTGATATTTGGAAAAAAGCAAATATTGTCCCCTTATTGAAGAAAGGAAATAGACAAAATCCACTCAACTACCGACCAGTATCACTGACCAGTGTTGTAAGCAAGGTATTAGAAAAGCTTATAAGAAAAGCTTGGGTAAACCATCTAGAAGAACACAGTATGATAACAGAAAGACAGTTTGGTTTCAGAAAAGGAAAATCATGTGTTACTAATCTGCTGAGCTACTATGACAGAGTAACAAACACAATACAGGAAAGGGAAGGATGGGTGGACAGTATCTATTTAGATTTCAAGAAAGCTTTTGACACAGTACCACACCAAAGACTTTTATGGAAACTGTACCATCAAGGAGGAATTCGAGGCAAACTGTTTTGTTGGATGCAAGACTTTCTCATAAAAAGAGAAATGAGAACAGTACTAAGAGGAAACTACTCATCATGGAAAGAAGTGACTAGTGGAGTACCACAGGGTTCAGTGCTGGCACCAATCATGTTTTTAGTGTATATAAATGATATAAACAGTAACACTGGAAATGAGAGCTATCTGATTATGTTTGCAGATGATGCAAAAATACAAAGGAGAATTACTAACACAGACTCTTGTAAAGAGCTACAAGAAGAATTAAATAAACTTCATGAACGGAGTAGTACATGGCAAATGGAATTCAATGTGGACAAGTGTCATGTAATCAAGTTTGGTAAAAGTGGAAAAAGACCTGATTGGGATTATAAGTTAGGAAATAAAACCCTATACACATCAGAAAGAGAGAAAGACCTAGGTGTGATGATCAATAACAGACTATCTCCTGCTGATCACATCAGCGAGAAGGCACGGAACATGTATACACTGCTTGCAAATATGAGAATAGCATTCACATACATAAATGAAGACATGCTAAGAAGGATAATAACATTATTCATTAGACCAACCCTGGAATATGCATCAGTAGTCTGGAGTCCTCATCTCAAAAAGCACATAGACAAGATTGAAAAAGCGCAAAGGGCCGCTACAAGATGGATACCAAGCTTAAGGGACCTAAACTACGAAGAAAGACTAAATAAACTGAATCTACCAACACAACAGGAGCGAAGGAAAAGAGGTGATATGATAATGCTATATAAGTGCATATCAGGGAAGGAGAAAATAGACATAAATGATTACTTAACATATGGAGAAGCATCAGCAAGAGGACACTGCAAAAAACTGCATAAGAAGAGAGGAGATAAAGACGTAAGGAAATTCAGTTTCCCAAACAGAGCAATTGACCAATGGAATGCACTACCGAATGAAATAGTGTGTGCCAAAACAATTCACAAATTTAAGGATATGTACGATAAATATGGTTTAAGACACGGGACAGTACGAGCTTGACTCATTCCTGTAAAGATACAATTAGGTAAGAACAATTAGGTAAGAACACACACACACACAAACGCGAGCGCTTGCACAAAGGAAAAAACTGACCAAGCACTTCATCTTTACAAGTTGAAATAGCTAGGCCGCATCAGTATACATTTTATGATGACAATTAAGCACTGCACGAGTTAATGAAGAATAGTTCTAGCCCCCTTAATGACGAAAAACATAAGTTCCAAACACAACTTCACTTCATAATATCTGTCGAAGGAATTCGCTCCGTCGACTGCCAAAAAAAAAAAAAAAAAAAAGGGTGCAGTCTTTGTATTGTTGGCTGCTGTACCTTCCCAGTCATAATTTATTAATCCATTTTTATAGTTACTCTCTTAATTTCCTTCTTTAAATTATACACACATTCACTTACGTCACCGTCGCCTTCTTGTCATTCGACACCTCCTTATCTTCCTATTTACCTTCTCGCGTCTGTTCACGTTATGAAATTATGCTCTAAACACAGTCTTATTATTTTTTTCGGTAACAAATTTCCCTACCCCACATCTGTCACAAATAACTATGATTATCATCATATCTGTCCTATGCACCCACATGCATTCCCTAACATTCCTGTTTTTACTAAACACTACATACCACACCACATTGCACACCACGTCACATCGCACATACAGCATGTTTACTGTAACAAGACTACTTTCTTACACCTTACGCATAGCTCTAAGACAATAGGCCCATTACTCCAGCCGAATCCACCACCACACTCATAACCAGTGAGTCACGTACACAGATACACCCCTATCATCACACCTAATGATGTACAGTACAGTACCTGTGCCATTTACCCTGTCAACTAATATAACTGAAGTGTCATATGACAGCAAAATATACCACCTTCAAGGACCACATAGAAGGCATTAAGAGGCGAGCCACCACTGGAATGAATGAACTTCGGGCACTTACATTGACAAAGAGAGGGCAACAAAATGAAACATTCACTCTACCATACAGACAATATATCAGATCACTGATTTCCTGTGCATCACCGGCATGGACTCCTATCCTATCTAACACGCTCTACACCACCTTGTAGACCATACAGACTAAAGCTCAATATGTATCATCACTGGCTGTACCAGTACTACTCTCACCTCTCACTTACACTGTTAAAGTAAGGTCCAACCTGTAGAAATTATCTCGTTGAGAGGTACATAGTTCTGCACAACAGCCTCTGAAAATTCACATCTCTGCAACTATATGACAGAACCACACAACACAACTTGGCACGTACGGCAATCACCGAAGAAACATTACCACGTCTTCAATAATATCCCACCTTCAGACATCTCTTCACTAATAATAAAGGAACACCTCTATGCCTACTTGACGCATGTGACAATACACTATAATCAGAACACTATGCCAAGAGTCCTTCTTAAGTCCACAGTTCAGAGGTATCCTTTGAGCTAATCACGTTCACCCACCTAGGCTTAGATAAGGACATAATCCAGCGCTCCGAAGTAATGAACCTAGGTCTTGTTTTAGTGGAATCACAGTCGACACGTGCCCCACTTGTAGACGAAGTTCACACAGCATAGCACATAATGAGGCACTGCGCAGCACATGCTACACCAAGACACAGACATAGTATCAGCGGTACAAGGAGCCTGTGGGACTCATCCGTAGGGATGGATACTTACCTACGGTCGAATTGTTTGCTCAAGCGGAAATTGGTCAAGCAACAAGAACAAATATCAGCGGTTTGCTTGGCTACAGTATGAATGTGATGGGATTGGTAACGCCGGGTTGATTAGGCTGGGTAAGAGAGGAGCTCCGTGTGGCCACTCATTATAATGTTGTAGTCATATTGGTAAGTCTGTTTCTTTAAATACAATAATACAAAATAAAATGGCAGGCAGAGAGAGAGAGAGAGAGAGAGAGAGAGAGAGAGAGAGAGAGAGAGAGAGAGAGAGAGAGAGAGAGGAATGGGTCCGTATGAGGCAGGTTGATGTGGTCGGCATGGTAGGCCTACCCATGCTATAAAATTTTAAAATTCAGACCCGTTGTCCCAGATCATTTTATTCATTAGGGGCGAGACCCCTGATATTACAAGGTTTCAGATTATTTTCTTTTACCTTTTGATTATAGCGATTTATTGTGTTGTAAACTGGCTGCCAATAGATTATTTAGTTCACGGGACTCACCGCAGAGCTTTTGTTTGTTTGTTTGTTTACAGAAGATGAACAGAAGAAAGACAAACACATGAATAAGATAAATAATCCATACACCAGATTACAGGTGTCCTCCATTCATAAAAAATCTGTAACAGTTGGGCTTGAAGCCCCGTAGGATGAAGTTTGAGGGGAACCATTCTGGGGAAGCGAGTTCCAAAGAGATGCAGTTCGGGGAATAAAAGAATTCTGATAGGCAGAAGTTCTGCAATTTGACTGTGTGACAGTCCAGTCATGAGCGCTACCAGATGACCGTGTAGCGCGGGGGAAGGCATGGAGAGGTGGCACAATGGATGCAACTTCGTCTGAGCATTTGTCTTAAAAGTATCTGTAATATAATGCAAGGGAGGCAACATTCCTTCTTACCTGTAGGGGAGGTAGGGCATTTTTTATTGCGGGTGATTAACAATTCTTACAGCTTTGTTCTTAATTTTGTGCAGTTGTTTTAGTGCAATCTCTCCA
This sequence comes from Coenobita brevimanus, assembly GCF_032717465.1. Classification (NCBI taxonomy): domain Eukaryota; kingdom Metazoa; phylum Arthropoda; class Malacostraca; order Decapoda; family Coenobitidae; genus Coenobita; species Coenobita brevimanus. The sequence goes on from NC_136998.1 coordinate 1,150,813, forward strand.
CATCCACTCAAGGGTGAGCAATATTCCAGATGAGACTGCACAACACTCTTGTAAATTATGGCTAACTACTTGTCAGTGCAGAAGTTAATGATTCGTTACCAAAACCAAAGTTTCTTTGAAACAGTTTTAGCAAGTAATCTAACATAAGAGGTCCAGCTGAGGGCACTGTTAAGTGAAACACCCAAAATATCAATACTATTAGAGAAAGGAATATTAGTAACACTGAAGGTAATGCAGCAATCAGGCAATATCTGTCTATTTGTAAATTGTATACATATGGTTTTCTATTGTCAGACGCCTTAATCCCGTAAGGGGTGGCCACAAACAAAACGCCTCCATGTCGACCTGTCCCCCGCCATTTCACTGCCCTGCTCCCAGCTCACATCCCCCTTTCTCATATACCTCTCCACTCCATCTCTCCATCTCATCCTTGGCCTCCCCCTCCTCTCACACATACACTTTCCTCGTCGGTCTCTCGCTCTCCATCATCTCCACATGGTCAAACCACCTCATTGCGTTTTTCCTAACGCTTCCTATCACATCCACAGCCACACCACAGCGCTCCTTCACTTCCTCATTTGTCAATCTATCTCTCCTTATGACTCCACATGCTCCTTTCAAATAACTCATTTCCACTGTTCTCACTCTTGACTTGTGTCCCTCCAACAAGGTCCAAGCTTCACTTTCTTACGTTAGAGTTGGTATCAGAATACTGTCATGCAGTTACTTTTTCACTTCCATGTCCACTTATCTCCTTCTTATTACTGCTTCCAAAGAACCAGCAACATTTCTTCCTTGTTGTACCCTTTCAAGCACTTCATCAACTAAACTTCCATCCTTACTCATCGCACTACTCATGTACTTAAACGCACTCACAATTTCCATTTCCTCATCATCCAACTTCACTGTACATTCAGTGATTTAATATCTCTCGACGACAATAACTTTGCTCTTCGCTACATTTACCTTTAGATTCCGTTTCCTACACACCCTCCCAAAACTTATTCACCAAGTCTTGCAGCTCCCCATCGTCTTCACTTAACAACACAGTATCATCTGCAAACATCAGTACAGGGAGTTTCCATACACTGTCCTCTCTCACTAAGGCTGCTTTAACATCCAGTGCCCTACCTTGTATCTCCTTTATAACCCCATCCATAAACAGATTGAACAACCAAGCAGACATGGCACATCCCTGTTTCAATCCAAACTTCAAAAAAAAAAAAAAAAAAAAATCACTTAGTTCACTGTCCAAATGTACTGCTGCCTTAGCATCCTGATACATACTCTTCACGGCATTCAACAACTTCCTATTTACTCCATATATTCTTATTACTTTTCACGATCCTTGTCTTTCCACCCTGGCATATGCTTTCTCCAAATCGAGGAAGGCTGCATACATCTTTCCCTTCTCTTGAAACTTTTCCACTAATGACCTAAGAATAAATATCTGATCTACACAACCTTTTCCCTTTCTAAAACCTCCTTGTTCTTCTCCAACTAATTCCTCTGTTATTTCCCTAACTCTGCCAATAAGTATCCTACTATATACTTTTCCTATTACACTAAGAAGACAAATGCCTCTATGATTACCACAATTTCTTCCCCCACCCCCCTTTTTTTTTTCATTTGGTTTTCCTAGCATTAAATGAGACAATGTTATTTGTCCCCATTCAGTGACCTTAGATAAGTCTTGATTCATGAAGGTTATTGTACTGTATTGTGCGTTTAATGTATTAAACTTTGTGAATGGGTGTTTATTAAATGTGAATGAACGTGAAATGTTGAGTCATCTGCATATGAATGGATGGAATTATGGGTGAGAAACAAGAGATAATCAGTATGAATTAGGAACAGGGTTGGACTGAGAACTGTTCCTTATGGTATGACAGCATTAAGTGAGTGGAAAATGGGATATACATCATCTACTTTTACTCCTATCTTTCTGTCACTGAGATACGGGGAAATCAGTGGAGAAAAAGATGACAGGCCATGGCAAAGGGACTTTGGGTTGCAGGGAACAGTGCCACACTCTGTCAAAAGCTTTAGAAAAATCAAGGGCTACTGCATGGGTTTCTCCACGTTCGTCAGTGGGGGACTTGTGAAGCTGCCTACCGCTAGAGGCCACTACGGTTAACAGCTTGTCCGCCCCTAGTACGTGTTAAATTACCGTGATTTTTCTCTGTTGTTGTGAGAATCTGAGTGGCGAAATACCATCATACTCTACTGAAGTGCTGTACTGAAAAAGCTTCGCAACAAAATTATAACAGGAGAATACATTGTTCTTGTCGTTTTATTTCCCCCAAAACGAAGCCCGAATTTTGAAAACCTGTCATTAACTTATTTCTTGTCGTTGTTTTTAATGAAGCTGCGACAAAGCTGAGTTAATTCTTGCCTCCTGAAATGTTCTATTTATACTGTAGTTTTGGCCAAGCTCCTGTTTTGCTTGTGTCAGTCTCTCTTTTGGCGGATGTGTAATGGTGATGTATTAGATTATTCTACACCAGCTAACCGAGCTAAGAGACAGTCCCGTTCCGAGATTTGATACGACTTGAAGTGGTGGTAGCGAGTTTGATCAGATCTTGGAACGGGGACTGTCTCTGAGCATGGATGGCTGATGTAGAATAATTTTATATATCATCATTGAATTTCCGCCAAAAGAAGGACTGACATAAACAAAACAAGTGCTTGGCTAAATCTACAGTATATATCGAACATTTCAGGAGGCAAGATTGAACTCAGCTTTGTAGCAACTTCATAAAAAACGACGAATATATATATATATATATATATATATATATATATAAAGATAAACACCAACGTAATCAGGAACATCTTTAATAAATTGGTGACGTTTCGACAACTCGTTTGTCATTTTCAAACCTATAGAAAATACAATAAAATCAAAGTAAACACTATGTCTATGATAAAAATACGAAAACTAAAGTAAAAAACCAAAGTAAAACACCATGTCTAATAAAATACAAGTGAAGAATTATTATGATAAGATGAGGAAATGAATTATACATAGCTAACGTTGGTGGGATGCTACTAAGTACAAGGAAAATTTAAACAGAAATACATGTAATAAGACAATACATAAGTCAAACCTTAAAAACAGAGAAGGGGCGTGGAGCAGTCATGTGTGCCCAGTGTGGGCTGTAGGTGGTGAGTGAGGAGTGATTCAGCCAGGAGGCGTGTTACCTCGTCACGACAAGCGTGGACAACAGAAAAATCTGATTCGCTTATGGGATGGCCTAAGGCTTCACAGCAATTTCGGATGGCAGAGAAAGGTGGCTTAGCCATAGGTAGACCGGTTCTATATGACCGTCCCCGATGTTCTGCAATTCTTACTCGTAATTGCCTCTTTGTCTGTCCAATATAAGACGCATTACAGCGACTACAGTTATAATTATAGACAACAGAGGATTGCAGAGCGTCAGGGATTCGGTCTTTATGTTTGAACCATTGTCCAATGGTGTTGCTGGGTTTGAAAATTGTTCTAAGACATACTTGAGGGTAAAATTCCCTAACTAAACTCGATATATTATTACGTATGGAAAAACTTTTTGGACCTAAAAATGGCAAGATACAATATACAGGTGATTTGTTTGCTGTGAGTTTAGGAGTGGGTGGGTTACGGATCTTATTTAGTTGTCTTCCCATATGGGTTTGTGTGAAAGACATTGGGAAACCATTAGAGAACAATGTTTTCGTAAGAAAACTCAATTCCGAGTGTAAAGCAGAATAAGATGAACAAATATTATAAGCTCTGGTCAGCAGGGTCGACACAAAATTGCGTTTAAACTGAATTGGGATTGCTGAGTTGAATTTCATGGTTAATCCTGTGAAAGTGGGTTTGCGGTATACTGAAGTGATGAAGGAATTAGTAGTTTTTTGGACTAGTATATCAAGAAAGGGAAGTTTGTTATTTTCTTCAATATCAGAAGTGAAATGAATGTTAGCATGCCTCGAGTTTAAATAGTTTAGAAAAAAGAGGGATGTGGTCTGGAGACCTAAACAATAAAAATGTATCGTCGATATATCTACGGTAGAGGAGAGGTTTGAAATGGGAGGGGCATTGCTGTAGCCAGTTTGTCTCATGGTAACACAAAAATGCGTTTGCTAAGCAGGGACCTAGGGATTCCCCCATCGCCACTCCATCAATTTGCTTATAAGATTTTCCGTTAAAAAGGAAAAGACAATCTTTAGAAGCGAGAGACAGTAATTTACGGAACTGGTTCATATCAAATCCATCTATTATTTTCTCGTGTTTAAATACTTGTTTGGTGCAAATGTCTATAGTTTCATAAAGAGGAATATTAGTGAACAGGGACTTTATATCGAAAGAAGCCATAGTACAGTGGTCAACATCGTAGTTACAAATCTCCTTAGCGAAAGTAAATGAATCTTTAACCGTATAGCAATTTGTAGTGATGGGGGTAATCATAGGTACAAGAAATTTAGATATGTTATGGATTTGATATGAACCAGTTCCGTAAATTACTGTCTCTCGCTTCTAAAGATTGTCTTTTCCTTTTTAACGGAAAATCTTATAAGCAAATTGATGGAGTGGCGATGGGGAATCCCCTAGGTCCCTGCTTAGCAAACGCATTTTTGTGTTACCATGAGACAAACTGGCTACAGCAATGCCCCTCCCATTTCAAACCTCTCCTCTACCGTAGATATATCGACGATACATTTTTATTGTTTAGGTCTCCAGACCACATCCCTCTTTTTCTAAACTATTTAAACTCGAGGCATGCTAACATTCATTTCACTTCTGATATTGAAGAAAATAACAAACTTCCCTTTCTTGATATACTAGTCCAAAAAACTACTAATTCCTTCATCACTTCAGTATACCGCAAACCCACTTTCACAGGATTAACCATGAAATTCAACTCAGCAATCCCAATTCAGTTTAAACGCAATTTGGTGTCGACCCTGCTGACCAGAGCTTATAATATTTGTTCATCTTATTCTGCTTTACACTCGGAATTGAGTTTTCTTACGAAAACATTGTTCTCTAATGGTTTCCCAATGTCTTTCACACAAACCCATATGGGAAGACAACTAAATAAGATCCGTAACCCACCCACTCCTAAACTCACAGCAAACAAATCACCTGTATATTGTATCTTGCCATTTTTAGGTCCAAAAAGTTTTTCCATACGTAATAATATATCGAGTTTAGTTAGGGAATTTTACCCTCAAGTATGTCTTAGAACAATTTTCAAACTCAGCAACACCATTGGACAAATGGTTCAAACATAAAGACCGAATCCCTGACGCTCTGCAATCCTCTGTTGTCTATAATTATAACTGTAGTCGCTGTAATGCGTCTTATATTGGACAGACAAAGAGGCAATTACGAGTAAGAATTGCAGAACATCGGGGACGGTCATATAGAACCGGTCTACCTATGGCTAAGCCACCTTTCTCTGCCATCCGAAATTGCTGTGAAGCCTTAGGCCATCCCATAAGCGAATCAGATTTTCTGTTGTCCACGCTTGTCGTGACGAGGTAACACGCCTCCTGGCTGAATCACTCCTCACTCACCACCTACAGCCCACACTGGGCACACATGACTGCTCCACGCCCCTTCTCTGTTTTTAAGGTTTGACTTATGTATTGTCTTATTACATGTATTTCTGTTTAAATTTTCCTTGTACTTAGTAGCATCCCACCAACGTTAGCTATGTATAATTCATTTCCTCATCTTATCATAATAATTCTTCACTTGTATTTTATTAGACATGGTGTTTTACTTTGGTTTTTTACTTTAGTTTTCGTATTTTTATCATAGACATAGTGTTTACTTTGATTTTATTGTATTTTCTATAGGTTTGAAAATGACAAACGAGTTGTCGAAACGTCACCAATTTATTAAAGATGTTCCTAATTACGTTGGTGTTTATCTTCATATTGAGACTACGCTTCCCCCATGGTGAATCTATTGCATCTGTATATATATATATATATATATATATATATATATATATATATATATAAGAACAAGTTTTCAAAATTCGGGCTTCGTTTTCGGGGAAATATAACAACGAGAACAATGTATTCTCCTGTCGTATATTTATTACGAAGCTTCTTTAATACGTCAATAGTGTGTGATGGTATTTTGCCACACAGGTTCTCACATCAACAGAGAAGAATCACTGTAATTGAATAAGTACTCGGGACAGTGAAGCTGTTAACAGAGAGAGGTATCTGGTGGCAGACTCTTTCCAGATGTCCCCCACTGAGTGATGGATGATGTGAGTCAGGGGACTGGGTATATCAACAATGAATCTTTAGTGGTGAAACCCATATTGTCAGTCATAAATTAAGCTATTAGATTCACGATGTTGAACAATTTGCTTATTAATTACAATCTCAAATACTTTACCAAGAGATGAGATAGCTTTTGCTCTGTAATCAGAGGGGTCAGAGAAACTTCCTTTCTTCGGACTTTGGTGGATATTGGCTTCTTGCCAAGAATTAGGGAAAGAAGAAATACGTATACATAGTCTGAATAATTTAGCTAGACAAGGAGCAAGTTCTGGGGAACACTTTTTCAGAACAACTGGAGGAATTCCATCTGGACTTGGAACTTGTTGATTGGTAAACTGTCTAGGATGGATTTTACGCACCTAATCTGCAGCGTAAGTGATGCAATTTCGGGAGAATCAAGTTCTAGTACAGAGACATTCTGACTGACTTCCTCTAGGGTAGAGTTTCTGGAAAATGTAGTGTCAAGGATGTTCACTTTTCCACGCGGGTCATTTATTGTGCTACCCTCTGAATATTTTATTGGGGGAATGGATGATGACTTGTTAATGTTATTATGGAAAAAATTGAGAGTTTGGTGCTGTACGTTAACACCTTCACCACGATAACACCTAGTTTATTCTGCTCTTGCCACCACCAACTGCTTTTATTCAGCGCTGGAAATCATCTCGTACTGACGAGGTTATCCTATACTGTTTCTAATCCCATCCCGTAACAGATATCGTCTTCACCAGAATAAAAGCACCTGAGGAAAAGAATAATAATAATAGAAAAGTTCAGTCATCGTTTTCATGGATGCTACGCACCCGTTGCAGAGGTGGAGGGATGCAAGCAGACAGTTCAGAGAAGCAGTGACCATTGAAGTAGCGATAAAGAAGAGACAGTGGTTGAAGGGACCTCTGAGGAGAAAGAGAGAGAGAGAGAGAGAGAGAGAGAGAGAGAGAGAGAGAGAGAGAGAGAGAGAGAGAGAGCATCTAATATGTTGATTTTTAATTAATCTTGTCTCTTTACCTTTTAAAAAGTGTAACATTCTTGTATCGACAGAGTATTTGATTAATCTAACGGGGATCTCTCAAGCTCAAAGGGTTATCAAGAATTTCCAGTACCCCATCCATGATGATAAGATCAAGTATTTTATTATTGTTTCTATTTCACTAGTCAAAAAATATTTTGTCCCATGGAAAATAAAATGTTTTTTCAAGTATTTTTGCACTCTAAATACAAATATGCTTTCAGAATATCACCCATATATATATATATATATATATATATATATATATATATATATATATATATATATATATATATATATATTTGTTCCAGCATACCCGCCTATCATTACACACCATACAATATACAGTATATGTACCAGTGCTCTACGGAGCATTGGAAACAAAAAGTCTAACAACACAGCTATTTTCGTTGTTTGTGAAGTGTAATAGTTCTTTTTTGAAAGAACAAGCCTAGATAAATGAGTCACTGGGGGCCTGCAGAAACACGACCAGACATGTTGGGACATTCAAACAGTGCCCACTCCTGAGAACCAGTTCTCTATCAGTTGCACGCTTGAACTCATTGTGTAAACAGTGTCTTTCCACTCTGTTTAAAGATTGTGTTTTTCTGCATTCAAGTGCTGTGCTGATACCCCATCCACCATTATAATGCCAAGAAACTGTGTAAATAGTCCGAATTCTTTCTGCTACATCTGCGGTGAATTAACATTCGTATTGCAAACACATTCTTTCACACCCCTTAATCCTCATCAAAAAATGCTATGAGCATTACTTTGGTTGTAAAGTGGGTGACCAGGATAAAAGCTGGGCCTCCCATTTTTGTTGTGTCACATGTGTCGGGCTGTAGTGTATCGCTCTGTGATCCAGATTTTTGTGTGGTCAAACCAAGTCACAGATGATGATTACGAATGCTGGAACGGTCGCTAACTCAAATTGACGGAGACTCTCTCCCTACAGCGGCCTCTTCTGTTGCATTTATTACTTTTCAAGTGGTCAAGTTAAGAGTGGTAGCATGCCAAAATGACGGGGTCAGTCTCCAACTCGGCAAATCCAAGCCCAACCTTCGCAATTTTCCAAAATGCTCCTGGGATACACAGTAACAAACTACTGGGTAATCTCTATACCACCAGTTCTCAAGGGTTATACAAACAGTAAAGTTCGAGTGGGAGGAAATATGTATTAACAAGACCAAAAAATTAGTAGAAATCTTCCCATCAACTGACCTTACAGATTAAACCTGAATCAGTTGGTACGTTATTAAAAAATATATGGTCTTAATAAACACTTAGCTCCTTGGTCCCAGGTTCAGTCCAGTGTGGTTCTTCATAATCGTACCTCAGAGCTCATAGTTCACTGGTCCAATCTTCTCATATTCTTGATCTTGACTTCCACACTGGGACCTTGACCTTGACTCACTCTCTGGGACTGATCTCCACACGTCGACCCACTAGAAAGTAATATGTACAATGAATAACTATTCTCCGTAATGCAAGTAATCCCTTCATATGATCAAGAAAGTCTCATAATAAAGAAACATGAGTTACAACTCTCGGCATCTCAAGTAATAACAGAATAACACATGGCACTACAGACACATAGGTCTGGTCAAAATAATACTTATTGTAGGGATAACATAGAAGAAAAGTACTACAAATAAGCATGAATAACTTTAAACATGGAAAACATCACTGAGTCGATATCATTGTGCCTCACAAAGTAACTACGTGAACATTAACTCACAGCTAACACAGCCCTAATAATTACTGAATTGCAAAGTCATCTCAACACATTAATAAACATTTTACAGTCCCAAGGCACCTGATATTTGGCCCACAAAAATCACACATTTATCTGAGGCTCAGACAGAACTCTGTAGCTAGCATTCTTGGATTCCAGTTACACAACAAATAATAATAATATTATAAAGTACAGTACACAAATATACGGGAAATACCTCACTATCCAGCTCAAGAAATACAAGGGAGGTGAGCGGGAACTCTGGACTCGGCCAATGGCGTCACCTCGCGTGATCAAACACTTCCTGAGGAATGACATCACTTGATACTAACGTGAGTCTATTTCTCTATTTTCGTCACTATTATCACTCGTGGAGTATCACTTATTCGTGCTTCAATATACCAAACAACAATGTTATCAAATTACTTACAGAATTCCTTGGAGGGGGGGGGGAAGATGACAGTACCGACCACCCGTCACATTTCATGACTGGTGAGCAAGTGAGCATCTCATGGTACGTGTGATGGGGAAAAGCGGGGTGGGGGGGGAGGGGCTGGATGACGACGGCTTACGCAACTTAAAATTATCATTATTATAGACTTGTGATAGACTCACTGTGATGCCTTTCCCCTTACAATTGATTACCCGAAAAAAATGACATTCCCTACTTACAATAATTACTCACCAACACCTCTCTCTATACGCTTGCACCGAAAAAACAATGAAGAATCATTGTGCCTTACATCCCTTTGTGCATGCGTACATTATGCTGGATTACGTGACCATAGGCACATGTTCCTTCTCACTCGAGTTTTCATATTATAAAGAGACTTAATACTAGTAAATTACAGTAGGAAAATAAAAATTACTTAGCAACTAGGTAACTTAATCTACGTTCAGATCACGTTCACATGGAAACAACTATACTCTGGCCACACTGTCTCACTAAACCGAACTTTTGGTCATAAAATAAACAAAATACAATTCATTATCACTTCTGGACACTACAGGGCATCTCACAGCATGGGCAAAAGGTTAACCCGCCATGTGCCAGAGGCGTTTTAAAACAGTCTGACATAGGTCCGCTAAGTCCGCGGCCAGTGCCAGTGCCATTTTAAAACAGTTTAAAATAAAAAACTTCACTGTGACCGCATTTTTCAAGATTTGCGGGTAAAAATTGGCAGGCATGTAAGGTAACTGTTCCTCTACCATCCCCCAGTCTGGCAAGGCCATACACTCACTCGCCTCATGCTCGCTCTGCCTCACTCTGCCTGTGTGCCTCACCCAGTGCTGTACATAGTGAGAGCATTTTGTAAATATTTTCATGTAAGTGTAGGTTGTAAATATTTTCTTGTAAGTGTAAGGACTATATAGTGAAGTCAAGTTGTAAATACCTTCTTGTAAGTGCCAGGACTGTACGTAATGAAGTCAGGTTGTACCTATCTTCAAGTAAGTGTAAGATAATGCATTCACAGTGAGAAAGACACGCAAATTGTAATAGATGCTGAAGTAATAAGTAATCAGAAAAGTGTACTGAACATTGCTATACATTCCCAGCATAAATACCTGAGTATATCTTACACAGAAAATGGCTTCTCTCAGTGGTGAGCATGAGAGAGTGGCTATACCTGTACACGAGTATGCAGGACGCAATTAAACTCATTTCCGAGCCTCAGTGAGCATTTTAATGGCGGAATTCATCGTTTACTCATCAAAATCTATCATTTTAGCCAAAAAAAAGGTCAAAAAATGGCTGGCACTGGGGTGACCCATAGGGCTAAAAATAGCCAGCATGTGGTGGGTTAACGCAGTATGCCTTTTGCCATTCCTATGGTTTGGAGAGAACCCAATGATCACGTTTAGGAATGCTGCTTCTGCCTGACAAATATAAATAGAAAAATATTAAAATCCAAGCATGCTGTTAAATATCACAGTCAGGAAGTACCTGTGCCAGAGCCTCCAAGAAACATGATGCTCATTGATGATGAGTCTGGTGATGAGATAGTAGACCATGTAGAGGACAATGTGGATCCAACATTTCAAGCAAGCTGTTCTTCAAGTGAACCATAGTTGTTGTGTCAAGATCTTAATGATCTCTTTCGCAATTTAAATGTGCCTAAGAAGCAAGCCGAACTTTTGGGTTCCAGGTTAAAGGACTAGAGTCTTCTCCAGAGAGAAAGTAAAGTTTGCTTTTATCGTGATCGTCCTGACGTTTTCGAAGAATTTTTATCCTTTGAAGATGGTCTGGTGTTTGCAATGATGTTCGTTCTGTTATGGAGGCACTTGGCCACGAATATAACACAGATGAGTGGCGCTTGTTTATTGACTCATGAAATGTAAACTTGAAAGTGGTTCCACTCCACAAAGGAAACAAGTACCCCTCCGTTCCTCTGGCTCACGCAGCTGACATGAAGGAATCGTATGATAACATGAAGCTTTTTTTTTTTTTTTTAAAATAAGTATGGGAACCTTAAGTGGAATGTATGAGGTGACCTAAAGGTTGTGGCACTTTTACTCAGAATGTAACTTGGTTGCACGAAGTTCTGTTGTTTCCTCTGTGAGACAGTCGGGACAAGAGAAATCATTGTGTAAAGAATGTGTGGCCAAACGAACATCACTCACTCTAGGGAAGAATGTCATCAATCCTCCTTTTGTTGATCCTAGGAAAATTTATCTGCCTCCTTTGCACATTAAGCTCGTGTTGAACTTTGTCAAAGATATGGATAAAACTGGCCATGAATTCACATATTTGAGGGATAAATTCCCCAGAATCAGTGATACAAAAATCAAGGAAGGTATTTTTGTAGGACGACTGATCAGGGGACTGCTTCGAGATGAAAAGTTAGCTGAAGGGCTAAATGAAGTTGAAAAAACTGCATGGCTGTCATTTAGGAGAGTTTGCAAAAATTTTTTGTTGAAAATCACATCAGAAAACTAATGTGATGTAAAAGATCTACCGACTTCATATAAAACTCTGAAGTGGAACATGAGTCTAAAAATCCACTTTTTGGACTCACACTTAGACTTTTTCCCAGAGAATATTGGGCAGTCAGTTACAAGCACGGCGAAAGAGTTAACCAGGACATTTTGGACGTGGAAAAGCGGTACCAGGGAAAGTGGAGCCCCTATGTGTTGGCAGATTACTACTGGACACAAGGAGGGATGTTCCTGAAGCCAAATACTGTGTAGCCGAAAATCATACTCTTCGACATTTTAGACGTAACTTTTTAAATTGTAATACCAAACTTATTTATGAATGAATAAGTTACACTTATTGTAAATTTTAATTGCTCTTTCACTTAAAAACCATGCCTGATAGAAAAATTCTAAAAGATTCGAATTCAACGTAAAAAGCATTATAAGGTCCACCTACTTTAGTTTGTGGGACAGGAAAAAAGTTATTATTTTGTTGACCAGTGTTGTCTTTTTTGTTTTTGTTTTTTTAGCTTTTAAAAATCTATCTTAGTGAAGGTGTTGTAAACAATATCAGGAAACAAGTCGAATGCAACAGTGTCATATGCAGTAATCTTGCTTCTAGATAAATCTAATCAAATTAGGACACACCTGCCTCAGTGAGTTGAAGGTTGAAATTCTGTCATTAATGAATATTTCAGCTCATAGCACATTAACGATGCTAAATGAAGTATCTGTTTACCCTCAGTTATAATTCATTTAGGCTCTGTTCAGCACCAACACGTCAAATAATCACTGTCATAATAACAGGAGAAAAGTTGATGCAGATGGTGGTGTGAAGCTAAGAGTTATAAAGAATATAATGAATATAACTTTAATAAACTGGAGGTGTACTAATTATTTTTGCCATAGTTATATCTAAATCAGTCAGCTAAAAATGAGGTGTTATCAGCAACAGATACATATTCCAGTCTGATAATTTTTTGTATTATCATCATCACGGACCTACACTTGTGAGGGGATAAGCCAGGATTTTGGTGTTGCATATGAATGATGGCAGCTGCAAAGGGAAATGCATTAAGTACGGTATAATGTATGTAAAGCAGGCCAATGGTTTTGTGCCACAGTGTAGCAATGGTTGGCACTGCCTTTTTTGGGTAAGGCTACTAAATTCACTCAAAAATGAGAGTTGCCAGACTTTTCAGTCGTCACCACGTGTGTGTGTGTGTGTGTGTGCGAGAGAGAGAGAGAGAGGTAACACGTGTGTCTCTACTGTGTTACATGACAGAAATCAATATATCAAGGGTCAATGAAATATGAATTATATGTGAAATAAAAAGTAAAGTTATTTATAGATATTTGTAATGGCTGTGTATTTTTTTTTTTTCCACTGGGAAGACGGTTTGTGAACACACAAAATTTTACACGTTATAGTAGGAGAAAACATGATATGGCATTTATGTAATGCAAATGGTATTTGTACAACTTGAAAATATTCGGATAAGCTATTACTTCGTGTTCTGATGGTTAGTGTGTATTTTCTGTAAAGCAACAGTGATTACAATTTGAAAATAGAATGGCACTCAATAGAGTGCATACCTCCGCCATCAACATGCATGCAAAGTTTACGAAAATGTTGAAAAACACCCTATCTCGCAATGGTAAATATATATATATATATATATATATATATATATATATATATATATATATATATATATATATATATATATACAGTATATAAAATCCTGGATCCACACCTTTATCCGGATCCACACCAAAATTTAATGGAGTCTATTCTGGGCCAAGGCCCATTCTTCTACCAAGTTTCGAGGAAATTCGTCCAGTAGTTTTTGTGTAAGCTTGCTCACAAACCAACAAACTGAGAAACAAACAAACGGACAGGTGTGAAAACATAACCTCCTTGGCGAAGGTAATTACTGAATGATGCTGACACAGCAGTAATTGCTAATAATGCATTAATTGTCATGTACATGCATGATAAATGTAAGGAAGAATACATTCAAGAATACTGTGATGCTTTATTCATTTCAGTGACCTTTTTTTTTTTTTTTTTTTTTTTTTGATGGTGTTCATATTCTGCCTCGAATTTAAATGAGGTCAGACTAAACCTCTACTGAAGTGGTGTTAGTGATGACTGTGTTTAATTTCAAAAATTCTCAAATACACATGACAGCTTGATACTGACGGAGCTGAATGGACTATATGTGTGGTGCATCTAGCGTCCAATAAGATAAGGTATTTTAATATATACTTGTGCTACTTTCAGACTAATACACTTATATTTACTCATAATTCTCAATGAAGGGACAACAAACATTATCCATAAAAGCTCAACTACTACGAGAGATTTTCCCAAAGCTTAATATTATCAGCCAGATTGTAGACAGCAAAAACGGAGAAGACATCCTCTGGGAAGTGAGGAGATAATTGAGGACAGAAACGACATCTCTTACAGAATTATTACGCCGGTAAGAGTACTGGGTGCTTATTATTTCATGGGATGCGTTGACTGTTATTCAGAGTTTGTCATGTGGTCAGAGAAAGTCTGTCTCTTGAAACTATCTGTAATAATGGGTTCCGTTTCAAAACGTTTCTGCTAAAATAAATAAATAATTAAAATTATTCTGCACATGTAAATGAAGGCTAAAAGTAGGCTGAGTTTCATTATACTAACTTGATATCACTGCAGTACACCATTAGCTATAATGTGACAGATTATAGCCCACAACAATCATGTATTTTTTGTAGTAACTTAAGCAATTACACGTTCATCATTAGTATGCAAATCAGAGGCTTCAACGAAAGAGCATTTCAGTCGTCAGTAGTATAATGAATTATTGATACATAATTACTTGGAGTCCAACAACTCAATCATATGGCGCTGTAAAAACATTCAAACCTTCATACAAGATCATAATATCTACTTCCAAGAGGAATTAACGTAAAGATTGCTAACATAAAATAAAACAACATATCAAAAAACTGTCAAATGTGATGGAAGTTCACCTGCTTCAGAAAAAAAAAAAAATAATAATAATCAGCCGGAATGCCACAAGTTTCTCCAAGCCTGAAAAACAATATATATATATATATATATATATATATATATATATATATATATATATATATATATATATATATATATATATATATATATATATATTGAGAGGATGGGGGATGATAATTGGGTGAGGAAGGTGAGAAGTGTTAATATTGGGGGTGGGGTTACGAGGGGTAGACCGAGAAAGACATGGGACAAGGTCATTAAGTGTGACCTCAGGGTTAAGGGACTGAACAGGGAGGCTGCAATTGATCGTGCAGCATGGAGAGCCGCCATTAGGTGATCAAGGCCGACGCATGCAAGCATGTTGGAGCCTTTGAAAACGAACGAATATATATATATATATATATATATATATATATATATGTAATATATATATATATATATATATATATATATATGTCAGGAGCATTAGCTCAAATTCGACGGAAACCTCAAAAAAAAATTCGAGAAAGCTGATTTTTTCAGGAAAGCTACTTGGAAGCATGCTTCCACATGAGCTATTCGTATAGGATGAAAATCCAAGATGGCCACCAACAACATGGGAGGCTTATATAGCTTTGGAACCAGAAGTCACATATGGTCATGCAATACCTCTGTTTAAGGGTTTTTGGGTTAATAAAGATATTTTTACCATTATTTCAATAAGTTACTGACGTATGTTGAAGAAATGATCAAGGTAATATACTATTTTAAACAAAATGATAAATTCAATGTGTTTAAAGTCAACCACCAGCACTAACTTTTGCCAGCATCAATTATTAAACTACTTCTAAATGAAACTTTTTATTTTTTTTTTTAGTATCATAACTAGTTATTGTCACAATTACAGCACAGGGACTCAAACTTCTCCATCAGGTGGGCATGAGTTAGCGCACGATTGACCAATAGGCTACACGAGGAACACATAGGGGTATAGTAGGGTCCTGCTTTCCCACATTTGCATCTCTTGCCGAACATTTGTTACACCCACATAACGCAATGAGAACATTCTGTGTTGCTTCTGGTCTCTCAGTCAAAATGGGATTGAGCATTCCACCTTGAAGCACCCAACCCCAGTCAGTAGGATTTAGATCCTCAGCATTCCCCAACCACTCCTGAACTGCAAAGTAGGCCCGATAAGAGTGATACTTTTCAGCTGAGGATGTGGGAGGTTGGCTCTGAAGTTGGAAGCTGCTGGATGCTTCGCTAATCCTCTGCATGTACTGCACAAGTCTCAGCTTATCAAGTATTGCACACATCAGTTTGGCATTATATAACTTCAGTAAGAATATTTCTCCCACTCTGGCTACTTCTTCATGGCTGGCATCGCTCTTCTTAACCCGCCCCGTCCCGTTGACGTGAATAAACGTCCACACGTTTTGTCACTGCCAATCCCATTGTCGTATATAAACGCGAATCAATTGCAAGGTCCCTAATTTGCACACTTTTCAATTTTCGCAAGTGATTTTTGGTACGTATACACGTAACACCTTCCTCTACAAGATGAAAGGCAGGGACAATGCCTTACCCAGCATGACCTCCTCCCCCCCGCACGCCATTGTCGCGGCAATTCACCTGTTACCAGTGACCTGGCCAGTAAAGACATGTCGTGCCACGACACGAAATTCAGGGCCAGAGTGATTCCCCAATCGATGACAATGTGGAGGATAAACTTTACATAGCATTAGAGGAATGAACAGTCAGAAATGATCATCAGGTAATGTCGCCCAAAAAGGTTAGGTATGTTGATGTGTTTGGTGAGTGAAACAATGCTTATATTGCCTATATTGCTGTGTGAAAACCAATATACTCTCGTACTACATATACATTCGTACCAAATAAATAAATAAATACCATTTATGAGTGGTGTGGAATGGTTACCCTCCCATAGAACTCGTTTTCTTTGGAGCCAGCCTGATAGAATTCACAGTAAGGTGAGGAGGTATAGCTACCTGTATCGAGTATTTTAAACTTCAGGTGAGTGGTTTCTCTATGAATTTTCGATGTTTCTCACCAAAAGCAGAGGTTTGAGCCAAAAAAATTTTTTTCCAAAAATGGTCAGGATTGGGGGGAGTCAGTGGTGGAAAAGTGGTCAGGACGGGGCGGGTTAAACACATCCGACGTAGACCAATCCTCGCTTTCCAAGACTGTCATGGCCTTCTTTTTGTCAGTGCCATGTAAGGCAGAGACTGTCACATCCAGTGGTAGCGTGTGCTATCATTATGTGTTGTCTGGCGTGTGGACGCATGACCTGCTGGATGCTGTGTATGCTATAAACAAAGTCTGCCTGACTCTGACAGCAAGCAGCTCCTTCAGATGTAAGCCAGTCCTTCAGCCTACTGATTAACCATGACTTGTTACGATTTACTAAAATGGAAAGTTGATTGCCCGTGACTGGTAAGTTGAAAACAAACATTATGTCTGCAGAGACATTTGGATCAATGCGGCGGTTCTGTTCAGCTACCTTGGTTGACAGGGTAAGATTTGTGTAGTCATCAAAGCAGACAGTGCATTCTTTTTCATAATTACTGATAAGGTGATTCACACAGCTGTCACAAACATCACCATGACGTGCAGTCCACAGCCCATGTCACATTTTGCAGCAATTGTCCTCCATCCACCACACAGTATGGGTTCTTAATAGCTTTTGTACATTGTACCATTGTCAAATAGTGCTGGTGGCTGTTTGCAAACTCATGTTTAAGGTGATTCTCCATATCTAATTGCTTCTTTATCACAACATGTGACCTGCAAGGATAGTATGGGGTCGACCTCTGGGACGTGTTGCACTTATTATACTGTGTGCTATTCCCATCTGACGTCGCTTACTTTTGATCAGCCGAGATAGTAAACGTATAAGAAGTTCTGACACCATATGTTCACTGTTCTCCACATCAGAAAGTTTGGGATATTTATGTCATACATGATGGTCCTCATTTGGTCATCAGTAAGTGATGCAGCCATGTCTACAACACTTTCTGGTCGCCCCTCTTTGGAGTACAACTCTCATGTGTGAGGAGGCTCCCCTCAAACAGCTCTACTCAATAGGGTGGAGTCAAAAGCTATTCATCTTATCAACTCTCCTCCTCTTACTGGCTCCCTTGAACCTCTGCCCCTTCTCCGCACTTTTGCCTCTTTATCTCTTTTCCATCGCTACTTCAATAGTCACTGCTCCTCTGAACTGTCTGCTTGCATCCCTCCACCTCTACAATGGGCACGTAGCACCCGTCTAGCAACAAACTCTCATCCCTATCCTGTCCAACTCTCTAATGCAAGAATTAACCGTTACTCCTAGTCCTTCATGTATGCAACAGGTCAACTCTGGAACTGTCTCACTCTTTATTTCCTACTTCCTATGATCTCCACTTTTTCAAACACAGTGTGTCCAGGCATCTCGAAGTGAATGGATATTGAATTTGGCTCGCTTTTGTATTGTTTTTGTTTTTTTTCTTGGAAGGAACGTTTTGCATGCTCAGCCTTTGGCTCCTTCTTCCTCGCATAAAAAAAAAACTGTTGCTTTTTAATTATCCCCCAGTATCCTCTTACCTTCATCTAGAAATGTGTATATGGTGTCTTTTCCATTGTCACATGTTATTATCATGCTATCTCTGTAGTGCTCTTGCATCTTATCTTTCAAGCGCTTGGTAGTGTAGCATTCACCATCATCAGAGTGCTCTCTCATCAGTGACTCTAGTTCTGTGATGGAGAACTGATGTTCATTACTTTTATCTATGTGCTCATAGAGTTTCAGGAACTCATGTTGGTTTCTGGTGGTGATTGACCCTGAAGGCCTCCTCCTTGGTTTCCTCTGAAGCCCTCGCCCATCTTGAAAGTGGATTTGACAGTCATGGTGGTACTTGGCTTCAGCTGCCACAAGATCACCAATATTTTGAATGCGTGTAAATACTGACTCTCCCCAACTATCAACTCGTTCCATCGTCTTGGCTGCAACAGATGATAATAGTTCAGTTGTTGCTGCTTCATGAGTTGCCTCACTTTGGTCCGTTGGTTGTTTGGCGATCTTACTATAGTCCACATATTTCCCACAGTACAGTCTTGTTTTATATTAAAGATAGTGGCCTGTGAACGGCAGTTGATTTTCTTATGCACTTGTCTCTCCAGTACTTCTGACTCCCCTTTTTGCTTTTTTACATATGATGGCGAGATGTAATGTTCTTTGTACCACTCATGAGCCGGAATTGGCAACACTTTAGATAATAGGTTTTCATCAATTCCATCCCTATAATCAGCACTAATGTTCAGTATGCTAGGTAGGCCTTTTTCTGTGACAGTACTTCGGTCAGAGGTGATTGGTTTATCACAAAAATCACAAATATCACAATGTCCTTGTGCTGCCTTCACGTTTCATTCACACGGTCTTCTATCCATCTGTGTACTTCTGCTTCTACACTACAGTCTGTATCAAACCTGAGAAATATAATCATCTGATGAACTATACTCTAGTTTATAAATTCATGGCAAAGATATCAATACAGATTTCTGATTTTTTGCTTTTGCCGCACGTTCTCTGTGTATATCAGTGACAAAGAATTCTTAGAATAATAGCAGAAATGGACTTATCACTCCTTGAAACCCATAAAAGGTGATATTACATGACCAAGCATGAATTTTGGCCACTAAGTTACATATGTGCCCCATGCCGATGGTGGCCATCTTGAATTTTTCATCCCACACGATTAGCTTACGTGGAATATTTGGAATGTTTGTTGCTTTCGCCTTAGGAGGCTTCTATGTGGCCTTCCTGAAAAAATCAGCTTTCTTTTTTTTTTTTTCCAGGTGTATCCTCCGCAGCGTCCCGAACGATTTTTCACCATTGATCCCCCCCAATCCCGGCAGATTTTTGAAAAATTTCTTTTTTTTGGCTAAAACCTCCGTTTTTTATGAGAAACATTGGAAAATGCCCATTAAAATGCTCAGCTGAGCTTATAATTGCATTTTACAGGTATCCCTCTGAATACCTGGTACCGTATTCTGTGGGCCCTGCTCCAGAAAAAACGTTTTCTATGGGAGGAGTAACTATTCCAAACCACTCAAAAAAGGTTAGATATTTATTTATTTGGTACGAATTTATGTGTAGTACAAAAGTATATTGGTTTTCAGACAATAATATAGGCGATATAAGCATTGTTTCACTCACCAAACACATCAACATATGGCACCTTCCTTTATGATGTTACCTCCTCCTCACTTCTGCTTGTTTCTTGCTCTGGCTTATTTCTTCCTTTGTCCACCACAGGAATAACTTTCGTCTTGAATTTCGTCATTGGAGAGACCGTGGCACGACATGTCTTTACTGGCCAGGTCGCTGCTAACAGGTGAGTTGCCGAGAAAAATGGCGTGCGGGGAGGGAGGGGGGTCAGGGGGAGCCAGGCAGTATCCCTGCATGACGAAGGGTAGAGGAAGGTCTCCCACATATGCCTACCAAAAATCACCCGTGAAACTTGAAAAATGTGCAAATGACGGGCCTCGCAATTGCAAAATGTATGGAAACGTCATCGGGTGTCACTGTGACAAAAGGTAGTGATGTCTCCATTCGTCAATGGGACACCTCAGGTTAATGCCCCTGGGCTATATAAATTTAGTTGCGGTATATATATATTATGGTGCATTTGTGAAATTAGTCATTATGCAAAATACCCAGTTAGTTTAGAAACTCGCCAAGAACCCAGTTATTTTGTGAAATTACCATTAATATTCGGGTAATATATATATATATATACTGTACATAACAAATAATGTAAATTCTTTTTACGACTTTAGGCAGTAATAGCCCATTTCATAATTCACAATGTTACTGTTTGCCAATAAAACTCATGTAGCTGTCATAAATATTAATGTCCTCGTCTGCTTTTCAAATAAAGTGGGAGGTCGCTCTTTATGACTTCCAACTCATTTCGCTCCAGCACTTCATTAGCATAATGATAGATCTCTTATTATATCATCCTTAAAGTGCACTGTTTACCGGACCAGCATATTGAATGGTTCACTGAGGGGGGGGGGTTATTTCCTTCATGCAAAGTAGAAACAAATCAACAATAAACCAGACAGCACTCACATAGGCCATACTGACATTTAAAAATTTGTAACATTCTGCTGTTATTCCTCGTTCTTACCAAACGAATATATTTATAATTTCACAGTGTAGGTAAAGAGATCAGCTTGGATGACACAGCATAAAGAAGTCAAGGACATTATAAAAATTGTAAAAGAACAGCAAAGGACTTGGGCCGGTAATGTGGCAAAAATAAAGGATTAGCGATAGAGCAAGAACCTGACTCACTGGACTTCATAGAGATATAAGCGTTGCATTCAAAGGCCAGGCAGGTGGTGGAGATGAGATGGAGAAAAGCAGGCAAAACTTGGCAGATATTGTCTTAGTTAAGGAATACGTGGGGAAGGCTGGGGGAGGGCTTTCTTCGGCATAGACTTGTAATGGTTGATATATATATATATATATATATATATATATATATATATATATATATATATATACATGTTGCCAGATGCCTCCATCCCGAAAGGGGTGGCCACAGACAAATTGCCTCCATGTTGCCCTGTCCCCCACCATTTCATTGCCCTGATCCCAGCTCTCTCATATACCTCTCCACCCCATCCCACCATCTCATCCTTGGCCTCCCTCTCCCTCTCCCCCCTCCATCTCACTCACATACACTCTCCTCGTCAGTCTCTCGCTCTCCATCCTCTTCACATGTCCAAACCACCACAATGTTTTTCTTCTAATGCTTCCCATCACATCCACATCCACACCACAACGCTCCTTCACTTCCTCATTTATCAGTCTGTCTCTCCATGTGACTCCAGATGCTCCTCTGAGGTAACTCATTTCCACTGCTGTCACTCTTGACTTGTGTCCCTTCAACAAGGTCCAAGCTTCACTACCATACGTTAGAGTTGGTATCACAATACTGTCATGTAGTAGCTTTTTCACTTCCATGCTCACTTTCCTGTTTCTTATCACTGCTCTCAAGGAACCAGCAACCTTCCTGCCCTGTTGCAGCCTTTCAAGCTCTTCACCCTCTAAACTTCCATCCTTACTCATCACACTACCCAAGTACTTAAATGCGCTCACATTTAACATTTCCTCCTCATCCAGCCTCACTGTACATTCACTGACTTCATTTCTCTCGAAGAGCATAACTTTACTCTTCCCTACATTCACTTTTAGATTCCGTTTCTTACACACTCTTCCAAACCCATTCACCAAGCCTTGAAGCTCCCCTTCGTCTTCACTTAACAACACAGTATCATCTGCAAACAACAGTACAGGTCGTTTCCAAACACTGCCCTCTCTCACTAGGGCTGCTCCAACATCCACTGCCCTACCTTGTATCTCTTTTATCACCCCGTCCATGTACAGATTGAAGAACCACGGAAACATAACACATACTTGTTTCAATCTAACCTCCAGATAGAAAAATTCACTCAGTTCACCATCCACACGAACTTAAGCCCTAGCACCCTCATACATACTCTTCACGGCCTTCAACATCTACTCCATGTATTCTTAATACTTTCCACAATCCTTGTCTATCCACCCAATCATATGCTTTCTCCAAATCCATGAAGGCCGCAGACAACCTCTTTCCCTTCTCTAGAAACTTTTCCACTAAAGAGCCATGATTGAATATCTGATCTACACAACCTCTTCCCTTCCTAAAACGTCCCTGTTCCTCTCCAACTAATTCCTCTGTTATTTCCCTAACTCTGTCAGTACTTATCCTACCATATACTTTTCCTATTATACTAATAAGACAAATGCCCCTATGATTACCGCACACTTCATTTTCCCCTTTTCCTTTGTACAGGGAAATAATTTTACCTGACTTCCAATCCTCCGGGACTCTACCTTCCTCCCAGGCCAATCTGCACGTCTTCCACATCCATTCTACTACTGTCTCTCCCTTATGCTTCAGCATTTCACCATACACTCCATCAATTCCTGGTGCTTTCCCCATTTTAACTTTCTTCATTGCTTCCACAACTTCCGTCCTACTGATTTCTTCCTCTCTTCTCACATCCCTCCTTCTCTCAGCCATTCCCCAGCCACTTATACTTGCATTACTTTCTATGTTCAACAATTCCTTACAGTGTTCTCTCCATCTGCTCACTTTTTCTCTCTTCTCCACTAGTAAGATACCATTTTTATCTTTCACTCCCCAGCTAACTTCTTTGGCACCCTATGTAACTTTCTTTACCTCTTTCCAGAACATTTTCTTACATTCCCTCCACTTTACACTCAAATTCCTTCCAAATTCCTCATCCAGTCTCTCCCCACTGAGGGGGGGTCACCTTGACGTGGTAGCGGGGATTGAAGCGTGGCTGGCAGTGCCACCTACTTTGGAGGCAAGCCTACCTTTGTAGGGTTCAGCATTTGTTGGTCTCGTGGACCAAGCACCCCCTACATCGCTGGTGGAGGAGGCCTGCTGGTGATGTTAGTCCCTGCCCACTTGCCATCTAGGGTGGGACTGTTGCCTCCCCACGTGTTTGCCGTGCGTGGCGTCCCATAATGCTAGGAGATGGGAGTCCTGGGAGTTGAGTGATGCTGCATGATGCACCTTGTAGCTAGCAATACACCTCTTTGGTCCCTTATGCTGGCTAGATGGGCAGCCTGGTTGGGCCCGACCAAGTCAATCGGCTGGTCATGTGTTGGCTAGGGTCAAGTGGGCACTGGGGGTCCTGGGGGCTCCTATTGTCCTGGGGTCACCCTAGCCCAGGTCCTCCTGTGGTTACCTGGGTATACTCCCCTGCTACCCCTGAGGTCGCCTGTGGCATATGGCCTCCTCTTGTTGGGCTCCGTGGTGGGGGTGTGTGGGGGAATGATGTTATTGTGTTTATTATTATGGATACAAATAATGTACCCCGACCTGCCTCTCTCCCAGATCTAAGCGCATCTTCTCGATCTTCACTTATAGTCACTCTGGAACCCTTCCAGGTTCCATGTGGCTCCACGGGGGATTCGGCCTCCCCTGCCTTGCCTCCCCAGTCAAGTGGCTCCTGTAACAAGGGTCGTAGGCAGGGAACATGAAGTGTACCTGGCCCCCAGGGCCCCCATGAGCGAGATTCAGATAAGTTTTTGGTTGCTCCTCCTCGTGCACCTTTTGTCAAGTTCGTGGCCCTGCTAGGGTGTGATATTTTTCACACACATCGAGAACTTGTTGCTGCTTGTGGTGCCGCCCCTAAAGTGGTTCCACAGGCTGATAGCAGTTTGTTGGTGGAGGTTTCTGACCCTTCTCAGAGTGCAGCCGTTCTATCTTTGTTCATGCTTTCCGGTCAGTCTGTTACATGTTCCCCCCTATGGTGTGGAAAAAGGTATGCAAGATTTCTAGTAGGTTCTCCCTCCCCTGCCCACCAGTGTTGCGACTTCATGGAAATCTTGTATATGCACCAGATGCAGTAGCCTCTGCTCTTGCAAATCAGTTTTGTGCTGTCTCAAAAAATGATCCTTCTAAGCCATATGCTAGCATTCGTAGGAATCAGGAGAGGCTGGATCTTGATGTTTGCTCTTGTGGCGGAGAGCCATATAATTTAGACTTCAGCCTCCGTGAGCTGGATGCTGCCCTCTCGGAGTGTGGTGACACTGCTCCTGGGCCTGACAACATTCCATATGCTCTGCTTCGTCATCTGCCAACTGAATCAATACAGTTTTTACTGGACCTTTTAAACAGGGTATGGAGTGAGGGCTTTATTCCCAAGAGTTGGAAGTTGGGTATTGTCCTCCCCATTCCCAAGCCTGGTAAGGACCACACTCATGTCTCCAATTATCTCCCTATCACCGTAACATCATGCGTGTGCAAGCTGTTTGAAAAGATGGTCAATGTCAGGCTTGTGTGGTTTCTAGAGAAGGGTTGCTATCTCTCTCCTTCACAGTGGCTTTCGTAAATTACGGTGTACTTCAGACAACATTATCAGGCTCGATGCACCTATCTGTGAAGCTTTTGCCTCTGAGCAACATCATGTAGTTGTGTTCTTTGATCTTGAGAAGGCTTATGATACTGCCTGGCGCCATGGCATCCTACAACAACTTCATGCTTTTGGTTTACGTGGTCGCCTGCCTGTATTGCTTGGAGACTTCTTGACTGATCATGTGTTTCGAATCCGTGTAGGTTCTACCCTCTCTGCACCACTATGCCAGGAGGAAGGTGTCCCATAGGGGGGTGTCTTAAGTGTTTCCCTCTTTGCAGTGGCCATTAATGGTATCATTGACACTGTGCCTGCTGGGGTATCCTCATCCCTTTATGTGGATGATTTAGCTATATGGTTTTCTGGCTCCCACATGTCTGCTATTGAGCGGCGTATGCAACTTGCCTTGGACAAGATTTCTGCCTGGGCCACTTCCAAGGGTTTTCGGTTTCCCCTTCTAAGACTGTGGCTATGCACTTTTGTTTTTTATATTATAGTAGACACCCTCGCATGCCTCGTCCGTTTGGTTATAGGGTTCGGGATATCATGGAGGAGTTTGGTTTGTCGGCAGTACCTGTCAGTCCTGTTCGGACCCCAAGGGTTACGCCAGGGATCTTGTCCAATGTAAATTTCTGCAGGTTTTTTGCAGGGTCAAAGGATTCTGTCACTCCTCAGTATCTTTTAGTTATTTTTAGAACATTCTTCTTGTCATGGTGGTTCTGTGCCTGTGTATACTGATGGCTCTAAATCCACCTCTGGTGTTGGTTTTGGAGTGGTGTTTCCTAATTTTAGCCATGGAGGTAGTCTTCCTTTGGTTGCCTCAGTTTTTACTGCAGAGTTAACAGCTATCATTCTTGGCCTGAAGTTGGTGTTTGTTCACCCTAGCAATTATATTACTATTTTTAGCGACTCTCAAGGGGTGCTTTTGGCCCTGGACTCTTTTAACTCTTCCCATCCTATAGTCTTAGCTATTTTGAAGTGGCTGTTCCTCAATCGTCGTCGGGGGAAGAGAGTGGATTTCTGCTGGGTTCCCTTACATGTTGGTGTCATAGGTAATGAAAGGGTAGATGCACTAGCTGAGGCTGCAGCTTTGCCACCTGTACATGCTCCTTGTCCTCTGCCTGCCACTGATTTACGCCCTCCACTATTATATGCTGTTCGTGCTTGTTGGCAGCTGAGGTGGGATAGCATTCCTGTCAGCAAGCTAAAGGAAGTCAGGAAGTTCATCTCTCAGAGAGTTTGTTTTACAATGTCTCGTAAGTTAGAGACTCTTCTGGCTCGCCTTCGCATTGGACATACCAAGCTCACACATAAGTTCCTCATGAGTGGAGGCTTGCAGCCATTCTGTGATGACTGTTTGGTTCTCCTTACTGTCAGGCATTTGCTGGCTGAGTGTCCCAGTTTTGGCGACTTACATCGGAGGCTGCTATTGAAGCACCGAGAGGAGGGTGGTATTTACTGTCTCTCTTCGATGGTTGGAGGAGAGCCTGGTGCCCCTGGGGACGATGTGTTTTTATTTCTGAAGGAGGCTGGCCTACTTCACCTTTTATGAATGCATTGTTTCTACTTTGATGTCTTGTTTTGAATATGGAGTTTTCTTTTCTAATGTTTTTATGTTTCTACTGCTTATATTCTTTGCTTATACGGCACTATATGACCTTGATGTTGCGGTGCCATGTGTTCTGTCAATCAATCAATCAGTCAATCAATCAATCATCCACTCTCTTCTTACTTTCTCTTACTAATCTTTTCACCTATTCCTCTCTACATATAACTCTCTCTTCTTTCTCTCAACTTCTTCCATGCCTTTCTTTCTCATTCAGTCATTATATGCTATCTTCTTTTGTGCCACAGCCTCTTTCACCTCTTCAGTCCACCATGCTGTTCCCTGCACCCCCTTTCGTCTTCTCTTCACCCCACACACCACCTTACATGCTGCACAGATTTCATCTGTGAATATCTTGCTCACCCCTTCCACATCCCCCATCTGTTCCAATCTATATTTACCCAATCTCTCCTCCACTTCCGTCTTATATTCTGCCTTTTTTCCATCCTCTTGTAACTTTTCCACTCTCTTTGTATGTATTACTTCCTCCTGTCCTTCCCTTCTTCTATTTCTCCATTTTATTTGGACTTTAATTCTGACCATCACCAAGTGGTGGTCCAAAAGTCCACTTCCTCAACCTCTATATACTCCGAAAGTCTACTTCCTCAACCTCTATAAGCTCTTGCATCCATTACACACCTGCTCATCCTTTCATCCACATACACATAGTCAATCATTGCCTTCCATTCATTCAGTTTACCACCCACCCTTCTCATCACTCGCCATGTATACAGTACATGTGGATCATTTTGCGCCTGAAGAGGGTATTGGCTGTCACCAACCCTTCTCCCGGCACAGATGTCCACTAAAGCACTGCCGTTCTCCTCCATCTCTGCAGGCACACCCCACCTACCAACTACTCCATCCACCTTCACATTCCGAACTTTTCCATTCATATCTCCAGTCAAAAACACTCTTTCATTCCTTTCAAACTTTTCCATGCACGCTTCCACATTTGTCCAGAACTCTTCTCTCACTCTGTTTGCACGATCTTGCGTTGGCACATACACGCACACAATCGCCCATATATGCAGTCCAACTTTCAATCTTACCCACACGATCCTCTAGCCAAATGATCCATACTCTCATATATTTTCCCTCCATCTGTTACTCACAACAATACACACTCCTTTTGCCCTCTCATTCTCACCTACTCCCGCACACATACCCCATCCGTACTCCCATTCTCCCACACTCTCACCTCACAATTTAGTTTCCGTTAACCCACATACATCACTTTTGCACCCTCAAGCGCTTGGACAATCTCTCTTTTTATTTTATTTTATTTATTTATTTATTTTTTTCACCTCATCATTTGCACCCCTTATATTCCAAGTCGCCATCCGTATCGTGTCCTGTATTCGGTCCTTAGTCGTCACCTTTTGGTCAGTCATGGTCCAAGGCTTATTGTTCGTATTTTTAGTTGTTTTCCGGGGAGGGGCACTAACCCTCCGCCAACCCACTTGTGTCACGTAGGAACACGTGTTTGTTGGTTATAAGGTTACCACCCAACGTTGTAAATGCTTTCCTGGTTTACAGGAAATAATTTGGCTCGCCACTCAGTGTAGAGATATCCAAAAAAAACCAGTATCACTATATATATTGTTACGGAATAGAGAAAGATAATGTACACTTTAAGTGAGAATACTAAAAATCACTACTGTCCCGTAAAGTTCCAGGTGCAAAACAAAGAGTTAGGTAAAATTACAAGTTAAAGTTTAATGCTCAAACTAACAACAAAACATTCAGGACTCATAAGGATAATGTGATGGCAAAAAACAGGTTAAATATATGGTTAACTGCAATAGCCTCTATTAACACGAAATTAGCAAGAGTAAATTTACCTAAGTCAGCCCTGACAAAATGAAAATACACTGGGTAATGCTCAGTTAATGCAAGATAAATTATTACAGATACAAACTATTATGAACAATGGCTAACAATAAGAACCCTACATGAATTACAAAAACCTCACTAGGCCTACAAATTAACAACTTATGCTACACAGTACAAGAACAAAATGCAACAACACTTATACTCAAATTATACAGCTGCTAGATGGTTGGAGACTTCCTGAGCACTCACAATAATAACTGTACAGGGGAGGACAGACATGTGAACAAAATGAGGAGTAGATCTAAGTGGCAATAATGCAGAGACTGAGCTCATTATATAGGGGCCGGCAGAGTTTGATACAACTTGTAAGAAGGACGCGCAAATGAAGCCATGGGGACAAAGAGTTGACAATCCCGCTCTGAACAACAGAAAGAACGACTTACTCTACTATAACGGTAGAAGGAGGGGAGTGAGGTAGAACACGCTCGTGATCAAACAGGCAGCACACTGCACGTCAGAATTACACAAAGGATGATGAAATAATAGGCTATGTAACACCTCCCCACAAAGAAAAAAGAAATTTACAAAGGAAATTTCTTATTACTCTAAAACAATCTGTCTACAGTCCAGATAAGCAATCTGCAACAACATTTTCTTTCCCCTTGACATGTTGTATGTCCAATGAATACTCCCGAAGAAGTAGACTCCATCTTGTCAATCTCTGATTTTTATCTTTAAACTTACTAAGGAATTTCAGCGGGTTATGATCGGTATAAATGACTATGGGGTCAAAACCAGAACACAAATAAAATGAAAAATGCTGTAAACCCAAAATCAAGGCCAAAAGCTCTTTCTCAATAGTTGAGTAGTTCTTTTGAGGTGGAGTGAACTTCTTACTGTAATAAGATACAGGGTGTTCAATACCCTGATCATCCTGTTGCAGCAAAACAGCCCCAGCTCCTGTATCACTTGCATCAACAGACATCTTAAAAGGCTTAGCAAAATTTGGAGTAGCGAGCACTGGCTGACTTAATAGGATAGCTTTAAGTCTGCTGAAAGAGGATTCACAGTTATTGGTCCAGACAAATTTAACTCCCTTTTTCAGTAGGTCTGTAAGTGGTGATACAAGAATAGAAAAGTTAAGAACAAATCTCCTGTAATAACCTACCATTCCCAAAAATCTTTGTAGCTCTTTCCTACTTTTAGGTCTGGGAAGATCACTTATAACCTGAACCTTAGCTGCTGGTGGTGCAACATGTCCATCACCAATTACGTACCCAAGGAACCGAACTTTAGCTTGACCAAACTCATACTTTGATAAATTAGCTACAAGATTAGCCTGAACCAAACGCTCAAGAAATTTACTGACATGGCATAGGTGATCTTTCCAGTTGTCACTGAAGATTAATACATCATCAATATAAACAACACACCCTGCCAAACCCTCTGTTACAACATTCATGAGCTTGTGAAATGTGGCTGGTGCATTCTTCATACTATATGGCATTACAGAACATGCAAAAGTCTTTCCTAGTGTTACAAAACATGAGATCTCCCTAGCACGTTCAGTCATAGGTACTTGCCAGTATCCCTTTAACAAATCAAACTTACTTATGTACCTAGCCTTTCCGATCCTGTCTATGCAATCTTCCACGCGAGGGAGAGGGTAAGTGTCTGTTTTGGTTATCTGATTAACACGTTTGTAGTCAATGCAAAGCCGCTGTGACCCACCTGGCTTAGGGACTAGAGTGACAGGAGAACTCCACTCGCTCTGACATGGCTCAATCATCTTGTGGTCCAACAGGTAGCCAAGCTCCTTCTGGATGAGAGGAACTTTCACTGGGTTCACACGGTAAGGAGGCAATTTAATTGGCTTTGCGTCTCCAACATCGACATCATGCATCAACACAGTGGTTCTTCCTGGAGTGGCACGGAACACTTGCGGGTACTCCTGCAGTAATGCCGAAAACTCCTGCCTTTCCTCGGGCGCTAGATGAGAAAGCTTAGGCTGGAGATCATTCATGATATCAGGATTCTTCCCCAAACTATCACTCAGGCTCATACTGCATGGGAGAGCTTCACTTGCAGACTCGGGTGGAACAGCTACAGTGCAGACTGGATTATTTTCGTCCCGCCTGTGATATAACTTTAGCATGTTGATGTGACAAAGTTGCTTGTTCTTTCTACGATCTGGTGTGGCGATGTCATAGTTGACATCACTGAGTTTCTTCTCCACGAAATAAGGACCACTAAACTTGGCTTGAAGAGGTTGCCCATGCACCGGTAGCAGAATCAAAACCTGATCTCCTGGCTGAAAGTGGCGTAACCTGGACTTCTTATCATACCAAGTCTTCATCTTCTCCTGAGCAGCTCCTAAATTCTCTCTCGCCAGCTGTAAAGCAGTGGACAGCCGTTCTTTGACCTTCATCACATACTCCAGCAGGTTGACGTCATCTTCCTCCGACAGCCAGCATTCCTTACGTAGCTTAAGGGGTCCTCTTACTTCATGGCCAAACAGTAGTTCAAAAGGTGAGAAGCCCAGTGATTCATTTGGAGATTCCCTTGCGGCAAATACAACAAATGGAAGACCTTTATCCCAGTCTTTCTGATGTTCCAAACAGTATTTCTTGAGCATCGATTTGAGTGTTTGATGATATCTCTCCAAGGCTTCTTGGGTCTGGGGATGGTAAGCTGAAGACGTGATCTGGGTGATGCCCAACTCTTTCAGAGACTGCTTGAAAACATTTGACATGAAATTACTTCCCCGGTCTGACTGTACCTCCTTGGGCAGACCAAACTTTGTGAAGAACCCTAGCATTTCCTTAACCACGTTCTTTGCTGAGATATTTCTAAGTGGAATGGCTTCAGGATAACGAGTAGCCATATCAATCAGGGTCAACACATAAGAAAATCCTGAAGAAGTCTTAGGAAGAGGGCCCACAATATCCACCAACACACGGGTGAAAGGCGCCTCAAAAGGAGGAATGGGAACTAGAGGTGCAACCTTTTCGGTCTGATTACACTTCCCCACAATTTGACAGGTGTGACAAGTCTTACAATACCAGGAAACATCCCTGAAGATACCTGGCCAGAAGAAGTGTTTCAAAATGCGTGCCACAGTCTTCCTCACTCCAAGGTGTCCTGCCAAACTGGAATCATGAGCCACTCTAATGATATCCTGCCTACAAACACGAGGGATGACAACTTGATGTACAACCTCCCATTCACAGTCGGCTGATGCTGTTGGGGGTCTCCACTTCCTCATAAGTACTCCTGACTTTATATAATAACAAGTAGAAGCACCAGCTGACTCTTCCTCACTGCAAGCAGAGTTAGCTAGACCTTTCAACTCAGGGTCAGCAACCTGCAACTCAACCAACTCTTGACGAGATAAATTATCAACACTAAGGGGTACTGCCTCATCTGGTGAGTGGTCCAAATTAGCAAGAAAAGTGTCAGCTAGGATAACATCATCATCATCAATATCCTCTAAATCACCAGTAACTTTAGACTTAGCCCTAGTGACAGCACATACAGGGAACACATCAGGGACATCACAATCCTGGGACGCAGCCACTGGCTCACTGGACAACTGAGGAGCTGGACACACTTGACTTCCACCAATATCATTTCCAAGTAATAAAGTTACACCTGACATTGGGAGTGTCTCAACCAACCCAACCATAACGGAACCATTAACAAAACCAGACTCTAAATTCACTCTGCACAGAGGGACAGAGAAGTAATTATTCCCTACACCTTATTAGATTACAGTTTCATCAGAGGAATGAACATTAGAGCCTAGAACACCGGTCAGCATAAGGGATTGGCAAGCACCTGTATCACGATATATTTTAACTAATTTCCTGTCATTACTCTCCAGAGGACTGACAAAACCATCAGACAGGAAATTAGCACATGAACTCTTGAGAGTGTCACCCACGTTACTGCTCAAAAGAGGAGCTCCATCATGAGAATTTAAGTTACCCCTCAAAGCAGGTTCAGTTAACTCAGTTAATAGAGTGTGCCACCATACTCTGTTATCCAAATGCCCTTGCTATGGACTAACGTCTTTTGTTACTCTGATTTCTTCATATCTCAGCGACTGAGAGGTAGGAGATAAAGTAGATGATGTATATTCCGATTTCCAGTAGATTAATGCCGGCATGCCACAAGGATCAGTTCTGGCTCCAGACCTATTTTTAGTTCATATTAATGATCTCTTATCTGTCACTCATAATCCCATCCATCCATATGTAGATGACTCAACGCTTCACGGTTCATTCACACTTAAACACCCATTCACAAAGTTGGTATCACTATCACAAAACTCAGTACAGCAATCTCAATAAATATAGACTTATCTAATAATGGGGACAAAATAACACAGTCTCATTTAATGCTAATAAAACACAATTTACTAATGGACATATACTGCCTGATTCCTATGCTACTCAACACTACTAATATTCCTATCTCTACAAGTATTGAAATTCTCGGTGTTTCATTTAACAGTACCCTCAGCTGGACCTTATGTTAGATCACTTGTTAAAACCGCTTCAAAAAATCTGACCAGCAGCTAGCTATAATTTGTGAGTCATGTGTACTCTCAGCTGGAATATTTTTCACCCTTGTGGAATGAATGTGTAGAGATAGCTATAATGTTTACTTGGTCTGTTTATCAAGAAAATTCAGATCTCTCTCTCTCTCTCTCTCTCTCTCCCCTTTGATAACGTACGGTTATTGACGCCACCGTGGCACTTGGTCATTATCCTATCTCTCATCTCTATTTTACCATTTCCCCCTTTCCGTTTTCTTCTTTACATTCTTTCCGTCTTGTCTCTTCGTCTTTCCCTCTGCACCTCTCTTTCTGTTTCACCCTCTTCCCTTTACCATCCCTCGTTCTCTTCCATTTCCCCTCTCCTCCTTTCTTTCACTTTCACTACCCTTCCCGCTTTCGCTTGCCCTCTCCTTCCTTAAATCTCTCTTCCCTATTCATCTTTCCTCTTGTTCCCTCACCCACCTCAACCTGTTTTCCGATGTCTCTCCATATTTCTTTCCTTTTGAACGTTTTTCCCTGTTTCATCTTTCTTCTAGCTATTTTGTCTCCATGTTTTCTGTGAATGCTCGCGTGCGTCGGGGGTCAGTTTTAAACATATTATTGTTTATCATAGTGTTTCGAGCTCTCTCACGTGACGTCAAGAATGGACTCCCATGGAGGCTCCTGTATACTGAGGACTTGGTTTTGATCGCGGTGAATGAGAGGATAATAGAGGAAAGATTAAGTACATGGAGAGATGCACTGGGTACAAGGTCTGAGTGTCAACGCATATGAAACAAAAGTGACGATATCTAGGGCCGGTGGCGGTACCATCAAAGCAGGAGTGTGGCCATGTGTAGATTGCGACCAGAATGTTGGAAGTTATTCCATTTTCTGCAGCGTTTGTGATATGGGGGTGCAATCGGGATGCAGTTGTACTAGAGGTGGGTTGACTAATAATGCTGATTTTATGTACACAACAGGCAGGAAGAGCAGGCAGAGACAAAGAGGAGGGAAAGGATTGACCTCACTGCTTATTAGTGAATTAAGGAGTTTTGTTATTTGGTGGATATAATATGTGCTGGAGGTGGGACTGAAGCTACTTTGAGGCTAGGGTAAGTATTGGTTGTAAGAAATTAGGGGAGCTGTTTCACCTCCCGACACTGGAAAAGTTCTCCTCCCGTGCTAAGATATCCTTGAATGCATCATGTGTCAGGAGTGTAATATTGCACGTTGTGAGAACTGGGCAGTAAAGGAAGGTGTTTATAAGCTCGAACTTACAGAGATGATGATTACATGGATTCGTATTGTGCCCTTGGATGACAGGCCTGGGGAGGTTAGGATTACAAATGTAAAGCTGAGAAGAATTGAATGTATTAGTGCTATGTTAAATTTGGTAGAATGAGATGGTTTGGGCTTGTGGAGATAATGGTAAATGAGAACTGGGTGCGAAGGGTGAGAAATGTGATTGGTGAGGGTAGGGTTTCAGGGGGCAGACTGAAAATGACTCGGCACGAGGTAATAAAGTGTGACCTCATGAATACGGGACTGAACAGAAAAATTACTAGAGATCCAGCAAAGTTGAGAGCCGTCATTAGGTGACCAAGGCCGACGTATGCAATCAATGTAAGCACATTGGAGCCTTTATATAATGAACGAACGAAACAGATACATCATCATCATTATTATTATCATTATTAAGCTTCGCCATATATATGACGAAGCTCATTGTTTTGGTATTATTAGTTTTCTTTGCACTTTTTTTTTCTTAGATCTTGGTGGTATTATAAAGGAAGGTACCCTAGGGTAATTCATGTGGTTGTGCAATATATTAATGACCTTGACCTATTTTTAAAGGTCAGATACTTATTCTTGGTGCAAAAATTGGATATTTGAAATGGAAATATCTCCGAAACTAATTAGATACAGCTATTTGGTTGAAAATTCTGTGATAAAAAAGTTTGCTGAAAAATTTTGGCCGAATATTTTGCCATTTAGACTAGTGGAAAGTACCAAATTCAAATCTGCTCAGTGTTTTCTTTGTAACATGGTTTAGAAAAAACCACAAGAGCTGTAAAGCTGTAACTGTACAGAAACATACTTGTGGTCTCAGATTGTCTGAAAGGAATATGGTTACAGTTAAGCAGAGTTAGCCAGTTATTGAGACAAATGTAAAATGTACCCATGCTTCATTTATTTCCCCCACGCCTTTTCTTCAGATCTTGTTGATATTACACAAGAAGCTACCTTAGGTTAATCTAAGTACATGTCTCAAATATGAATGACCTTGAACTACTTTTAAAGGTCGCAGTTTATGATGCCAAAATTTATACAAAATGTGTGATAAACACCTAAGGATAAAAATAACTATCATATGTTTTGTTATTTTGCACCACTGAACTATGAGTATATTTAACAAAATAGAAAAAATACAAATATTTATATTGTGTTCATATGAAGTTTTTAGCCAGTGAACACAAAAGCAACATTTGCATATCTACAAAGTCAACCAGCACCATAAACAGTTATGGCGAAGCTTCCTAATTGTAGCTACACAATATGTAAAGAGGTAACTAATTATTATTATTATTATTGCTATTGTTAATATTATTATTATTATTATTATTATTGTTACAACTACTACTTCTACTACTACTACTAACACTACTACTACTACTACTACTACTACAACTACCACTAGTACTGCTACTACTACTACTGCTACTACTACTACAACTACTACTAGTACTGCTACTACTACTACAACTACTACTATTATTATTATTATTATTATTATTATTATTATAATTATTATTATTATTTATTTATTTCTATTATTGTTCATATTTCGATTTCATTTTCCTGTGGATGTGATAGGAAGCGTTATGAGGAACACACTGAGGTGGTTTGGCCATGTGGAGAGGATGGAGGGTGAAAGACTGACGAAGAGAGTGTATGTGAGTGAGGTGGAGGGGGGAAGAGGGAGGGGGAGGCCGAGGATGAGATGGAGGGATGGGGTGGAGAGGTATATGAGAGAGGGGGGTGTGAGTTGGGAGCAGGGCAGTGAAATGGCGGGGGACAGGGCGACTTGGAGGCGATTTGTTTGTGGCCACCCCAAACGGGATTGAGGCGTCCGGCAATAGATAGATAGATAGATAGATAGATTTTCCTGTTTTTACTGCTGTCATAGTTTCCCATCCCCGTGGCTGCTGTTCTGCCATTCTGTGTTGTTTTGCACCTCATTCTTGCCTGCCTCCTCGATTATCCTTTTGTTTTACTATCTTGGCCAAGCAGATAATTAACTAATAAGATATCTAGCTAACTGACTGACAAACCAATAACCAAACTATCATTTGCAACAAAACATTTTTCTATATAGCTCTAAAATTACCATTCTAAACCTTCAGCTAAAGATGTTCTCCCGTTTGTAAAATCTTTCTGTCTCCTGCCGTTTTTATAACGGAATATATCGTACAACCAAAGAGCAACGCCGTTTTGCGGTCATGTAACAATCCTTTATACTTACAAGTCTGTTATTTAGTTTTCATCTCACACATTCTTCTTAGTCCATTCCGTCCTTGGACTTATGTTTGATTTCTTCATTGCTAATTAGGAGGGTTATGAAGGTTAAAAACGATCTCTAATTCTGAAGGGGGTGGTAAAGCTGTATCTTAACGCTCATGTTCAAAAACTCTCCATTCACCTAAATAAATGACTGTGTAAATAGCCAGAGTAAAATACGAACTTCGTCACCAGGTTTTGTGAGTTTCATCACGTTTGCATTCTCTCGACTACTCCCTTGCCCCTAAGCGGATTAAACTAAAAGTTTGTTACGCAGAGGGGTCGATCCCGCTTTGCTATACTTATTTTAAACTCACAGATTCGGTATCAGTAATCCATTTTCTTTTTTAACCCAGAATCTCAAAGCAATAATTATGACTGTTAGTGTCTGCTGTTATCCGAAAATTTTTGTAATTTTCAGTCACTTCTACTTGTCACACTGCCAAACGGTCTTGCACTCTTACTGTACCTCTGTTGATGTGCCTTTTTCCACACACCCCTGATCCTTGTTTGCACTCTTGATTTTCCATTTGTCCCCCTGCTATGCTGATTTCCTGTCGCCACTCCCCTTCTCTCAGTTCTCTATTGCCCTCTGGTTACTCTACCTTCCCCTCCTTCCTGTTGCTCCGCCACCCTCTTGCTTCTGCATCGCTCTCCTGTTTCTTTACCATTTTCCTGCCTCTCTACCACGCTCCTGCTTCTCTACCACCCTAATGTTTTTTTATCACCCACGTACTTGTCTATTATTCTGCTGTTTCTCTACCACTCTTTTGTTTTTCTCTCACTCTTCTGATTCTCTGCCACCCTCCTGCTTCTCTACTACGTGTCTATTTCCTTACTGTCATCTTGTTTATTTATCACTCTCCTGTTTCTCTGCCACCCACTTAATTCACTATCATTTCTGCTTCGCTATCACAACACCGATCCTCTGCTTTCCCCCTGATTTTTTATTTCCACTGCCTTCCAGTATAACGTTTTGTCTCCTTACTCTGCTGTATCATTGCCTAAATTCCTGTCCTTTTTATTCAGCCAAATGTCTCTTTCTGTTGCTTGCTCTCCTGTCCTGATTTATTTCTTCCCCCCTTCCCTTTTTGATTTTCGAGAGGCTTATAGTGTTTTGACTTAATTCATTTCTCTGCTTACTCTTCTGTTCACTGTTTCCCCGTCGGCTTCTTGTTCTCTTACTATCCTCCTGCCTGCTTGTTTCTCCGACTACCTTCGGTCTTCGTCATTCAGTGTTATTATGTAACTACATGCTGTTCTGTTTCTCTGCCTCAAACTATGCCAAGTTGTCAGTATACATGTATTTCTGTTTTCGTGTCTGTCTAGCAATAAGGGAATTAGTATTACAAGTGGTAGTTTGGTCCCCAGAATAACCTTTCCAACTAACAAAGGGCAGTCTCCAGTATAAACTAATTAGTTTTATGTTTATATGTCCACAGCCTAAATAAAAATTATCAAATATCCTTCCCCCCCCCTCTCTCTCTCACGCACACGCATTAATACCGACACTCACAAGAACACCCCTCTCTCTCATATACCTTTCTGTTTTGTGTATTCACGCAGTTAAATATTGATAATTACAGTGTGTGTGTGTGTGTGTGTGTGTGTGTGTGTGTGTGTGTGTGTGTGTGTGTGTGTGTGTGTGTGTTTCACTTGGAGAAAAGTTGGCAATGTTGCAGTGATTAATTAAAATGTAGCACTCCGACAGGCACACGACTCCATGAATGATTTTTTTTTTTTTTTGTATGTCATCGTAGGACATAAGTTTTTTTCCCCAGACTGTAGCTCCGTTATTTCAGTCTGTTTATATTGAGATATTGTACGTGTACGTTGGTATGTCTGTTTGATGGTGTGTGTGTGTGTGTGTGTGTGTGTGTGTGTGTGTGTGTGTGTGTGTGTGTGTGTGTGTGTGTGTGTGTGTAACTGCGTGCTGGTATGTCTTTTGGTGTGTTGATGTGTTGGTATGTTAATTGATATGTCTATTCATGTGTCTGTGTGTTGGCATATTTGCCTTTTTGTGGGACTGCCTGTTAAAATTTCTGCTGGCATGTAATTCTGATGGTATATCTGACGATCTGTCTCTTGGTGGTGTCAGTCTCTTGTTGTTCTTGTGGCGTGTATTTCCATTCCTGGTTTTGTTGGTGCGTCTGTTTGGTGTCAGCTTCGTTGGTGCTTCCGTCACCTTTGTCTTCTCTATGATGTTATTTTTACTGGAGTGTTTATCTACATTTCTTTTTTGTTATTGTGTCAATCCAATCTCTGTTCTTGTTTTGGTGTTTGCGTCTGCTGTTTTTCTCTGGCTGTTTCGGTCTGGTGGTGAGTCTCGTGTTTTTGTTACGTCTGTGTTGTTATTACTGTTCGTGTTTCTGGCCATTTTTTATGCTGGTGCGTCAATCCGCTGATGCATCTGTCTACTGCATTTGTTGGTATACCTTTATGTCGTGGTTCTGTCTTTATAGCTGGCGATGTATTAACTGCTCTTTTTAATGGAGTGTATATCTATAGCTCAGTTAGCTGGTGTGGCTTTCTTGCCGTTATAAGGAGCGCATGTCACCCATTACATGATGAAAACCTCCAACAGACTCAGATTTAAATAAAGATGAGACGAAGAAAGGAAACGCCATCATTGATAAACGGAAGACAAAATTATATTAAATTGCACCAGGGGGTGATTGCCGGTCGAACGATCTGCGTTATTATGAAGAAGGGAGAGAAAAAAAAGCGATATTTCTTGTATTGTACATTGTCAAAACTCTTATATCAGTCACACACTAAGGGGTTGTTTACATTATAGTGTCAAAGGAATCAGGTCTGTGAATGGGAACTCATCTCCTGACGGCTCTCCAACCACACACAAGAACGGAACTGAATTCATTCCTTGTCCTCCTTAATATTATGTTGTTGTTCACCCCATACTGGAGGTACACTTACTCCTGTGCAGACTACGGTTTTCATACATGGGAGTGGGTGAGGGGGCTTGAGAGATACAGTACTATGATAAAGTGTGGAGTCAAAGGCTTTCTGATACATTACCTGGCCTCTGTCTGTCTGTCTGTCTGTCTGTCTGTCTGTCTCTCTCTCTCTCTCTCTCTCTCTCTCATTATACTGGGAAAGATATTCAAAGATAACGGAAAACTTGTATGAAGTTTGGGAAAGCAGAAAAATATTTAGATAGCATCTTATTTTAACGAGGACGCATAGCGGTGTGTGTGTGTATGTGGTGTGTATGTGTGTGTGTGTGTGTGTGTGTGTGTGTGTGTGTGTGTGTGTGTGTGTGTGTGTGTGTGTGTGTGTGTGTGTGTGTCTTTTGTTATAAGAAGATGATTCTGGAAAAAGTTTCCTAATGATAACCGATCACATTAAGTCTCGTGTTGTCAATAATGTTGTATATCTAGTTATAAAAGATTTGGTTTCTTGTTATATATCACGGGTAAACAGTATTTGTTAATTACTGTTTTTCAGCATTGTGTTTTCATGCATCGTATTAGCTGTGCAATGTTTCCTTTATTTGTCTTGCCGGGAACTCTCACCAGTAAGTTAGGCAAACTTTACTTCATTAATCCTGAGTAACTCCGTGACATGGCGTTATGAAAAGTCGAAAAGTTTAAGATGAAGTGCGCCTCCAAACTTTGCTTAAACTTTCCGTGTAGCAGTTGGCGCAACGGGTCTCCTGAGTTATTTAATTACCTCCGCCAGCGAAACTTGGAGGTTATGTATTCACCCTTGTCTATTTGTCTGTCTGTTTGTCCAAAAGATATCTAAAACACTTAGTGATGGATTTCAGTGAAGTTTTCAGGATATATGTGTCATGGGCCAAGAAGGAGTTGACTGAATTTTGTTGGTTACATGAGTTATCACGCATAAGCACTGGCGTAGGTATGGCTCTTTAGGAGCTGTCTTGTTTTACTCTAGTTCCGTCCTGCTCTTGAGCCTACACTATCACTCTTTGTAGGAGGTGACAGATTTGTTTCTGAAAATGTTTAAACGTACAGTCTAAGACACGACTATCTTCCCAAAGTTTGACGAATATGTGGCGGAAAAATCGAACCACATGAAACACGCGCTAGTACAGATGGAGTTTTTATTGTCTTTGATAGTACGTCAAAACTAGGTCCAATATTGTTGACAAATGAGACGTGTGTTTCCTAAGGTACTACCCCTACACAGTGACAAATATCTAAATAGCAGTATGAAACAGAAACTGTCAATCTATCTATCTATTGCCAGACGCCTTCATCCCGTACTGCGTGGTCACAGTCAAATCGCCTCCATGTCGCCCTGTCCCAAGCCATTTCACTGCCCTCGCCCCAGCTCACACCCCTTTCTCAAATATACCTCTCCATTCCATCCCTTACTCTTACCCTCGGCCTCCCCCTCCCTCTCCTCCCCTCGAAGTCACTCACACACTCTCCTAGTTAGTCTCTCGCTTTCCATCCTCTCCACATGGCCAAACCACATCACTGTATTTCTCCTACCATTTTCTATCACATCCACATCCACACCACAACCCTCCTTTACTTCCTCATTTGTCACTCTGTCTCTCCATGCAACTCGCACATGCTCCTCTCAAATAAATCATTTAAACTGCTCTCACTCTTGACTTGTGTCCTTCCAACAAGGTCCAGCTTCACTTCCATAATTTAGAGTTTGTATCACAATATATATCATGCAGCGACATTTTTTTTTTTTTTACTTTCATGCTCACTTCCCTGTTTCTAGTCACTGCTTTCAAAAACCCAACAACCTTTCTTTCTTGTTGTAACCTTTTCACTCACTTCATGCTACAAATTTTCATCCTGAATCGTCACACTACCCAAGAACTTAAATGGACTCACATTTACCATTTCCTCATCATCCAACCTTATTGTACATTCAGTGACTTTTTCTCTCGAAGACCATAACTTTACTCTTCTCTATATTCTTTTTTCGATTCCTACACACTCTCCCAAACTCATTCACCAAACCTTGCAGTTCCGCTTCGTCTTCACTTAACAATACAGTATCATCTGCAAACAACAGCATAGGATGTTTCCAAACGCTGCCCTCTCTCATTAGTGCCGCTCCAGCATCCACTGCCCTACCGTGTAGCTCTTTTAAAGCCCAATCCATATACAAATTGAACAACCATGGAGACATGACACATAACTGTTTCAATCCAACATTCAGACTGAAAAATTCACATCAATTGGCTATCCACACGCACTGCAACCTTAGCACCCTCAGACACACGCTTCACGGCATTCAGCAACTTTCCATTTACTCCACATATTCTTAATATTTTCCACATTCCTTTTCCATGCAGTCATGTGCTTTCTCAAACTCCATGAAGGCCGCATACAACTTCTTTCCACTCTCTAGAAACTTTTGCACTAAAGATAAGGATAAATGTTTGATCTACACAACCACTTCCCTTCCTGAAAGTTCCCTGATCTTCTCCAGCCAATTCCTCTTTTATTTCCCTATCTCTGTCAAAAGTATCCTCCCATACAGTTTTCCTGTTACACTAGGAAGACAAATGCTCTATGCTTACCATACACTTTTTTATCCCCTTTTCCCATGTACAGGGTAATGTTATACCCGACTTCCATTCCCCTTGGATTCTACCTTCCTCCCAGGCCAATCTGCACATCTTCGATACCCGTTCTACTACTATTTCCCCCACCGCCCGCCTCATCATTTCACCACACACTCCATCGATTCATGGGGCTATCCCCATTTTGGCTTTTTTCATTGCTTCTATCACATCCATCCTACTGACCTCTTCCTCCCTTCTCGTCTCCTTCCCTCTCCCAGCCATTCCCCAGCCACTAATACTCACATCACTTTTATTCTCCATGTTTATCAGTTCCTATAGTGTTCACTCCATCTGCTCCATTTTTCTTCATTCTCCACTGTCAGTCTATCATATTGATCTTTCACTCCCCTACTAAGTACTTTATCACCCTAACTTTCTTTACCTTCTTGAAAATTTTCTTACATTCCCTCCAATTTACACTCAAATTCCTTCCAAATTCCTCATGCACTCTCTTCATACCGTCTCATACTAATCTTTTCATCTGTCTCTCTTCCTCGGTCCGTATAGTCTCTCTTCCGTCTCTCAACTTCTTTCATGCCTCTGCTTCCCATCCACTCACTATATGCTTTCTTCTTTTGCGCCACAGCTTGTCTCACCTCTTCATTCCATCATGCTGTTCCTTGCACCCTAGGGTGTTTTATATTTGGAAATATTCTACAACTTGTTTGTATCACCTGTAGCTGTGATCCATTGTCCCCCAAAATGATTCCCGCAAAGTCTCTCAGAAACTGAAGAGTATTTTGAGGTCGCCTTCATTTTTTTTGTTTTGTTATGTGAGGAAGAAGGAACCAAAGGCAACGAGCCCGCAAAACTGTTCCTTCAAAGAGAAAAACAAAATACAAGAGAGAGCCAAAGTCAAGATCCGATCATTTCGAGATGCCCGGACACACTGAATTTGAAAGACTGGAGATCATAGGAAGCAGGAAATACAGACAGAGGGAGACAGTTCCAGAGTTGCCACATCTGGGCTGGTGATATGGTTTTGGGTTATCTCTGCCGATTGCGACTAAGGAGTTTGCCAAGCCATTCCCCCTTCTGAAGTTGGGCAGTGGACGAGTGCTGTTTCAGTGCCTCAGGCGAGGTTCAGTGTCTCGGTGTGAGCTGCTGGTGAGGTGGTGTCATGGAAAGTGCTTAACATGTGGGTTTCTGCTTCGTGTGTGCAGTCTTATTAGAGTTGTTTGAAATTTTCCCAGTCTTATTGCACATAAATCTACTTAATCTGGATATGTAGCTAACTTGGTTATCAGATATTTACTATTGGCCGATGCATTTTTAAGCAGCCCTATAACATCAATTTTGACTTTACAGGTCAGTTAAGGTCATGTCTCGTGGTGTGTGGCTTGTCAACATGGCCCAGTTTCCAGGTTTTTCTTTAGCCCACCTTCCTTCCAAACAAGACGTTTTGCTTTTTTTTTTTTTTTTTTATGGCATCACAAGGACCAGAAGGCACCAATTTCAAATGCAGCAAAGGTAGTTTCGGAGGAAGTGAATGAAGGTTGGAGGCGGGCCAACCTCCTTGTGAAAACGGAGGCCAACTTGATGAAGCAGATTAAACAACTTCATGGATAATACGTGGCATTAAGGAAAGATGTGACGAAGAACACACCATCTGCTATCATACCAAGAAGGACCCAAAAGAATGATCTGGACTTTCTCAAGGACCTCCTCAACTACCTGGACCAGGAGGTGGCGTCATTGGGAGAGAAAGCCCTTCGATGTCACCTCTGGTATCTCATTGAGGAAGCCGTCTTCATGGGCCTCTTTAACGAGAGACTTGAATCGGAGACCAGGCCAACTAGTCAGGAAGTGTCTAAAGAGGCTGGAGGGAAAAAATCTCAGCATTACTACCACTGACACTCTGGACAGATTTGTGACCAGATGAGAGAAACGCTAGAGTGGCTGGCTACAGATGATGGAGTTCAGCAGGAGGTCCCTGAAGTCATCTATGCCCCATACCTCAACGACCTGGTAAAAATATTGAAAGTTATAAATGATGCTCCAGATGAGAAACTCCAATAATCCAGAGGCTCAACACATGATGGAAGGATGAAGAGCAGAAACAGTTCCTTCTAATTATCGTGCACAATGATAGAAAAACGGTTTGGAAGT
Organism: Coenobita brevimanus; assembly: GCF_032717465.1. Taxonomy (NCBI): domain Eukaryota; kingdom Metazoa; phylum Arthropoda; class Malacostraca; order Decapoda; family Coenobitidae; genus Coenobita; species Coenobita brevimanus. Next base: position 1,195,000 of record NC_136998.1, read on the forward strand.
CAATGGCAGGAGTGGCTCAAGAGTTTCCCTATCTCCATTGGAATCCATGTTGAGATTGTCATTTCTGCATAAACTTCACTAGTAAAGTTGCTTTGTGTCACTGTTTCTCTGTTCCTGTAAAAATGTGCTAACAAGCATGACCTCCCAACCGCCGGGAAACATGATAAATAGTCGCAGTTTAAGTGGACAGAGGCCGCTGGGCAACGGCATTGCCACAAGAGTACTCCCATCATTGTTTGAACTGGCCCATGTTTGATCTTGCCACCAAAGGGTAGGGAGAGCTCTCGCCAGTGCATGCAAGCATGCTTCAGTGTGTCCCACAACCTTTACCGGGTGTAGAACGATGTCTTCAAGTTCCTCCTCATCTGACTCCATTCCCACATCATGCAGACCCTTTGCATCCTCCACCTCTGCCAAGCCTCTGCCCAAAGATATTAGGAAAGGGCTCAGTGATAGCACCACAGGGAGTGCCTTGCATGCCACTGTGTCTAGTGTATCTAGTAGTGGGAAAGTTATCTCGTTGAGAGTAAGCCAAAAGCCAGGGCCACATGCACACACACGAAGGCATCTTGCATCAGTTGCCGCAAGTTACTTATCTTCTTCATATCCTTACTCATCGATGCCAGCACCAGCAGACCTGAGAATAGTTTCATTCGTAAGAAGAAGAGTTGGTGAGTAATATGGTCTTTAATTTGTTTCCCTAACTGCTATTAAGTATGAAAACAAGCAGTTTTGGGAAAATTGCCCTTACTGAGAGGACGACCATTGTATAAATAGCCTGGCGTCTAGGGGTTAAATAAATGGTAATTGCTAGTAATAACTTGTAGGACTCATTTTCTTCTTAAACGGGATAAGGTACCAATCGATATGAATTCCTACCACAATTTCCATATCTCTGCTATATACTGATGAAACACCCTACTGCACCCACTTTCGTCTTCTCTTCACCCCACACACAACCACACATACTGCTCAAATTTCTTCTATGAATGTCTTGCACACACCCTGAACCTCCACTAACTACAAATCATATTTACCCTATCGCTGTTCCACTTTTCTCATATATTCTGCCATTTGGGTGACTTGGGTGTGCTAAGCCGACTCCATAACTTCTTTGCCCCTGCACAGTTGTTGACTTTATACACGGGTTTAATTCGCCCATGTGTAGAGTACAACTCTTAGGTGCAGGAAGGCTCCCCAAATACAGGTCTTCTCAGTAAGGTGGCATCAAAGGCTTTTCGTCTCATCAACTCTCCTCCTCTTACTGGCTCCCTTCAGCCTCTGTCTCTTCACTGCATTGTTGCACCTTTATCTCTTTTTCTATCGCTACTTCAATGGTCACTGCTCCTCGGAACTGTCTGCTTGCATCCCTCCACCTCCTAGTAACAAACTTCCATCCCTTTTCTGTCCAATTCTCTAATGCAAGAGTTAACCGTTACACCCAGTCCTTCATTTATGCAACAGGTCATCTCTGGAACTGTCTCCCTGTGTCTGTATTTCCTACTTCCTATGATCTCCAGTCTTTGAAACGTAGTGTGTCCAGGCATCTCGAACTGAACGGATCTTGAATTCGGCTCTCGTTTGTATTGTTTTTTTTTTTTTCCTTGGAAGGAACGGTTTGCCGGCACCTGGCCTTTGGTTCCTTCTTTCTTGCATAAAAAAAAAAGAATTCTCCATCCTCTTGCAACCTCTCTACCCTCCTTGTATGGACTACTTAGTCCTGTCCTGCCCTTCTTCTATTCTTCCATAGCACTTCAGCCTTGACTTTCACTCCCCAAACTTCTGTATGTTCTTACATCCATTACATACCTTCTCCTTCTGTCATCCACATACATACCTAATCAATCGTTGCCTTCCATTCATTCAGTTCACCACCAACCCTTCTCATTCCTCCCCACATATACCTGTGGATCATTTTGTACCTAAAGAAGGTATTTGCTATTACCAAACCCCTCCCTATACAAATGTCTGCTAGAGCACTGCCATTCTCATCCACTTCTGCAGGCACACCCCACTCACCTGCTACTCCACCCACCTTCACATTCCATACTTTTCCATTCATATCTCCAATCAAAAACACTCTCTCATTCCTCTCAGACTTATCCATGCATGCCTCCACATTTGCCCAGAACTCTTCATTCACCATGCTTGCATGATCTTGCGTTGGTAAGTACACACACACCATTGCCCACTTTTTTATTCTTACTTTCAATCTTATCCACACACTCCTTGAACCAACTGACCCATATTTTCTTACATTCTCCTTCCATCTCTTGCATACAATACCTACACCCTCTTTTGCCCTTTCGTTCTTACTTATTCCAGCGCATATACCCCATCCATACTCCCACTCTCTCACACTCTCATATACCATTCAGTCTCAGTTAATCCACAAATGTCCACTTTTGCATCCTGAAGCACCTGGATAATCTCTCTCTCTCTCTTTCACCTCATCATTCTCACCCCTTACATTCCATGTTGCAATCCATGCCATGTCCTTTGTCCGGTCCTTGGTGGTCACCTGTTTGTCCGTCCTAGTCCGAGGCTTCATGTCTATATAAATAGCTAGTTGTTTTCCGGGGAGGGGCAATAACCCTCCACCAACCCACTTGTAGACACACAGGGAACACGTGTTGGTTGGTTATAATGAACTACCCAGTGTATTAAGTGATTTCCTGGTTTACAGGATATTACTTCACTTGTCACTCAATGCAGAGTTACCCTGAAATAGAGAACCACTACACTTAGTGAGTGGATGATGGGCGCCCCCACTGAGCACACTTTTGTACAAATATACCAACACCGTTTTCAGTTTTGGATGCAGAGTATTTTGCATAAATTATAAAACACTGAGTATCACATAGCAACCAGTAACAGCTCTTATTATCTATACGACATAAAGCACATCCATTTTGTGACAGTCACTAGCACACATCATACAACCAGTACGAAACACATAGTTTTATACAACACACTGTAGCGTACAGTACAACACAACGACACACAAAAAAACTGTTCAGCATCCAACAAATAATTACTTTGTAACATCATGATTATGCAAAACATAAATACTACAGTAATAACATAGTGATACACAGTATGAAACAACCGCCCTGCAAATGCAGGCACTATGAAAGACATAACCACTGCTCATTACCCAGCACAGAACACAGCCACGAAGTCACATTACATTTCCACGTGCACTGCACACCAGAGTACCATTTAAAAATCAGATTTTTCCCAGCTGTGTACAAAGGCAACTTAGCCACTTCACAATATCCGGGACTTAACATAATCCAGAGCCACGACCTCACAACTGTATGGCCGCATTAGGCCACAAAAATAAGAAGAAAAACATTTTTTTTCCTTATTATTTTAAAAGAAAGTCCAGTAATAAGCGTAACCTCACCGTTACAGCCATCCGTCTCGGCTGACCGCCTGGCAGTTTTTTGTGTATTTTTATAATTGAAACTGTTGCAAGAGCAATAAACTACTGCCAATTTGGAATTTACAGTGTGAGCGTAAACTGTGGTCTAGATTAGAAAATTGTTAACTGATGCAAGTCTCTCTCTTCATTATTATTGCTCTCAGTGTATCCCTTAACGTTCGACAACGTATTTAACATGTGTTCTTACCCCTGTCAGAGGAGTTTGCATTAGAGAGCCATCTGTATTCAGGCGCTTAAATATATGTGTATCAAACCCGTCCAGGCCGAAAAGCATTATCTCGGGTAAATAAGGTCGTCTAAAAAAAAAAAAAAAAAAAAAAAAAAAAAGGTTAGCGAATTTTAATAACATCAAACTAGAAACCGATACTAGTAACTCTGGGGGGAGGAACTATTTTGTCTTCTTTATCGACATCTGCTTTAATGATCAAACTGGATTATGTGGAAGGCAAGCTTCTAAATAATACCATCGTTATTCAACACGTCCGGCGTACTCCAAGCAAACTATTGTGGCGGATATTATTATTATTCAGGTTTCGAAATATGTGGTGATTTAACCGCTACGGTGTAATAAAGCTGTATTTTAGTTTGTTCTTGCAGTCTCCTGTCCACTGTAATTACGTCAGGAAATACCTCTCTATTGGAGGAGTTAGCGAAGGTTTATGTACCTGTAACCTCTCCATCTACCAAAAACAAATGAGTTAATAAACAATGACTTTCCATCTGAAGTAAAGAGAACATACAATAAAAATACACAATTAGGTCATAAGGATTAGTGACATGCGGATGGAACTGGAAATAGAAACACAACATTGGAAAGACCTCACATCGTTCCTAGACCAAGGAATGGTCATAAGGACTGTTTTGAAATTGTAGGGACAGTATGAATCATTCCACTGTCAAAGCGGGTGAAGGAAAAGGATAATGGAATGGCCAGGAGGATCGGGTAAACAGAGGGAGTAAACGCGATAATGCAATTGGAGGCGGAGAGAAAGGGGCCAGAAGGAAGGGCATGATAATATATTGTTGGCTGGGTGGAATATTTTGGGATTTTATTGGCAGTGCGAAGCTGCTGGCATCGCTTTGCCGCCTTGGAAGTAAATGGATTGGCAGAGGAAGGCGCAGTGGGACACCAGCAGTGCAAAGAAATAAAAGCAAAAATAGCCAAAGATGGGGAGAAGAGAAATGATGAGATGCTTGGGGTACACAATATGTAAGGAATATGTCCACAGAAGACACCAGCAGATGCGAAGAAGTGGAGAAGAAACGAGTGGCAAGAGAAGATCCTGTCATCTGCCTGTGCATAAGGAAGGAAAGGAATATTAGCCAATGGAAAGAGCAGCAGACATCTTGTAAGGAATCTGCAGAAGGTTAGAGAGAAGGAAGATTAGCTAATGAAAAGAGAGCAGCTTTTGGGGGGGATGTCTGCATTAAAAAAGAGGGAAGGAAGATTTGCAGTGAAACGAGTGCAAGTCGAACTGGAAAGATGTCTACAGTTTACAGAAGGAAAGGAACGTTAGCAAACGACAGCAGAGAAGTGTTAAGATTAAAAGAAAAAGGATAAGCCTAGGGTCGCTGTCATTGGTTCAGGCATTTAGGGCGAAGCACTGGAAGACATTTATAAAAATAAGCTACTTCCATGAAGAAGACATTTCCATTGGAAGCACACAATCGTACTTGTGACATTTTTATCATAATGAAAAAAAAAATCATAGTAAGCTGTTGAAAACACGTCAATTTACTGAAAAAAAAACTGTACTTCTTTGCATTATTTTATTGAATCAGTTTCAATATATTATTCATGATTGGGATAGAAAGTTTCCGGATGTAGGCTTGAAAGTTATTTTAAACTGCATGATTATCAGGCTTGTTCACTCCCATTCTGCAAAGATTGGAAATGAAAAATTACACTCAGTCTAGGAGTACAGTACATATTCTTAGAGCAGACACTTCATACACTTCTAGTTCAGTACTACGAGATAAAGTGAAGGATCTTTATGGATAGAAGGCGTAGCCGAAGAAACTTCGTGAAGGATAACCATCTGCCTTTATGTCGAAAGACACTATTATTACCGATATTTTCTGTTTTTCCTTATGGACTGGAAACCTGGAGTTTAACAAAATTCCTGTTTAGAGGGAAATGGAAGCGACTGTGTTGAGTATCAAGCAGAGAAATAAGAAGAGAGTTTCTAGGAAAAGAAAACAAATGAAAGTAGACGATATAGTGACTACAGTCACAAAACATTAATATATGTGTACGAGTCAGGACCTTTGTAGTGCAGATAAAAAAAAAAAAAACGATAACCGGAGTAAATAAGTGACATCCAATAGATGGAGTGAGAGGTGGACGTGCATCTAGCTGACAGTCAATACATCTGAGTGAAAGAATAGAAAAGACCTTCCTCCTCTGGACTGACTTGGGTTGTTGTTGTTGTTGTTGTTGTTGTTGGTGGTGGTGGTGGTGGTTGTGGTGATGATGATGGTGGTGGTGGTGAAAGGACTAGTTTTGCTATTCGGAAGTGATAGCAAGTAAAACAAGTGTGTGAGTTCAGGATAGAAGTAAGCCTTTCCATATCAGTGAAATATCTGGTTACAAATGTATATTGGTGCCTGTGCCTTGAACTTACTTCTTCTATAGCATTAACCTTTGCTGTTTCATCCTCCCTTCAGATCAGCGTTAGAGCTGTATTTCAGTACCTTCGTCTGCTCTCTCTTACTTGTGGTAATCACTGCACAGTACATTATTCTTTTCAGTATTATTTTTTATAGCCATGTTGATCACGAGCTCTTCGTAACTTTCATCTGTGTGTGCTCACGTCAGTAAATTTATTACTGATCCTTAGAAATGCTATAAATCTCTACATGTGTTGTTCAGGTTATCAGTCAAGACAGTGTGTGTGTGTGTGTGTGTGTGTGTGTGTGTGTGTGTGTGTTGTTGGAATTGCAAATTACTTTAGATCTGTTAAATATATATTGCTTTTCTCAAGCACGATATCCGTATGGTTTTAATCACAGCCTTAATTTTATTGATAGCATCTTACTCAAAGACAAATTTTAATATACACACATACTTATATATTTACATCCTTTCTTTTCATCCTCAGTTTACCAAGGTTATCTGAATGCTATTCCATTTGTTGTCTCATATTCACATATTGCTGTTGCTAGTTACTGACAGCACAAGGTGAAGGACATCTCTCATCGTGGCACGCACCCCTACAGTACTGTACGGGAAAAGAAATAACTATTTATAAGGGAGAGAGGTGTCTTCCAGGGGGTAGTTTGCCACTGCGCTATATTCTGCTCTTCTAAGGAAAAAAAAATGTCCGTGCATACCGGCGTCTCTCCCACCACCCGTCGGGATAGATTCTCACTCTGCCTACCTGGTCAGAATGGAAGTCTATCACTGTACACATTTTCTTAAGGCTCTATAAATCAGCACCTCATCCCTTCTCCCATAAATCCTTCATCATATCCTTCTATATATACAGCAACTCAAGGAGTGTGCGACACCTTCTGGGACAAGCTCAGCATTTGGACGCCCCTCTGGGTGTGGCAGAAAAAATAATACACACACACACACACACACACACACACACACACACACACACACACACACAAGTAACATTAGGGAACGTGTATTTTGCTACCTGAGTACAAACATACTTGGGGAAAAAATAATGACATGGTTTACTTGTTAGTTTACCATTATTGCTAACTTTCTTCATTGGACAACTTTAACCAAGCCCATCAATTAAGCAAAAGTTGCATCCTCACAAAACTAGGTAGAGGTACAGCAACAACTACATCTCAACAAGACCGTGTACAGGTATGTTGAGTCCACGCTGCACCTTATAATAGATATAACTATGTTAAGTATAGTTTCTTATAATATTGCGAATTGATTTATATAGAGGAGAAAGTTCAGCCAAAATTTTGAGCCTCGACTGTTTATCAGTTCTGCAAAAGAAGATAGTATCATTTTCGGCAACACGCTGTATAGCGCAACACTCTACTCAGGCTGTGTGTGTGTGTTTGTGTGTGTGTGTGTGTGTGTGTGTGTGTGTGTGTGTGTGTGTGTGTGTGTGTGCTTTAACTCCTCCTGGATCATTTGATGGATTTGAGTGAAGCTTCCTAGGTTAGTTCGTTGGGTTCCTGGAAAGGTCTTCCACTATACTGTATACAATTTCCCAACCACGGTTTTATGGGGAGGGGGGCTAGCTCCCTAGCCAAAGAATAAATTCTCAGAAACAATGAAAGAGGGTGAATTACGGCTTTGATATCGTAGTATATATAATGTACAATGAACTCTTACCCGTAATGGGATATTTGAGGATCGTGACCTCTTCCCTAATTAAGCATGGGGGATCACCTCCCTCTCAAAAACAAAAATTATCAGAAATAAGGGAATGTAAGGGGGGAAGAGGGAGGGGGAGGCCGAGGATGAGATGGAGGGATGGGGTGGAGAGGTACGAAGTATATGAGAGAGGGGGGTGTGAGTTGGGAGCAGGGCAGTGAAATGGCGGGGGACAGGGCGACTTGGAGGTGATTTGTTTGTGGCCACCCCAAACGGGATTGAGGCGTCTGGCAATAGATAGATAGACAGAAGATAGATTTCAAAAAATGCTGCTCAGTTCAGTTCGACTGGTTACTTGCTAATGGACAACACTCAAACATAAAATTTTTCATCATTTTTTTAGGGGGTCATCCCCCTTCCAAAATTTATAAAGAATGTTAAATAGGGGAAACTAGGCAGATATGTCTTTAATATCTTTGTACATGTTGTACTATGGACTCATCCGTAATGCGATAGTTCTACAGCGTGTCCTTCCCCCCCAATGATTCTCGGAGGGGTCAGCCCCCTCAAAAAATGAAAAGTATCAGAAAGGGGGGAGATATCTGAATTAAACTCCCCAGGTGAGTTCGTTCGGTTACTGGGAAGGTTTTCCTATACGAGTATATATACAGTTTTACAACCCTGACTTTTTGGGGGTTCAGCTCCCTCTCCCTTAATTTAACCCTTCGTTAGTCCTGTAGGGTATTCAAATGTAGTTAGTCCGGTGAGATGTTACAACACCCCAATACAAAAATACATGTAGTGTTACTAACATGTAAAATATATTCATACTGCCGCTTCAGCATATCTCTGCAATCACTAATGAGATGACTAAATGCCTTGTAGGTGGTGTTTATTAATTTATAATAATAAAATACAATAAATTATATCAGTAAAAAATAACAAATGGATTCATATCTCATTTGTCAGGTAAGCACGCACAGGAAAATACATTTTGTGATTTTTAAAATTAGTATAATGATAAACAGGAGAGTTGAGGCTTGCAGAAGTGGAGAAAGCAGTAAAACAGTTAAAGAATAATAAGGCACCAGGGGAGGATGGTTTATTTCCGGAAATGTTTAAAGTGGAGGGGGATAGATTAATAATGATCTTGACCAAGCTATTCAATAAGATATGGGTGACGGGGTTACTACCACCAGTTTGGAAGAATGGTGTAATTGTTAAAGTTCCGAAGAAGGGAGACCTGAGTGAATGTGGTAATTGGAGGGGAATCTCTTTGTCACCGATAGCTTTGAAAGTTTTCAGTAGAGTGTTGTTAAATAGGTTGGAGCCGGTGGTTGAGGGTATTCTGAGGGATGAACAGGCTGGTTTTAGAAAGGGACGTGGTTGCAATGATCAGATCTTTATAGTTAGGCATTTGGTGCAGCAAGTTAATGAAATGAGAGTACCGTTAAGTCTTTGTTTTGTTGATTTTGAAAAGGCTTTTGATAGTGTTTCGAGAGAGACTATGGGGAAGATCATGAGACATTATGGAATACCAGAGGAGTTTGTGAGGGTCATTATGAACATGCATGAGGACACATTTTGTAAAGTGATGGTTGATGGTTGTCTGAGTGATTCGTTTGAAGTCAAGTCCGGAGTAATTCAAGGTGGTGTTCTATCGCCTTTACTATTTATATTGGTCATTGATTTCATTATGAAACGCGTTGGAACAGAAACCGGTGCAGGTATACTTTGGGGAGAGAACAGGAAACTGTTGGATTTAGATTATGCAGATGATATAGTTTTGATTTGTGATGGGCCAGAAGAGATGCAGAGAGTGTTGGACTGTTTGGTGAGTGAAGGTCGCAAGGTGAGTTTGGTTATTAATTGTGGAAAAACTGAAATAATCAATATGAATATGGAAAATGCGCAGGAATGTGTAATTGGAGGTATGGTTGTAAAGCAAGTTCATAGGTTTAAATATTTAGGTACTTATTTAGCCAAGGATGGTTCTTTGAACTTTGAATTCGAGGAAAGGTTAAAGAAGGCTAATCAGGCAATGGGAATGCTTAAAAATATTTGGAATAATAACAATTTTTCTGTGCATACAAAAATCAAACTTTATAAGGTAATGGTTAGGAGTATCTTAATTTATGGACACGAGTCTTGGTACAGCACAGTGACTATGGAAAATAAATTCTTGGTGTTTGAAAACAAAGCACTCAGAAGAATATTAGGAGTTAAGTGGTGGGAAAGGATACCAAATAGTAGAATTAGAGAAATAACGGGAGTGCAGCCGGTCGATGAATATGTTAGGTTCTCACGGTGGAAGTGGCTAGGACATGTGTACAGGAGACAGGGAATAGTACGAGGTACACCAGGGTGGGTGGCACTTGGTAGGAGAGGTAGAGGAAGGCCAAAAGAGACGTGGGTGAGGACAATGAGACGGGAAGCTGGAGATGAGTGTTGGGGAGATCTTGAGGAGTTAGCACAAGATAGGATGTGGTGGTGTGAGTTCATCGAGGCCCTATGCATCCCCGAGGGTGCCACATGAAATGATAATGATAAACAATATGCAAAAAAAATCTGTATCACAATATGAACTAAATGGTTAGTTTGATGGGGTGACTGGACACCCCCGGGAGGGGGGGGGGAAGTGCCCCTTTCTCTCACTACAGCAGAGGCAGGACTAAACCAATCCACATGCTCCCTCCCCTCACTGAATCAGGAGAGTACTGGAACGGAGAGAAATATTGGAATTACCGGCTAGGAAATATGAGTTTTTAAAAAAATTTGGGGTACCAAAACACTCCACCTGACTAACGGAGGGTTAAAATAAAAGTTCACGGAAAGACTGTTGGAGGGCAGATATGACTTTAATATTTTAGTACATGTTCTCCAGTGGCCTCACATCTGTAATGCAATATTTGGACCCAAAATGATTCCTGGAGGGTTCAGCTCCTCCCAAAAATAAAAGTGATCCTAAATAGGGGATAGTGAGCAGATGGATTTTAATGAAATCAGTATACATATCGCTGAATTATATATGCAGTTTCCTTGTTTTCCACGAAAGCACAAGGAGAAACTGCACATCGATATTTTGAAAGAAAGAATCCCCCCCCCCCATGGTCATTGTGGGGCCAGCCCTGTAAAAAAAAAAAAAAAGAAAGAAATAGGAGAAATCTGAAAAAAAAAAAAAAATTCTTCTCATGCAAGTTCGTTTGAGTTACTCTGAAGGTCATTCACTATCAACAATTTACCAACCCTCATTATTAGGGTCTCAGCCAACTCAGCGAACTAAAAATTCTTAGAAAGAGTGAAGGGAGGGCAGTTGTGGCTTTGGTATCCTAATACATGATGCACAGTGGACTCTCATGCTTAAGGCGATAAACAGTAACCAAAAATTATCAGAAACAGGGGAAAGAGTTGAGTGACGTTTCCCAGGAGAGTTCTTTTGGTTACCGGGAGGGTTTTCTTCTATATATCAGCTTCCATCCATGATTGTAAGGTGGGATCAACTCTCCTCAGGAATGTCAAGACTCAATAATTTGTGAAAGGATTACAGTCATGGCTTTAACATCTTCATATATGTTGTAAGATAGATAGATATATGTTGTAAGATGGACTCTCAACTGTATGCGATATTTTTGGTAGCATGATCGTCTTAGTGATTTGGGGGCTCAGCACCTCTCCCCAAAATAAAATCGATAAGAAATAGATGAAAGCATGCACATGGATTTCAACGAAATTGTCATACATATCGCAAGATTGGGTATGCAGTTTCCAAGTTTTCTCTCAGCGCACAGGCTACTTTATTGAGATTCCCTGGTCTTTCCCACTTGTTCCTCATTGGCGGCCTCATCATCACAGTTTCCCACTGTCTTCCGCCTGTGTCCTCTTTCTCCTCCCCTTTTCTGTTAATCTCTATATTCTCTCCTCCTCGCCATTTCCATTCACTTTATGTTATAATTAGGCTCCGTACCTCCAGCGCCGTCTCATCACTTCAGTTCTCCTTGTTTCTCCTTACTCTCTTAATTTCCTCTTAGTTCCGGGCAATCTGCCTCTTTCCACCGTTTGCCGCGTAGTTTGCATTTTACGCTCCATTCTCTCCTTTACCCAATACAACGGCCGAAACACATTCTCTAATAACGTTGCCCTGACTCGCTGTTGGAGATGTTTAGTAGGCGTCTGTTGCATTAAGTAGCAGAATATAACCATGTTTATCCTTGAAGATCGACTTACCATATTTGTCCTACAGTGATCATACGTGACAGTATTACTGGTCGAGTTAAGAGGTTCTGTAACCTGTAGTTGTTGCTTCTCTCCTCTAGCGATTTTCTGCTCTTTCCCCGACCAGCCTCGTTGCCCTGCTTTAATTTTTCTTCTTCTTGCTGACAAGTAATTACCGCTCTGTTATTTCTCTTTCACTCCACACACACACACACACACACACACACACACACACACACACACACACACACACACAATAATAACAATCATCATCATCATCATTATCATCATCATCATCATCATCATCATCATCATCATCTTCATAATAATAATAATAATAATAGTAATAAAAACAATACCGTATTTGCTTTTTGTGTAGCCACAACAAGGAAGCTTCTCCATAACTATGTATGGTATAGTCATCAGTATGAAATTTGGGCATCATAAACAAGTGCGTGACATTTAGAAGTAGTTCAAAGTCATTCATATATGTAACATGGTCTTAGATTAATCTAAGGTAGATTCTTGTGAAATATCGACACGATCTGAAGACAAAGTTGTAGAAGAAAGCATGGGTACATTTTACATTTGTCTCAAAATCTGGCTAACTGTATGCTTAACTGTAACCATATTCCTTTCAGGTAAAAAGAGGGATCACAGCTATATTTCTGTATAGTTACACCTTTAAAGCTTTTGCGATTTTCTCTAAAGCATGTTATAGAGAAAACACTGAGCATATTTGAATTCGTTACTTTCCACTAGGCTAAGTGGCAAAATATTTAGCCGAATTTCTCAGCAAACAATTTTATCATAAGATTTTCAAGCAAATAGCTGTATCTCAATTAGTTACTGAGATATTTCAATTCCACCCATGCAATTTATGCACCAAAAATGAGTATCTGGCGTTCAGGGTCGTCAATTATATTTGGCATAAGTACTTCGGTTACCCTAGGGTACCTTCCTGTATAATATTATCTAGATATAAGAAAAGAAAGTGCAGAGAAGTATATAAATACTAAACCAATAAGCTTCGCCATTTATATGGCGAAGCTTCAAAATAACAATAATAATAATAATTAGTTATATACCAGCTGTACGCCAACATAGGTCAATGCAAAGTCCAGTGTAAATTAACGGGTGTTTATTCTGACTAGGTGAATACAGATCCTGCCAGTACTAGCCCGGCCTCAGAACTGATGCTCGAAAATTGGAGATGCCGGGTCGCTCTTCTCTCTAAACCTAAATCAGCGTAATTATTATGCACGTGACGCCTGCTGAATATTTTGTTTGAATAACAGAACAGAGGAAGGCAAAACAAATGAATAAAAACATATTCCATACACCAGATTACAGGTATCCTCCATTGATAAAAAATGTGTAAGAGTTTTTTATATAGACATAGAATAGTATTTAAATTATCCAGACTTCATGACAGAACTTCTTCCACAGAGCTGGTCTATTATTTAAGCCAACACTGACAAGCAGACGAATGAAAACTGTTGATGAAGAGAAAACCTGAAAATTGTTTTTCGGCATTCATTAATATGGAGATGGGTGGATGTTCTATTAAGGCTTAATTCTTCGTCGTGGCTTAATGTTCAGCATGAGATTGGGAAGTATGGGATCTCTTGTCATATAAATCAATATTTTCATGAATTGTGTGTGTGTGTGTGTGTGTGTGTGTGTGTGTGTGTGTGTGTGTGTGTGTGTGTGTGTGTGCATTGCAGCACCGATTAACGCCCAGAAAAGTGCTGTTATGAGATGAAGATGTAAATGGTTTTACAGCAGTGATACACCAAACAAGAACCTGGGAAGGTACACACTATCTCCAGATAAGATACTTATATTCATTCCCAAAATCACTACTTAATCTTAACCGTAACATGATCTGATTGCAGCACCCGAGAAAAATGTCTGAATCCTTACGTGTAATCGTCCTTGTGAGAGGACTGTGAAGGAAGCTGCAATGGTTCTTCCAGATTGTTGTGGGAAAATTAGTTTCTTCCAGGCTTCATATTCCCTCTATGTTCGTTGAATGAGTCACGTGCCCCTCTTCCCCCTTCCCTGAAGCTTTTGCATCACTCAAGTCATTCACTGGCAACAATGGAGTGAGGGCGTTGCCCTGTTTCTCTCAACTACTCCCCTTTACCATTTGATCAGCCAGGCAGGATGCGTGCCCAGTCACCCAAGTGGCGTCACCTACCACCTAATGACACCTGCGTCAGCGACCCCAAATGGGGGGAAGTGGAAGTGAGGAGAATATTGGCCAAAACTGGAGCACGTGTGTCAAGGTGTGTTGAGTGCAAGGTCGGCCTTCGGATGTAAGAGGGTGCATCCGTGCCTAACACTTCTTCAGACGCTTCAAAGTGCCGAGAAACCTTGTATATATTTCTAAGTATCCTAGGTTTATATGCACAAATATAAAAATTAATGTAACCTTGTGTACGGACAAAACAGTGAGCGATGTTGGCAGGTGGTATATAAGGAAAGTGAAAATTACGATAGCTACAAAGTTGTTATGGATTGTTATTACTTTATTACACAAAAGATAAGTACTTTCAGATAAAGAAAAGGACCATGTATGTGCATAACTAGTAAGATTTGGTAGGAAAATAAATAAATATGTAGCGGTTTCAAGTGAAGTCACTTGTTACAATTTCTTTCACGTGGTACATGAGAAATTATGTTACTTTATTGAGTCTTGTAGTAAGTGATACTGAGTGATATATATAGTGAGATAATGCAAAAAATATTTAAAGGAAACGTTGTGTCGTGGCCTCAGTTATTACGCACATATATGTAATTGTATTGATAAATTCCATTGCCTATGACTCTCATCTGATGACTGGCTAAAGAGTGTAACTGTACATGTGTACAAGGGGAAGGTTGATCCCCTGGAAAGAGGAAATTATAGACATAAAACTTTTGAATCAGATAACGAAGGTAATGGAAAGGGTCCTAAAAGGTAAGATAAGGGAAACAGTGAATATTGATGAGATGCAGTTTAGGTTTATGCCAGGCAAAAGGAACACTGTCATATTCATTATCCGATAGCTTCAGGAAAAATACATAGGAAAATAAAGTGATCTGTACTTTGTTTTTGTTGATTTGGAGAAGACCTCTGACAAAATTCCCTGGGAGGTAGTAAAGTAGGCAATGAGAAAGGTTTGATCGGGGAGTGGATAGTGGTTAAAGCTTTGTATGTGGATGCTCGCGCCCAGGTGAAACGAAATGGAAATCTGAGTGACCTGGGACGAGGTCATAGATTGTGACCTCAGGGATAATGGATTGAATAGGGAGGCTGCCAGAGATCGACCAGCGTGGAGATCTGCCATTAGGTGACCAAGGCCAATGCATGCAATCATGTTGGAATCTTTATAAATGATACAAACAATATGTAGCATTTTCCGCACTAAGTGAAGTGACTGTGATTTTGCACGTGGAAGGTACGTTTGTACCACAGTATATCGCAGCAAGTGATCATATAATTAAAAATCAGTGAAGTACTTGTTCCTTAGTGCTATAAGTTACCTCCCAAACTTCGGGTCACAAGTAACGTACCATGACTTGCAATGACGTTTTGCACCTGCCTGGGAGACCTGCACTAGCCAACTGCACAAATCTCCTCTTTTACTTTCTCCTTCTGGCCCTGTACCCCCTACGATCCTGCAGTTTGTTTCAAAGCTTAGTGCAACGATTGAAGTCTGTGTTACTAAATTTTTAATATGTTTAGTTAAGTATAATTGGGTCAAAACAGCTCTTTAAAGCACCCTATTTTTCCCATATTTGTCGCACCACTGACGTGGGTTAAAGAGCACACCACCGCAGCCAGAGCTGAAAGCAAGGTGTTTCATGAGGTCCCCAGCATCACACTCAGCATGCAACAATTGGTCAAAAGCCAGTCATTTCCGTCATGCATGGCTTCATTCAGTTGTTATGCCAGGGCTTGTTATTTAAATGCCCTTATCAGAATATCCCCCACCTCCTCCTTAGTTATCTTTCATTTACTAACCATCCCTACCAGGGGACCTTCAGTCCCCTGGAATTTGGGAATTGAATTAATGGTATTCTAACAAGCTAAAATTGAAGTGGACAGATTCTTCGACAAGGGGAATTCTCTCGAGGTTGGGGACCCATAATGCATGCACAGGACTTCTCTGATTATATTAAACTTTTATTAAGAAAAGACACACATTTTAATATTTGCTTGATTGCATATATATATTGTTACATAGCCTATGATTTCATCATCCTTTGTGTAATTTTAACGCACAGTATGCTGCATGTTTGATCACGAGCGTGTTCTGCCTCAGTTCCCCCCTTCTACCGTTATAGTAGAGTAAGTCGACATCTCTGTTATACTTTGCGG
This sequence comes from Coenobita brevimanus, assembly GCF_032717465.1. Classification (NCBI taxonomy): domain Eukaryota; kingdom Metazoa; phylum Arthropoda; class Malacostraca; order Decapoda; family Coenobitidae; genus Coenobita; species Coenobita brevimanus. Next base: position 1,211,323 of record NC_136998.1, read on the forward strand.
GATTGTCATCTCTTTGTCCCCATGGCTTCATTTGCGCGTCCTCATTACAAGTTGTATCAAGCTCTCCTGGCCCCTATATAATGAGCTCAGTCTCTGCATCATTGCCACTTAGATCTGCTCCTCATTTTGTTCACATCTCTGTCCTCCCCTGTACAGTACAGATATTATTATTGTGAGTGCTCAAGAAGTCTCCAGCCATCTAGCAGCTGTGTGTAATTTGAGTATAACTGTTATTGCATTTTTTCTTGTACTGTGTAGCATAAGTTTAATTTGTAGGCCTAGTGAAGTTTTTGTAATTCATGTAGGGTTCTTTATGTCAGTCATTTTTGATAATAGTTTGTATCTGTAATTATTTATCTGGCATTCACTGAGTATTATCTGGTATCTCATTTTATCAGGGCTGACTTAGATAAATTTATTCTTGCTAATTTCGTGTTAATAGAGGCTATTGCAGTTAACCATATATTTAACCTGTTTATTTGCCATTACATTATCTTTATGAGTCCTGAATGTTTTGTTGTTAGTTTGTGCATTAAACTTTAACTTGTAATTTTACCTAACTCTTTTGTTTTGAACCTGGAACTTTACGGGACAGTAGTGACTCTTCGTATTCTCACTTAAAGTGTACATTATCTTTCTCTGTTCCGTAACATAAATTTGGCGACCTCTCATCAGGATATTCAGGATATTATCATAAGGATATTGTTTGATATTTTGTGACTGTGATATATTCATGATGGCTACTATTACTACACTTGATGAAGCCAAAGATTTTTTGTCAAATGTGCAAACAGTGTGTGATATAGAAAACAGAACAAAGAATGAACTTAAGCTTGTTGCTCAACAATTGGGAATTGCAGTTCACTCTCATCATTCTAAAGATCAAATTGTTGGCATGATTAATAAAAGCTTGTTTAATGTAACTCCTCCAAATGAGCAAACGCAGATTGAATTAGCTAAGTTACAGCTTGCCCTGCAGGAGGCTCGTGTGAAGGAAGCTGAATTTCAAGCACGTGCTAAGGAGGCTGATGTTAAGGAGGCTGAGTTTCACGCACAAGTTGAAATTGCTAGGATTCAGGCAGACCATGAGTATCGCATGAAACAAGGTGGAACTGGATCATCTAGCTCTGATGATTTTGATGTGGCTAAAAATGTTAAACTTGTCCCTCCTTTTAATGAATCTGATTTAACAAAGTATTTTCAGTTGTTTGAGAGGGTAGCTACAGGTTTTAATTGGCCTAAGGAGTATTGGCCAGTACTCCTTCAAACTGTTCTCACCGGTAAAGCTCAAGTAACTTATGCATCTTTGCCTCAGGATCAATGTGATAATTATGATGTAGTTAAGAGCTTGATTCTTAAGGCCTATGAGCTTGTTCCTGAAGCTTATAGAGTAAAATTTAGGACAACTTACAAGCAAGATAAGCAATCCCATGTTGAGTATGCAAAAATCAAAGGAGATTTGTTAGAGCAGTGGTTAAATTCTAAGAATGTGGATTCTGATTTTGGTAAATTTAAGCAGATGATTTTGCTGGAGGATTTCAAAAGGTGTATTTATAAAGATGTAAGCCTATATCTTGATGAGAAAAGAATAGATAATTTGTCTGATGCTGCAGTTTTAGCTGATGAGTATGTTCTCACTCACAAGAGATATTCTAGAGAAAAAGGGAAAGCTGAGAGTAAGTACGTTGCCTCTACTCAGAGTACAGGTAACAGGAAAGAGAATAAGGATGATGTTTCTCAGGAAGTAAATACCAGCTTCACCTCTAGATTTCAGAAAAGTAAATGTACTTATTGTAGTAAGCTTGGTCATACTACGGAGAGATGTTTCAGGAGACAGCGTGATGTGAACAAAAAGGAGTCTTTAAATATTCAGTCAATTGGTCTAGTGTCCACTCTTGAGAGTTCCCAGAATTCTTTAACTGAGCTAACTGAACCTGCTTTGAGGGGTAACTTAAATTCTCATGATGGAGCTCCTCTTTTGAGCAGTAACGTGGGTGACACTCTCAAGAGTTCATGTGCTAATTTCCTGTCTGATGGTTTTGTCAGTCCTCTGGACAGTAATGACAGGAAATCAGTTCAAATATATCGTGATACAGGTGCTTGCCAATCCCTTATGCTGACCAGTGTTCTAGGCTCTAATGTTAATTCCTCTGATGAAACTGTAATCTTACAAGGTGTAGGGAATAATTACTTCTCTGTCCCTCTGTGCAGAGTGAATTTAGAGTCTGGTTTTGTTAATGGTTCCGTTATGGTTGGGTTGGTTGAGACACTCCCAATGTCAGGTGTAACTTTCTTACTTGGAAATGATATTGGTGGAAGTCAAGTGTGTCCAGCTCCTCAGTTGTCTAGTGAGCCAGTGGCTGTGTCCCAGGATTGTGATGTCCCTGATGTGTTCCCTGCATGTGCTGTCACTAGGGCTAAGTCTAAAGTTACTGGTGATTTAGAGGATAATGATGATGATGATGTTATCCCTAGCTGACACTTTTCTTGCTAATTTGGACCACTCACCAGATGAGGCAGTACCCCGTAGTGTTGATAATTTGTCTCGTCAAGAGTTGGTTGAGTTGCAGGTTGCTGACCCTGAGTTGAAAGGTCTAGCTAACTCTGCTTACAGTGAAGAAGAGTCAGCCGGTGCTTCTACTTGTTATTATGTAAAGTCAGGAGAACTTATGAGGAAGTGGAGACCCCCAACAGCATCAGCCGACTGTGAATGGGAGGTTGTACATCAAGTTGTCATCCCTCGTGTTTGTAGGCAGGATATCATTAGAGTGGCTCATGATTCCAGTTTGGCAGGACACCTTGGAGTGAGGAAGACTGTGGCACGCATTTTGAAACACTTCTACTGGCCAGGTATCTTCAGGGATGTTTCCTGGTATTGTAAGTCTTGTCACACCTGTCAAGTTGTGGGAAGTGTAATCAGACTGAAAAGGTTGCACCTCTAGTTCCCATTCCTCCTTTTGAGGCGCCTTTCACCCGTGTGTTGGTGGATATTGTGGGCCCTCTTCCTAAGACTTCTTCAGGATTTTCTTATGTGTTGACCATGATTGATATGGCTACTCGTTATCCTGAAGCCATTCCACTTAGAAACATCTCAGCAAAGAACGTGGTTATGGAAATGCTAGGGTTCTTCACAAAGTTTGGTCTGCCCAAGGAGGTACAGTCAGACCGAGGAAGTAATTTCATGTCAAATGTTTTCAAGCAGTCTCTGAAAGAGTTGGGCATCACCCAGATCACGTCTTCAGCTTACCATCCCCAGACCCAAGGGAGCGTTGGAGAGATATCATCAAACACTCAAATCGATGCTCAAGAAATACTGTTTGGAACATCAGAAAGACTGGGATAAAGGTCTTCCATTCGTTGTGTTTGCTGCAAGAGAATCTCCAAATGAATCACTGGGCTTCTCACCTTTTGAACTACTGTTTGGCCATGAAGTAAGAGGACCCCTTAAGCTACTCAAGGAATGCTGGCTGTCGGAGGAAGATGACGTCAACCTGCTGGAGTATGTGATGAATTTCAAAGAACGGCTGTCCACTGCTTTACAGCTGGCGAGAGAGAATTTTGGAGCTGCTCAGGAGAAGATGAAGACTTGGTATGATAAGAAGTCCAGGTTACGCCACTTTCAGCCAGGAGATCAGGTTTTGATTCTGCTACCAGTTCATGGGCAACCTCTTCAAGCCAAGTTTAGTGGCCCTTATTTCGTGGAGAAGAAACTCAGTGATGTCAGCTATGTCATCGCCACACCAGATCGTAGAAAGAGCAAGCAACTATGTCATATCAACATGCTAAAGTTATATCACAGGCGGGACGAAAATAATCCAGTCTGCACTGTAGCTGTTCCACCCGAGTCTGCAAGTGAAGCTCTCCCATGCAGTATGAGCCTGAGTGATAGTTTGGGGAAGAATCCTGATATCATGAATGATCTCCAGACTAAGCTTTCTCATCTACCACCCGAGGAAAGGCAGGAGTTTTCGGCATTACTGCAGGAGTACCCGCAAGTGTTCCGTGCCACTCCAGGAAGAACCACTGTGTTGATGCATGATGTCGATGTTGGAGACGCAAAGCCAATTAAACTGCCTCCTTACCGTGTGAACCCAGTGAAAGTTCCTCTCATCCAGAAGGAGCTTGGCTACCTGTTGGACCACAAGATGATTGAGCCCTGTCAGAGCGAGTGGAGTTCTCCTGTCACTCTAGTCCCTAAGCCAGGTGGTTCACAGAGGCTTTGCATTGACTACAGACGTGTTAATCAGATAACTAAAACAGACACTTACCCTCTCCCTCGCGTGGAAGATTGCATAGACAAGATCGGAAAGGCTAGGTACATGAGTAAGTTTGATTTGTTAAAGGGATACTGGCAAGTACCTATGACTGAACGTGCTAGGGAGATCTCATTTTTTGTAACATTAGGAAAGACCTTTGCATGGTCTGTAATGCCATATACAGATTGTTTTAGAGTAATAAGAAATTTCCTTTGTAAATTTCTTTTTCTTTGTGGGGAGGTGTTACATAGCCTATGATTTCATCATCCTTTGTGTAATTTTAACGCACAGTATGCTGCATGTTTGATCACGAGCGTGTTCTGCCTCAGTTCCCCCCTTCTACCGTTATAGTAGAGTAAGTCGACATCTCTGTTATACTTTGCGGGATTGTCATCTCTTTGTCCCCATGGCTTCATTTGCGCGTCCTCATTACAAGTTGTATCAAGCTCTCCTGGCCCCTATATAATGAGCTCAGTCTCTGCATCATTGCCACTTAGATCTGCTCCTCATTTTGTTCACATCTCTGTCCTCCCCTGTACAGTACAGATATTATTATTGTGAGTGCTCAAGAAGTCTCCAACCATCTAGCAGCTGTGTGTAATTTGAGTATAACTGTTATTGCATTTTTTCTTGTACTGTGTAGCATAAGTTTAATTTGTAGGCCTAGTGAAGTTTTTGTAATTCATGTAGGGTTCTTTATGTCAGTCATTTTTGATAATAGTTTGTATCTGTAATTATTTATCTGGCATTCACTGAGTATTATCTGGTATCTCATTTTATCAGGGCTGACTTAGATAAATTTATTCTTGCTAATTTCGTGTTAATAGAGGCTATTGCAGTTAACCATATATTTAACCTGTTTATTTGCCATTACATTATCTTTATGAGTCCTGAATGTTTTGTTGTTAGTTTGTGCATTAAACTTTAACTTGTAATTTTACCTAACTCTTTGTTTTGAATCTGGAACTTTACGGCACAGTAGTGACTCTTCGTATTCTCACTTAAAGTGTACATTATCTTTCTCTGTTCCGACACAATATATATATATATATATATATATATATATATATATATATATATATATATATATATATATATATATATATATATATATACACTGTATACTCAAAGTACGTTATACGTGAAAGGGTTTGAAAATCAGTCATTATACTCAGTAAAGATTACGCATATCAATAAAAAGGAAGAGCCACATAAATAAATAAACCAAACCTCGAAGACGACAAAGAGACGTGGTTCATTGAGAAAACTGCACTGTTATATTCAATGTACAACAACATTGTTGAATTTTAGAGTTACAATCTGATATTATGGAGCTTTTGCAGTAGGTAGTTTATATTTATTTGTTTCTTTATTTATTTATGTTTTTTTAGTGGTGGTGGTGGTCGGGCGTTGTGGCTTGTGTGTGTTGTGGGCAATTAATGTGAGTTATGGTACTTTTGTGTCATGGTAGGTTTCTTCGACAATTTATTGTGGTCTGGTATTATGAGAATGTTGTGAGCAGTTTATGGTGGGTTATAAGGTGATGTTATGGTGGATGTGTTGGGTGCAGTTTGTAGTGCGGTTTTTGGTGGTCTGTCGTTATGCTATGTGTGCTATGTAGTTAATCGTGGTCTGGCGATATGGCGCATGTGCTGTAGATAGTTCATGGTGTTCTTATGCGCTGTGGTAATTTGTGTGGTTGGTGTTAAATTGTTCCTACTAGCTCTGTATGCACTGATAGCACAATTACTTTTCCCTCTTAAAGTCCTTGAGAAAATATCCGCGTTTTCCTCTCACCTTACTGATAGCGCACAGGTCTCCCTGTCTATATTCATTACTCACCACATATCCTCCCATTAGTCTACTCACTGCTCTCCTTCACCCAATGTATTCCCTCTCAGTACTAACCACACCCCTTCCTTCTCAGTGTTCATTAATGTCCTCGTGTCCTTCATTCCGTCTCATTTGTCACCAAACTTCTCCAGTCTTTCTCATTAGTCACACTTCTCGTTCCTTCTTATTCCTCATGAAACTTCATTTCCTCTCGTTAGTCGCCATAAACAGTTCAGAAATTTTGGTAGAGTGCGTTGCTCTGAGCTGGCTAATAATTATCTTCTGATATTAGCCGAAAGAGTAAATAAATCAATATATATTGTTTCGCACTGAAAGGATGAGTAAAGTCAAAGGAGTAGCTTAAACTACTTTAGGTTCATCATCATCAATCACTGCCACCATCAACAATACTGTATGTCGTTTATGCACCGGTGTTATGTGTTATAGTGACTACGTATGTGAGGGTATTCTGTGTTTTCTTTAAATGACTATGGTAAGGGTGCATTGCGATCTTTCCGAGAGTAAGCTGCATTATTCTGTTGTTTTCCATTGTTACCCGTCCCCGCCTCCGAGGCGTTCGGGGATGGGAATTGTTTTCACTCGGTTTGTCTATTTGTTTGTCTGTCTGTTTTTCATCGGTCTGTCTGTCTGTTAACAACTTTTCGCGAAAAGTACTGGTGCATTTTCGACTAAAATTACAAGGAAGAAAATGACCTGATCACCCGATTAAATTTTGGGCCAAGGGCCAGGTTGTAGGACCAAAAAAAAAAAAAAAAAAAAAAAAAAGCGTTTTCGCTATAACTCCTTTCAAATTCGTCATATCGACATGACACCAAAACCTGAAGGCACATCTTCAACACTGTATCCTATAGCATGCCTCATTACATCAGGAAGGTCACCCCCTAGTTAGCGGTAGACAGTCAATGGCTGGAGGGTTGGGTCTAAAATTTCAAATGGGCATAAAATCGTCAATCTTCACCCGATTTACTTCAATTTTGATATGTGACATCTTTGACTAGATATCCAGTTGTGTTTATATGTCAGCTCTAAAATGACTGCCGGGGACGGGTCTGCTGTGCCTTGGCACCTCTTCTTGTTGCTGTTGTAATGGCCGCTCTGTTAGCATGTTCCTTTTGTGTTTTGGTGCATCTTATTACATTTGTGATTTGCATATTGTTGTTATCCGTGCATTTGTGCATTGCTTGGTTGTTTTTGTTACATGTGGTCTGTCAGTGGGCTTATGTGTTGTGTTGTGCTGCGTTCGGTAGTAACCTTTGTGTTATCTTCTCTTAGTAACATATTATGTGTTGTGCTTTGTTAATAACTTTTGTATTCGGCTGTCTCAGTAATTTGTGTGTTCTGTTGATACTGTCAGTGAACTCGTGTGTTTTGCTGTGGTTGTTGGTAACTTTGTGCTGTGTTGTGTGTTGCCTCTATGGCTTGTGTGTCTTAATGTGTTGGGGACATCCACTGATTTTTGTGTGTGTGTTTTCATGAGGTGCTGTGCGTTGTATTTGCTTGTAGCTTCTGAATTATATTGTCTGCGTAACTTGTGTTTGTTTGACAGAAACTTGTGTCGTTGTGTTTTCTCTATAACTTGTGTGTTTTCTTGTTTTCGCTAACTTTTGTAGTACCTTTGTAAATTATATGCTGTGTTGAGTCTATCAGTGAATTTGTGTGCTGTGTTATATTGAGTCTGTCAGTGAAATTGTGCACTGTGTTATGTTTGTTTGTTATTTAGGTGTTGGGTTGTCTCTGTAGCTTGTGTATTGTGATTTATCTTTCTATTTTTTTGTTGTATTGTTGGAACTGAGAGAGAACTTGTGTGCTGTTTAGTATTTTGAAGTATTGTACAGTCTGTCTTGCTTGCTCTCTGTAACTCGCGTATTGTGTTCTCTTTAATTTGTGTGGTGTCTTCTCTCTGTAACCTGTGTGTTGTTTTCTGTGACGTGTGTTATTCTGTCTCTGTACCTTGTGTATTGTGTTCCCTCTGTGACTTGTGTGCTACTTTCTCTCTCTGTAAATCCTGTGTTGTGTTTTGTGTAACTTGTGTGTTGAGTTGTCAGTGTAACTTGTGTGTTGTGTTCTGTGTTTAATTTCTTCGGTGTGCTCTCTCTTTAACTCAGGTGTTGCGTTGTGGTGCTTTTACTGGCCAATTTCTGCTGTGCTGTAGCCTATTGTGTGTATTACAGGACATGTATGTGCTGTTTTGTGTCTAGTGAGTTCGTATGCTATACTGTGTTGATAACTGAAATTGTATTATGCTGTTCTGTGTTTACCACGGAAGTTGTGCGCTGTCCTGTATTTGCCAGTGGACTTGTGCGCTGTGTTGTATCTGTCCGTGAGCTTGCTTGTTGTGCTCTGGTGTGTGTGTGTGTGTGTGTGTGTGTGTGTGTGTGTGTGTGTGTGTGTGTGTTTTGTTCTGTTGTTTAATGTTATATATTAATGGTGAGGTGTGTATCTATGGAAATTTTCCCCATGGAGAGGTCCAGCTTGTGAACGGCAATTTTTCCTCTTGGATAATTATATAATTTGTGGAGGCTTAATGCGATTGTATTGAATTTTACGAGCTACTATCTGTTAGTATTAAAATTAGTAGATTTTTTTTTTAACTAAGTAAGGGTAGGGGGGTTTCAAGAACACTCCCCCAGTATCCCTGCTTGTCGTACGAGGCAACTAAAAGGGTTGGTGGTGGGTTAGTGCCCCAACCCGTAAAAAGAACTAACTAAACAAGCGAATAAAGCGCCTCGGACCAGGACGGACCATACATTGACGACTAAGGAACGGACAAAGGACATTCTGAGGGTGGGAACATGGAATGTGAGAGGAGTGAATGATGAAGTGAAAGAGAGAGAGATTGTTCAGGTGCTTGAGGATGCAAGAGTGGATATATGTGGATTGACTGAAACTAAATGGAGAGGTGAAAGGGTGAAAGAATGGGAGTATGGTTTAGGTATATGTGCGGGAGTTAATGAGAATGAGAGGGCGAGAGAGGGAGTATGTCTGATGATAAGCAAGAAGTGGAAGGAGAATATAAGAGAGTATGGTACAGTGGGTGCAAGGATTGTATGGATGAGGATGAAAGTAGGTATACAAGCGTGGGCGATTGTATGTGTGTATGCTCCGACAGAGGACCGAGTGGCAAGAGTGAAACATGAGTTTTGGGCGAGAGTAGAAGCATGTATGGACAAATCTGAGAGGAGCGAGAGAGTGCTTTTGATTGGAGACATGAATGGCAAAGTTGGGAATGTGGGAGTGGATGGATGGAGTGGTTGCTCAGTGGGGTGTGCCAGATGACATAGATGGGACTGGTAGCCCTTTGGTGGACATCTGTGCTGGTAAGGGGTTGGCCATAGCCAACACCTACATTCGACGTAAGATGATCCACCGGTATACATGGAGAGTAATGAGGAGGATGGATGATGAACTTGTTGAACGAAAGGCAATGATAGACTACGTGTGTGTGGATGAGCGAATGAGAAGACAAGTGTTGGATGGAAGAGTGTGGAAAGGGTGAGGGAATGGAGTCTCGGACCATCACTTAGTGATGGACAAGATAGAGCTGCAAAGAAAATGGTTGAGGATACGAAGGGGAAGACAGGAGGAAACAGCTCCTGTGAGATGAGTGGAGAATTTGCAAGATAGTGAAAAAATGGCAGAGTATAAGAGCATAGTGGAAGAGAGATTGGGAAGGTATGAGCTAGAGCAGATGGAAGAGGTGGAAGACGTATGTAAGATATTTACGGAAGAGATAGGCACAACGTGTGAGGTGGTTTGTGGAGTGAGGAGGAGATGCAAGGGTGTGCAAGGGACAGCATGGTGGAATGATGAGGTGAAACGAGCTGTGGAACAAAAGAAGAAGGCATATAGTGAATGGTTAGTGAGTAGAGGTAGGGGAGAAGATGAGAGAGAGAAGAGAGAGGTATATGTGAGAAGAAGAAAGGAGGTGAAGAGACTGGTGAAGGAGAGTAAGAAGAAAGTGGATGAAGAGTTTGGGAGGAATCTGAGTGTGAAATGGAGGGAGAATAAGAAATTGTTTTGGAAGGAGGTAAAGAAAGTAAGGCAGTGTGAAAGGGGAAATAGTAGGGGAGTGAAAAATAGCAATAATAGATTGTTGGTGGAGAACTGAGAGAAACTGAGGAGATGGAAGGAGCATTTTGAGGATTTGTTGAATGTAGAGAGTGACAGCAGTGCGAGTATAAGTGGTAGGAGAATGGCTGGGAGAAGAAGAGATGAGAGGAGGGAGGAAGAGATCAATAGGACGGAAGTAGTGGAAGCAATGAAGATCAAGTTGGGAAAGGCCCCAGGAATTGATGGAGTGTGTGGTGAAATGCTTAGGTATGGGGGTGAGATTGTTGTGGAGTGGATATGGAAGTTGTGTAGATTGGCTTGGGAAGAGGGAAGGGTTCCAGAGGACTGGAAATCAGCTATAATTGTTCCTTTATACAAAGGAAAAGGGGAGAGAGAAGTAGGCCTATGTGGTAACCGTAGGGGTATTTGCCTTCTTAGTGTGACTGGTAAAATATATTGTAGAATACTCATTGATAGGGTTAGGCATATGACAGAGGAGCTAGTTGGAGAAGAACAAGGGGGATTTAGGAAGGGAAAAGGGTGTGTAGATCAGATATTTGTTCTAAGATGTTTAGTGGAAAAGTATCTAGAGAAGGGAAAGAAAGTGTATGCTGCCTTCATGGACTTGGAGAAAGCTTATGACAGAATAGATAAGCAAGGTATGTGGAAAGTATTAAGAATATATGGAGTGGAGGGGAAATTGTTGAATGCTGTGAAGAGTATGTACGAGGGAGCTAGGGCTATGGTGCGAGTGGATGGTGAGCTGAGTGAGTTCTTTGATCTCAATGTGGGACTGAAACAGGGTTGTGTGATGTCTCCATGGCTGTTTAATATATACATATTTTGGGTTGTAAAGGAGGTGCAGGGTAGGGCAGTGGATGTGGGGGTGGCTCTAATGGATGAGGGTGAGATTTGGAAGATCCCGGTGTTGCTGTTTGCTGATGATACAGTATTGTTGGGTGAAGATGAATGGGAGTTGCAAGGTTTGGTAAATGAATTTGGGACAGTGTGTAGGAGGAGGAAGCTGAAAGTTAATGTAAACAAAAGTAAAGTTATTGTGTTTGAGAGGAATGAAGTCACAGAATGTACAGTGAGGTTGGATGGTGAGGATATGGAGAGTATGAGTGCATTCAAGTACTTGGGTAGTGTGATGAGTAAGGATGGAACTTTGGGGGATGAAGTGCGTGAAAGGGTACAGCAGGGAAGGAAGGTTGTTGGTTCACTGAAAGCAGTGATGAGAAATAGGGAGGTGAGTATGGAAGTTAAGAAGTCACTGCATGATAGTATTGTGATGCCTACCCTGACGTATGGAAGCGAGGCGTGGACCTTGCAAGAGGGGAACAAGTCAAGAGTGAGAACAGTGGAAATGAGTTACTTGAGAGGAGCATGTGGAGTTACATGGAGGGACAGGTTGACGAATGAAGAAGTGAAGGAACGTTGTGGGGTGGATGTGGATGTGGTTGAGAAGATTAGGAGAAATACACTGAGGTGGTTTGGACATGTGGAGAGAATGGAGAATAAAAGACTGACTAAGAGGGTGTATGTAGGTGAGGTGGAGGGAGGAAGAGGGAGGGGTAGACCGAGGATGATGTGGAGGGATGGAGTTGAGAGGTATATGATGGAGGGCGGGGTGAGTTGGGGGCAGGGTGGTCAAATGGTGGGTGACAGCGACTTGGAGGCGTTTTGTCTGCGGCCACCCTTTGCGGGATTAGGGCGTTGGGCTACAGATAGATAGAGAATAAATCGTAGTTCTGATTCAGTAAATTATTTAAACAGAAAGTGGCAACTGCAAACGAATGGGGGAGCCGCCACCATTTTCCTATGCTCACAACCCTGTGTGTGTGGAAAGTAAGCAACAAACACCTTTGCATGCAGTTTTGGTATACTCTGTATGATCCCACAAAACACACCCACTGCCCATTGTCGTCTGAGCCTAAGTGTTATATACTCCTTTCTACAGCTGAGACACATCTATTGGCTACTTGTTAATCATTAAATTAAAATGATTTATGAGAATCTAGAGTGGCTTAAAGAGGTAGGTTGGCCGGTTAGGTTCAATTCTCGCTGGTTGAATTCAGTCCCATTACATCACTACCTATTAACCCTGGGCAGGCATACCTGGGTGAAATTCATCCGATAAGCAAGGTATATGGAAGGTATTAAAAATATATGGGGTGGAGGGGAAATTGTTGAATGCTGTGAAAAGTATGTACGAAGGAGCTAGGGCTATGGTGCGAGTGGATGGTGAGCTGAGTGAGTTCTTTAATCTCAATGTGGGACTGAAACATGGGCAAGGTAGGGCAGTGGATGTGGGGGTGGCTGTAATGAATGAGGGTGAGATTTGGAAGATTCCAGTGTTGCTGTTTGCTGATGATACAGTATTGTTGAGTGAAGATGAATGGGAGTTGCAAGGTTTGGTGAATGAATCTGGGACAGTATGTAGGAGGAGGAAGCTGAAAGTTAATATAAACAAAAGTAAAGTTATGATGTTTAAGAGGAATGAAGTCACAGAATGTACAGTGAGGTTGGATGGTGAGGATATGGAGAATGTGAGTGCATTCAAGTACTTGCGTAGTGTGATGAGTAAGGATGGAACTTTGGGGGATGAAGTGCGTGAAAGGGTACAGCAGGGAAGGAAGGTTGTTGGTTCACTGAAAGCAGTGATGAGAAATAGGGAGGTGAGCATGGAAGTTAAGAAGTCACTGCATGATAGTATTGTGATCCCTACCCTGACGTATGGAAGCGAGGCGTGGACCTTGCAAGAGGGGAACAAGTCATGAGTGAGAACAGTGGAAATGAGTTACTTGAGAGGAGCATGTGGAGTGACATGGAGAGACAGATTGACAAATGAGGAAGTGAAGGAACGTTGTGGGGTGGATGTGGATGTGGTTGAGAAGATTAGGAGAAATACACTGAGGTGGTTTGGACATGTGGAGAGAATGGAGAATGAAAGACTGACTAAGAGGGTGTATGTGGGTGAGGTGGAAGGAGAGAGAGGAAGAGGTAGACCGAGGATGAGGTGAAGGGATGGAGTTGAGAGGTATATGAGGGAGGGGGGGTGGGTTGGGGGGAGGGTAGTCAAATGGTGGGTGACAGAGCGACTTGGAGGCGTTTTGTCTGTGGCCACCCTTTGCGGGATTAGGACGTCTGACTATAAATTGATAGACAGATATTGCAACACTGTATTATACACATGGTTCCATTATCTCCAGAACATTCTTTCTCTCAGTAGCTGCGTTGTGTGTTGAGACTCTGTGTTAAGTGGGTGGGTGACGCTCTACACCAAGGTCTTCATATATTGTTTACAGTGGTTGGGTGATTTTCACCCTGCTATGCCTATTGTGTGAGTAGTATTTTTCACTTATGGTTTTCTGATAAAAGAGGAGCTAGCAGCCTGTGTCTGGGAGGTTTTGAGGATGAAGGCAAGGAGCATATAATAAGGACAAAAAAAAAGTTATTGCTCTTGTATGTATTTAGCTATTAGGTCTTGAACTAGGTTGTTGTTTGTTTGTTTTCAAAAATGATCTCAGGATTTTTTTTTTTACATTGCTACCTCTCATTAAATTTTCTTTAATACTTATATCAGTGTGAACAATAGATGTTATTCCACACTCATACCAAGTTCCATGAAATAAATATTGATTAGAATATTTTTTTTTTATATTCTTCCAGGGCCGGGTGAATAATCCCCAGGTATGCCTTTGGTGTTACTAAAAAAAGACCTATGCCTATCCAAGGTTAATCCTGCGTGTTGTGTTGTTTTACTTGATAATTAGTGTGTGTTGTTGTGTTGTGCTGTTGTGTTGTGCAGTCTGTTAGTGAACTTTCGTGTGTGTTGTGCCGAATGCTAATCGCCCGACAGAATACGCTGTTGGCGAAGTCCAGGATTTTGGCCATATCGTGATATTCTGATGGTTTTATGTTGCTAGCTCAAGCCGTTCATGAGATATAATGATGCTAAAGGCTGGCGATAAAAACTAGTTTACATTTGGCAGCCATTTTGGTGACCTTGACCTTGACCCCGTGTGCCCAATTCCTGCCTCGACTAAGATTTTGGCCATATCTTGATACCCTGAAAGTTTCATGTTGATAGCTCAAGCCGTTCATGATATATAATGGGAACACACACACACACACACACACACACACACACACACACACACACACACACACAGAGTGTAAACACTGTGGAAGAGATACTAAAAAATGCAAAGAATCTTAAGGAAAAAGAGGAGTTCAAAAATATATGGATAAAAAGATGCCTAACACAAGAGGAACTGGAATTACTTAAAGAGAAAAGGGAGGAAGCAAAAACAAAAAATGAGGGAAGATCAGAAGAGGAGAAGAAGAAATTTTTTTACAAAGTAATAGGATTGCAGGTACGAAAGTGGTACACAAACAGGATGGAAGAAAAAGGAGGAAGGTAGTAGAACCATGTCATGACAAGTATATAAACAAGATGATAAAGTTGATGTACTCAAATGTGGATGGAATGGTATCTAAATTTCTAGAGATGAATGATTATGTCAGAGAAAATGAACCACAAATAATATGCCTAACTGAAACAAAATTAATACCAAGTATATCAAATGACATACTTAACTTAGAGGAATACAATATATGGAGAAGAGACAGATATTTAAAAAAAGGAGGAGGAATTATAATATTAACTAAGAAAAATCTAAAAGTCAAGGAAATAAAACTAGATATACCATCACAAGTAGAACTGATTGCAGTAGAGATCGACACATCTGAAGGTAAAGTAATTGTAGCCAATTTGTACATGCCACCCAGATCAAACATATGGGAAAGAGAGGAATATGAGGACCTGGCAGAGAGTACAATTCAGAGTGTAAGATCATTGCTACATAAAATGGAAGAGAAATCGGAAAGAATTATACTAACTGGGGACTTCAATACAAATATAAATTGGAATACTCTAGATATAAATAGCCAAGAAAGCTGTTGGGATCAAAAACTCCTGGATCTCGTACAAGAGTTTTTCTTAACGCAACATGTGAGGGAAACCACCAGAAAAAGAGGACTTGATGTACCTTCAGTGCTAGATCTAATATTTACAAGGCAAGAAAATGATATTGACAGTTTAATATATCACCCTCCACTCGGCAAAAGCGATCATGCAGTACTAAATTATAACTTCAGGATAGCATATGACATAGTAAACAGCAATGATAGTTACAAAAAGAGCCTAAACTATAAAAAGGGAAATTATCAAGACCTAAAGAAGTATTTCTTAGAAGTTGATTGGGAAAATGAGCTTAGAGGACAAGCTTTAAATGCTGTATATAAAAAATTTTGTGAATTTTATGAAATAGGAGTCCAGAAGTACATCCCACAGCACAAAGAAGCAGATAAGAAAATACAGAAATGGTTCAATACAGAATGTAAAAAATCAAAAGAAAGAAGAGATTTGTTGTGGAATAGATACAGAAGACACAATAGTGAAAGGGCGTATAATAATTACAAACAGGCAAGAAACGACTATACAAGAATAAGGAGGGAAGCCCAAAAACAGTTTGAGGAGGATATAATAAATAAAAGTAGTGATCAACCAAAGCTGTTTTACAGCTATATCAGAAGCAAAACTAAAGTAAAAGATATAATACAATCCATTACGGACGAGGGAATCACTTATACACAAGAGAAAGATATTTGTGAAGCACTAAATAAGAATTTCCAATTAGTTTTTACAGAAGAAAAATTTTTTGAGAGGGACTATGTGGAACACGTATGTCCACACATACTACCAGATATACAAATAGTAGTAGAAAAAGTAATACAGGAGGAGTTAAGTAGATTAGCCAGAGGAAAAGCAAGTGGTCCTGATGAAATTTCATGTTGGGTATTACGAGAATGTGCAAAGGAGTTATGTAAACCATTATTTTTAATTTTCAAGAAATCCTTGAGTCAAGGTAAACTACCTGATATTTGGAAAAAAGCAAATATTGTCCCCTTACTCAAGAAAGGAAATAGACAAAATCCACTCAACTACCGACCAGTATCACTGACCAGTGTTGTAGGCAAGGTATTAAAAAAACTTATAAGAAAAGCTTGGGTAAATCATCTAGAAGAACACAGTATGATAACAGAAAGACAGTTTGGTTTCAGAAAAGGAAAATCATGTGTTACTAATCTGTTGAGCTACTATGACAGAGTAACAAACACAATACAGGAAAGGGAAGGATGGGTGGACAGTATCTATTTAGCTTTCAAGAAAGCTTTTGACACAGTACCACACCAAAGACTTTTATGGAAACTGTACCATCAAGGAGGAATTCGAGGCAAACTGTTTTGTTGGATGCAAGACTTTCTCATAAAAAGAGAAATGAGGAGAGTACTAAGAGGAAACTACTCATCATGGAAAGAAGTGACTAGTGGAGTACCACAGGGTTCAGTGCTGGCACCAATCATGTCTTTAGTGTATATAAATGATATAAACAGTAACACTGGAAATGAGAGCTATCTGAATATGTTTGCAGATGATGCAAAAATACAAAGGAGAATTACTAACATAGACTCTTGTAAAGAGCTACAAGAAGAATTAAATAAACTTCATGAATGGAGTAGTACATGGCAAATGGAATTCAATGTGGACAAGTGTCATGTAATCAAGTTTGGTAAAAGTGGAAAAAGACCTGATTGGGATTATAAGTTAGGAAATAAAACCCTATACACATCAGAAAGAGAGAAAGACCCAGGTGTGATTATCAATAACAGACTACCTCCGGCTGACCACATCAGCGAGAAGGTACGGAACCTGTATACACTGCTTGCAAATATGAGAATAGCATTCACATACATAAATGAAGACATGCTAAGAAGGATAATAACATCATTCATTAGACCAACCCTGGAATATGCATCAGTAGTCTGGAGTCCTCATCTCAAAAAGCACATAGACAAGATTGAAAAAGTTCAAAGGGCCGCTACAAGATGAATACCAAGCTTAAGGGACCTAAGCTACGAAGAAAGACTAAATAAACTGAATCTACCAACACTACAGGAGAGAAGGAAAAGAGGTGACATGATAATGCTATAGAAATGCATATCAGAAAAGGAGAAAATAGATGTAAATGATTATTTAACTTATGGAGAAGCATCAGCAAGAGGACACTGCAAAAAACTGCATAAGAAGAGAGGTGATAAAGACGTAAGGAAATTCAGTTTCCCAAACAGAGCAATTGATCAATGGAATGCCCTACCGAATGAAATAGTGTGTGCCAAAACAATTCACAAATTTAAGGATATGTACGATAAATATGGTTTAAGACACGGGACAGTACGAGCTTGACTCATTCCTGTAAAGATACAATTAGGTAAGAACAATTAGGTAAGAACACACACACACACAAACACACATACACACACTTACACACACACATACCGACAGACACGCAGAGGCGGGCAAAAGCTCCGCCTTGTATAGGAGGGCTATAATAAACTTGGAACGTGGTGTCCTTGAGTGCCAGCCCGACCCAATGATTGCTGGTTATCGCTTGGTATTGGGTTTGTGGAGGTTGCACCATCCTGTGCCTGCATCTCTGTTCCGCTCATCTAAGGGGAATAATTTTTTCCAGTCTCTGTCATTGCCTTCTGTATTTTCCCCTCCAAAATAAAGCGCGTCTTCCTCACGTTACTGAGTGCTATTTACACAAAGTAACTGGTATTACAGGCATCTTTGGAGGCGGTGGCTTAGTCAGTAGAGAGATGGCCTGCGGTCCTACCGGACCCAGGTTCAATTCCACGCTGGGGCAGGGAACAGTTTAAGGATTTGCATTTCATGTAAAGCAGACTTTACCGATCTACCAGAAGACACGCCGACATGTCGTAAAAATACGCCCGCTAATACCAATACACCAGCTCTGTATGAGACAGCCCTAGCACGTATTCAATATGGACGGTG
Organism: Coenobita brevimanus; assembly: GCF_032717465.1. NCBI lineage: Eukaryota > Metazoa > Arthropoda > Malacostraca > Decapoda > Coenobitidae > Coenobita > Coenobita brevimanus. Next base: position 1,229,407 of record NC_136998.1, read on the forward strand.
GGTGCTAGCGCCGAAGTGGTGACATGTAAAGGTGCATAGTATGTAGGAGGATTACTGGGCCTTGGGAGCAGGCTATGAAGCCTATGCCCAGAGTCGATCACATAAAAAAAAAAAAAAAACTATCAAATTTATTTCGTCCACCAGTGACTCAAGGTCACACTTCACAAGGGAGCTATTAAAGTACAGATCTCCGTGTGACATCAACACAGTGATGGAGTATGGGCTGTTCGAGCCCCCTGTTGGCGAATTAATCATCTAGACACTTTTATTCAGTCTATGAAAGTCCTCTCATATTAACGGGGATGAAAAAGGGCTCGGGTAACCCATGCAGTTAAACAATATTATGTCAAGAACATTTCATAGAAGAAATTGTCGCGGTGTGTTATTAACGGCTGTTTATTCCCTGCTTTGTCGAGATCGTCATACTGCATAGAAACCTTTGATCTTGATAGGTCGAAGTGGTTAGCAGATCGTCTGGAGCCTGGGCCAGAGGTGGGAGGGGCAAGTTTTCCCTCGCTCTGTGCCCTTGACCTCAAGGTGCATTTCTCCTAGCTCCCTCGTAATCTTTCATTTTCTCTGTGCCCAGTATTTGACGTTAAAAATAAAATTATGGAGAGGGTGTTTTGTTGTGAGTGGGAAGAGAGAGTTTGGAAGGAAAGGAATGTATTAAGTAACGAGAGAGATAGAGAGTGTGCCTAGCGAGAGAAAGGAAGTTTGGTGATCAACGAGAGCAAATATATCTGTAGGTTAGAGGAAGAGGAAGTGTAGTTATTAATGACGGGAATGTATCTCTAGATGGAGAGGAAGTTCAGTGGATAAAGAGAGGAAGTGTAGCGCATAAGGGTAGGGAATGAAAGACAGGAAGATTACTGAGTAAAGGCAGGGACTTGCGAAGGAGAGAAACTGTGACGAGTAATGAAAGGGAATCTAGATGAAGACCAAGAGCGGTGTGTAACGTAAAAAAAAAAGTGGGGGGTAAGAAAGGTGGTAAGTAATAACAAAGATTATAAAAGGGATTGTGGTAAAGCATTTGACTGAATGTAAAAGAAGAATGTGGAGAATACTGAGAGGATGTGTGAGTAAAAACAGGGAATGGAGGAAGAGAGTGTTGAGTAATGAGAGGTAATGGAGGAGAGGAAGTGTGGTGATTAATGAGAAGGAATACAGAGGTGTGGCGAGTAACGAGAGGAAATGAAGGGTCATAAAGAATGAGAAGGGACGTGAAATGTGAATAATGAAAAGGAATGGGGAAGTCTGGTGACAAATGGGAGGGAACGCCGGAGACGAGAGCAATAATGAACACTGAGAAGGAATGAGTGTGGTTAGTACTGAGAGATAATACAGTGCATGAAGGAGAGCAGCGAGTAGCCTAATGAAAGCGTATGTGGTAGGTAATGAATATAGAAAAGGAAAGAGCGTGTGCTATCAGTGAGGTTGGGGAACACGTGGATTTTTGTCAAGGACTTTAAAGGGGAAAAGTGATTGTGCTGTCGGTGCACAGAGAGGAAGGGGGAACAGTCTAACACCCACCACACATATTTCCACAGCGCATACCCCGTAACATAAGAACACCATGAAGTGGCCACAGCTCATGCGCCATACCGTCAGACCACGATCACTGTGCATGGCACACATAATATAACAACAGACCACAAAAAAACACACTACAAACTGCACCCAACGCATCCGCCATATCATCACCATATAACCCACCATGAACTGCTCACAACACACTCATAATACCAGACCACAATATTTTGTCGAAGAAACCTACCATGACACCAAAGTACCATAACTCACATTAATTGCCCACAACACACACAAGCCACAACGCCCGACCACCACCACCACCACTACCACCACCACTGAAAAATAAATAAATAAATAAATATAAACTACCTACTGCAAATGCTCCATAATATCAGATTGTAACTCTAAAATTCAACAATGTTGTTGTACATTGAATATAACAGTGTAATTTTCTCAATGAACCACGTCTCTTTGCCGTCTTTGAGCTTAGGCTTATTTATTTATGTGGCTCTACTTTTTATTGGTAATTGTAATCTTTATAGCCTAATTGACTCAATCGGATACGCTTACGTGAAGCTACAGAACGCGGTGAATGTTTTTGGCATCCGATAAAGCCAGGATTCCGGGGGCTTGAATGATGAGTGAAAGGAAGCGTGGCCCATTAGATTGGGCAAATTTGGGCCGTCTGGACATTGCTACCCCTCACCCTGCCCTTGGGTGGGAAAGGAGGTCCGGATGATGATGATGATGATGATGATGTAATCTTTACTGAAAATAATGACTGATTATCATACCCTTTAACATATAATGCACTTTGAGTATACGGTATGTATATTTGCACTCAGGCAAACATTAAAATGTATGTGTGATTTCTCAATGAAAGTTAAATATAATCAGGGAAGTCGTGTGCGTGCAATATGAGTTCTCAACCTCGAGAGAATTCCCCTTGTGGGAGAATATGTTCACTGTTAGAATACCACTAAATCAAATTCCCAAATTCCAAGAGACTGAAGGTCCCCTGGTAGCGGAGGTTAGTAAAAGAAAGATGATAAGGGCGTTTGCATAACAAGCCCTGGCATAACAACTGAATGAAGCGATGCATGACGGAAATGACTGGCTTTTGACAAATTGTTGCATGCTGAGTGTGATGCTGGGGACCTCATGAAACACCTTGCTTTCAGCTCTGGCTGCGGTGGTGTGCTCTTTAACCCACGTCAGTGGTGCGAAAAATATGGGAAAAATAGGGTGCTCTAACGAACTGTTTTGACCCAATTATACTTAAGCAAACATATTAAAGATTTAGTAACACAGACTTTAATCGTTGCACTAAGCTTTGAAACAAACTGCAGGATCGTAGGGGGTACATGGTCAGAAGGAGAAAGTAAAAGAGGAGATTTGTGCAGTTGGCTAGTGCAGGTCTCCCAGGCAGGTGCAAAACGTCATTGCAAGTGATGGTACGTTACTTGTGACCCGACGTTTGGGAGGTAACTTATAGCACTAAGGAACAAGTACTTCACTGATTTTTAATTATATGATCACTTGCTGCGATATACTGTGGTACAAACGAACCCTCCACGAGCAAAATCACAATCACTACACTTAGTGCTGAAAATGCTACGTATTGCTTGTATCGTTTAAGGACTCGAACATGACTGCACGCATCGGCCTTGGCCACATAATGACAGCTCTCCACGCTGGTCGATCTCTGGCAGTCTCCCTATTCAATCCCTTTTCCTTGAGATCACAATCTTTGATCTCGTCCCTGGTCACTCAGATTTCCATTCAGTTTCACCTGGGCGCGAGCACCCACATACACAGCTTTAACCATTATCCACTCCCCGATCAAACCTTTCTCATTGCCTACTTTACACACACACACACACACACACACACACACACACACACACACACACACACACACACACACACACACACACACACACACACACACACACACACACACACACACACACACACACACACACACACACACAAAATTCCTAAGGAATTTTGTCAGAGGTCTTCTCCAAATCAACAAAAACAAAGCACAGATCACTTTATTTTCCTATATATTTTTCCTGAAGCTATCGGATAATGAATATGACAGTGTTCCTTTTGCCTGGCATAAACCTAAACTGCATCTCATCAATATTCACTGTTTCCCTTATCTTACCTGTTAGGACCCTTTCCATTACCTTCGTTGTCTGGTCCAAAAGTTTTATGCGGATAATTTCCTCTCTCCAGGGCATCAACCTTCCCCTTGTACACATTTACAATGACACACTTTAGTCAGTCATCAGAGGCAACACAGTCATAGGCAGTGGAATTTATCAGTACAGTTACATATATGTGCGTAATAAGTGAGGCCACGACACAACGTTTCCCTTAAATATATTTTGCATTATCTCACTATATATATCACTCAGTATCACTTACTACAAAGACTCAATAAGTAACATAATTTCTCATGTACCACGTCAAGGAAATTGCAACAAGAGACTTCACCTGAAACAGCTACTTATTTACTTATTTTCCTACCATATCTTACTAGTTATACACTTAGATGGTCCTTTTCTTTATCTGAAAGTACTTGTCTTTTGTGTAATAAAGTAATAACAATCCATAACTACTTTGTAGCTATCGTAATTTTCACTTTCCTTATATACCACCTGCCAACATCGCTCACTGTTTTGTCCGTACACACGGTTACATTAATTTTTATATTTGTGCATACAAACCTAGGATACTTAGAAGTATATACAAGGTTTCTCGGCACTTTGAAGCGTCTGAAGAAGTGTTAGGCACGGATGCACCCTCTTACATCCAAAGGGCGACCTTGCACTCAACACACCTTGACACACGTGCTCCAGTTTTGGCCAATATTCTCCTCACTTCCACTTCCCCCCATTTGGGGTCGCTGACGCAGGTGTCATTAGGTGGTAGGTGACGCCACTTGGGTGACTGAGGACGCATCCTGCCTGGCTGAGCAAAGGGTAAAGGGGAGTAGTTGAGAGAAACAGGGCAACGTCCTCACTCCATTGTGGCCAGTGAGTGACTTCAGTGATGCAAAAGCTTCAGGAAGGGGGGAGAGGGGCACGTGACTCATTCAACGAACATAGAGGGGAATATTAAGCCTGGAAGAAACTAATTTTCCCACAACAATCTGGAAGAACCATTGCAGCTTCCTTCACAGTCCTCTCACAAGGACGATTACACGTAAGGATTCAGACATTTTTCTTGGGTGCTGCAATCAGATCATATTACAGTTAAGATTAGTTAGTGATTTTGGGAATGAATATAAGTATCTTATCTGGAGATAGTGTGTACCTTCCCAGGTTCTTGTTTGGTGTATCACTTGTAAAACCATTTACATCTTCATCTCATAACAGCACTTTTCTGGGCGTTAATCGGTGCTGCAATGCACACACACACACACACACACACACACACACACACACACACACACACACACACACACACACACACACACACACACACACACACACACACACACACACACACTAGATGAAAATATTGATTTATGAGACAAAAGGTCCCATTTTTATCATTTACATGTTGAATATTAAGCCACGATGAGGAATCAAGCCTTTTATAGAAAATCCATCCATCTACATATTTATGAATGCCGAAAAACAATTTTCAGGTTTTCTCTTCACCAACAGTTTTCAACCGACTGCTTGTCAGTGCTGACGTATATAACTGACAAGCTCTGTGGCAGAAGTTGTCATGAACTCTGGAGAATTTTAATACCATTCTGTAGGTAAATAACAAAGCATCAGAATCCATTCCTTAAGATATCAACATTTTAAGCCTTGATCGACATCATACGGCAGAACAGAGATGCGATGGTAGTCAGAAGCTTAGCCTTTACAACGGCACTTCTTCACTGGTGGTTTGTATACAGAGTGTCAATAAATATTTTCATTTTCTTTCAGGATACTTTTTCAACTTTCTTCTGTGTGCATTTATATCTTATCTTCCAAAGGTCATGTAGAATTTTCTTTACCTCTTGAATCTTTTCCTTGTTGAATAAAATTTCTCAATTTATTTCTTGTTTATCTTTTTTGTATGTTTGCTGCAGTTCTCTTACAAGTGTTCCGTTTTGAGTATACTTTACACAGTCCAGTGTGAGATGTTCTAGTTTCTCTGTCCTAGTATCACAATATGGGCATTTGGTTTCTTGATTGGTGTGTCTATTCCTGGCACTTAGTTTCAGGGAGTTTGTTCCGCATTTGAACAATGTAACTAATTCTGGTGCGTTGTTGTCACATATGTTTTCTTCTTGCCCTAGTATTTTCTCCCATTCTCAGTAAATTTTTAAGCTTTGATTTTCTTCTACATCATATTTCCAACATTTTTCGTCCCATTTATATATCATGGCAACTAAGTTTTCTTTTTCATAGCCTCAAGTTTGTTAAAATTTATGGTCAGCTCTCTTATATAATTTTTGCGTTCTGTCACTCATTAATTTTTGGGATTTTCTTTGTTATTTTCAGTTATTTCTTTGATCAAATGATATGTATTTCCTGTAATGATTCCTTGAATGTACTGTAGTTTAGTCCTCATTAACACTGATTTCATTAATGGTGTTCCAACTTCTCTAATGGCAATTATTGGACATGACTTACATTCTTCTACGACTGTTCTATTTACTGATTAATTTTTTTTAGTTCATCAATATCTGTTTTCGTTAAATATATTACATTTGTCCAATATAATATACTTGGTAATGCCACCGATTTCCATTTTTTTCCCCTGTTTGAAGTTTATTACAGCTCTTAGAAATAAATGAGTATGTTTGATTTGCCAGTGTTCAAGCCTTTGCTAACATAATCTGTTTATGGTGTTTGAAGCACTCTTTCTTATCTGTGATGGTTATTCCTAAGTATTTTATTTTTTCCACATCTTCTGTATATTCAGTTTCCTTCGGTTGATCCTTCATATTAAAATTCAGGATTTTAATTTTCTGGCAATTAATCTCTAGTTCATAATCCTTGCTTATATTCTTTAAATTTTTTAGAGATTTTGTTCTGCCTCCACCATTGATCTTGACAACTGTATCCCATCGTCGGCAAAAAATCTAGCTATCTATCTATTGCCAGACCCCTCAATCCCGTTCGGGGTGGCCACAAGCAAATCGCCTCCACGTCGCCCTGTCCCCCGCCATTTCACTGCCCTTCTCCCAACGAACACCCCCCTCTCTCATATACCTCTCCACCCCATCCCTCCATCTCATCCTCGGCCTCCCCCTCCCTCTCCCCCCTCAACCTCACTCACATACACTCTCTTCGTCAGTCTTTCACCCTCCAACCTCTCCACATGGCCAAACCACCTCAGTGTATTCCTCCTAAAGCTTCCTATCACATCCACATCCACACCACAACGCTCCTTTATACCCTCATTTGTCAGCCTGTCTCTCCATGTGACTCCACAGGCTCCTCTTAAATAACTTATTTCCACTGCTGTCACTCTTCACTTGTGTCCCTCCAATAATGTCCAAGCTTCACTTCCATATGTTAGAGTTGGTATCACAATACTGTCATGTAGTAACTATTTCACTTCCATGCTTACTTCCCTGTCTCTTATCACTGCTATCAAGGAACCAGCAACCTTTCTTCCCTGCTGTACCCTTTCAAGCACTTCACCCTCCAAACCTCCATCCTTAGTCATCACACTCCCCAACTACTTAAACGTACTCACATTTTCCAATTCCTCACCATGCAACCTCGCTGTACTTTCACTGACTTCACCTCTCTCTTAGACCATCACTTTACTTTTCCCTACATTCACCTTTAGATTCCGTTTCTTACACACTCTCCCAAACTCATGCACCAAGCCTTGCAGCTCCCCTTCGTCTTCACTCAAGGACACAGTATCATCTGCAAACAGCAGTACAGGGAGTTTCCAAACACTATCCTCTCTCACCAGGGCCACTCCAACATCCACTACCCTACCTTGTACCTCTTTTATTACCCCATCCATGTACAGATTGAACAACCATGGAGACATGACACATCCCAGTTTCAACCCAACCTCCAAAGAGAAAAATTCACTCAGTTCACCATCCACACGCACAGCAGCCTTCGCACCATCATACATACTCTTCACAGCATTCAACAACTTCCCATCTACTCCATATATTCTTAATACTTTCCACAATCCTTGTCTGTCGACCCTATCATATGCTTTCTCCAAATCCATGAAAGCCGCATACAACTTCTTTCCCTTCTCTAGAAACTTTTCCACTAAAGATCTAAGAATGAATATCAAATCTACACAACCTCTTCCCTTCCTAAAGCCTCCCTGTTCTTCTCCAACTAATTTCTCTATTCTTTCTCTAACTCTGTCAATAAGTATCCTACCATACACTATTCCTATTATACTAAGAATACAAATGCCCCTATGGTTACCACACACTTCTTTTTCCCCTTTTCCTTTGTACAAGGGAATAATTATACCTGACTTCCAATCCTCCGGGACTCTACCTTCCTCCCAGGCCAATCTGCACATCTTCCACATCCATTCTACTACTATCTCTCCCCTATGCTTCAGTATTTCACCACACTTCATAAATTCCTGGGGCTTTCCCCAATTTAACTTTCTTCATTGCTTCCACAACTTCTATCCTACTGATTTCTTCCTGTCTTCTCACCTCCCTCCTTCTCCCAGCCATTCCCCAGCCTCTTATACTTGCATTACTTCCATCCTGTATGTTCAACAATTCCTTAAAGTGTTTTCTCCATCTGCTCACTTTTTCTCCCTTCTCCACTAGTAATCTACCATTTTTATCTTTCACTCCCATGCTAACTTCACTTCCACCCTGACTTACTCTCTTCACCTCTTTCCAGAACATTTTCTTACAGTCCCTCCACTTTACACTCAAATTCCTTCCAAATTCCTCATCCACTCTCTTCTCACTCTCTCTTACTGATCTTTTTACCTCTCTCTTTCTTTCTGAATATAACTCTCTCTTCCTCCTCTCAACTTCTTCCACACCCCTATTTCTCATCCATTCATTGTATGCTTTCTTCTTTTGTGCCACAGCCTGTCTTACCTCTACATTCCACCATGCTGTTCCTTGCACCCCCCTCCATCTTCTCTTCATCCCACACATCACATCACATGCTGCACATATTTCTTCTGTGAATATCCTGCACACACATCCTCGTCCCCCATCTGCTCCAATTCATATTTGCCCAATCGTATTCTGCCTTTTTCTCATCCTCTTGTAACCTTTCCACTCTCCGTGCAAATACTCCTTCTTCCCGTCCTTTCCTTCTTCTATTTCTCCATGTTATTTGGATCTTCATTCTGGCCACCACCAAGTAGTGGTCAGAAAGTCCACTCCCCCAACCTCTATGAGCCCTTGCATCCATTACACATCTTTGCATCCTTTCATCCACACACACATAATCAATCATTGCCTTCCATTCATTCAGTTCACCACCCACCCTTCTCATCACTCGCCATGTATACCTGTGGATCATTTTGTGCCTGAAGAGGGTATTGGCTATTACCAACCCCCTCCCAGCACAAATGTCCACTAACGCACTGCCATTCTCATCTATCTCAGCAGGAACACCCCACTCACCCACTATTCCATCCACCTTCACATTCCCTACTTTACCACTCATATCACCAATCAAAAACACTCTCTCATTCCTTCCAAACTTTTCCATGCACACTTCCACATTTGTCCAGAACTCTTCTCTCACTCTACTTGCACGATCTTGCGTTGGCACATACACGCACACAATCGCCCACATTTGTATTCCAACTTTCAATCTTACCCACACAATCCTTGACCCAACTGATCTATACTCTCTTATGTTCTTCTTCCATCTTTTACTCACAACTATACACACTCCTTCTTTTGCCCTCTCATTCTCACCTACTCCTGAACATATGATGTATTCCATCCATACTGTCATTCTCTCACACTCTCTCCTGGCCATTTAGTTTCAGTTACTCCACATACATCAGCTTTCGTATCCCCAAGCACCTGGACAATCTCTCTCTCTCTTTCACCTCATCATTCGCACCTCTTACATTCTATGTTGCGATTACCATGTCCTTTGTCCGGTCCTTGGTCGTCATCTTTTGGTCAGTCCTTGTCCGAGGCTTCTTGTTCGTCTTTTTAGTTAGTGGTTTTCCGGGGAGGGGCAATAACCCTCCGCCAACCCTTTTAGTCGTCTTGTACGACAAGCAGAGATACTGGGGGAGTATTCTTGAAAAAAAAAAAAAAAAAAACTATCCCTAGGGGTCAAAAAATAATGTAGTTAATTTCACTTTGTCGTCTTTATGTCCAGTCATTTTCTTTTCCAGTTTATTTAAATATTTCAAAGGTGCTCAATTTAAACAAATTTGTTGGTGCAGTGCATCCTCGGTTGATAACACTCATTACCATGATCTCTTATTTTATTATCTGTTCTGCCTTAAGGTGAAATTTTGTTTAAACTTCTTTGTAAATTTTTGCTCCTGTTATTTAATTTTGTTACTTCGAAAATTTTCAGTACATTAGTCATTCTTTCTCTTTTGAAAGTCATAGGCTTTACAAATGTCTACTGATGTCACGATCAATGGTGTCTTTTCTACATAACTCGTTTCAGTACAGTATCAGAGTATCATTAAGATATTCTCAATCCTTCGACCCATTGTAAATCCTGTCTGCACTTCTTTATCTTCATTGTTCTCCTCGATATGTATCTCTGTTCGTTCTTTTACTATCGCTATAAAGGTTTTATAAGCTATTCCTGGTAAGGCTCTTGGTTTGAAATATTTTATCAGTGGTTTCTTTGTTTAGGGGATAACCATTGTGTTTAATGTTTTGCACAAGTCTGATATCTCTCCTTCAGGATTTGTATTGTTACAGTCAATTAGAATGGTAATGCTTATGTCACTTTCTAGCATTTTTTTGAACAAATCTCGTTTCAGACTGCCCTGACCTGATGGCTCTTCATTATTACTACTTTTTTTTTAAATTATGCAATCACCTCTTCTCTATTTATATCTTCATCTGCTGTTGGTGCCATGTCTAAATGTCCTAATTTACTAGTTTTCTCTTGTTTTCTGCTTTGATTTCATCCGTGTATTTCATCCGTGTACAGTATATTTTTCTTTCTTCACTGTTCCAGTAATTCTTTCTTTTGTTTGGATGTTTTTGCTATATTTTTATCCAAAATTCATCCAATTCCTGTCCCAGATCTTCTATTTGTACAATACTGTTATCCTCTCCAAATATTGGTAGCTTTCAGTCCACTTCATTTTTTTCCTGTTAGTTTGTTTATGTTTCAATTTGCTTCTTTCACCACTTTCTTCATTTCTTTTGCATTTTTTTCTGTGTGTTTCCATTTCCTTCTGTCATTTGCTTAACTTTGTATTTTTGTTTTCAGTACATTCGATTTAATCTCTCCTTTTCAGGTCTTCCACAAGCATTTCTTCTTTCTTTATTAATCTTTCTCATCTTAATCCCGTCTCTTATTTCTTGGTTCATTCATGGTTGTTCCATAGTCATTTTCTGTTTCCTGTTTATTTCCTTCTTATACATCTTTAGCAGAGCTTTGTCAGTTGCATTTTTCATTTGTCATTGTAGTGTATTGATATCATTTGTAGGGGATGCCTCTATACTTTCTTCTACCCAATTTACATATTTTGTTAATGATTTCTGATCTGTTTTGTAATGTTCTTTACTTATCAAGTTTCCATTTTTAAAATCCTCATTCTTCCCAGTGTTGAAGTATACTTCAAGTAACAAATTTTTTTTTCCTCATCTATCTTCATTTTTTAAATTTTTCATCAAAGAATAATTTGCTAGCGTCATCATCATCATCTGGACCTTCTTTCCCACCCTAGGGCAGGGTCTTTTTCCTTAGTGGTTCGATCTTCACAATTTTCATCTATAGTAGAATTAAGTTTCTTTCGGCCATCCACCTTACCACTATTTTCCCGCCTTCATTCACTCCTTGTTCACCTATCTATCTATCTATCTATCTATAGCCCGACGCCCTAATCCTGCAAAGGGTGGCCGCAGACAAAACGCCTCCAAGTCGCTCTGAAACCCACCATTTGACTACCCTCCCCCCAACCCACCCCCCCCTCCCTCATATACCTCTCAACTCCATCCCTCCACCTCATCCTCGGTCTACCCCTCCCTCTCCCTCCCTCCACCTCACCTACATACACCCTCTTAGTCAGTCTTTCATTCTCCATTCTCTCCACATGTCCAAACCACCTCAGTGTATTTCTCCTATTCTTTTCAACCACATCCACATCTACCCCACAACGTTCCTTCACTTCTTCATTCGTCAACCTGTCCCTCCACGTCACTCCACATGCTCCTCTCAAGTAACTCATTTCCACTGTTCTCACTCTTGACTTGTTCCCCTCTTGCAAGGTCCACGCCTCGCTTCCATACGTCAGGGTAGGGATCACAATACTATTATGCAGTGACTTCTTAACTTCCATACTCACCTCCTTATTTCTCAACACTGCTTTCAGTGAACCAACAACCTTCCTTCCCTGCTGTACCCTTTCACGCACTTCATCCCCCAAAGTTCCATCCTTACTCATCACATTACCCAAGTACTTGAATGCACTCACATTCTCCATATCCTCACCATCCAACCTCACTGCACACTCTGTGACTTCATTCCTCTCAAACACAATAACTTTACTTTTGTTTACATTATCTTTCATATTCCTCCTCCTACACACTGTCCCAGATTCATTCACCAAACCTTGCAACTCCCATTCATCTTCACTCAACAATACTGTATCATCAGCAAACAGCAACACCGGAATCTTCCAAATCTCACCCTCATTCATTAGAGCCACCCCCACATCCACTGCCCTACCTTGCACCTCCTTTACAACCCCATCCATGTATATATTAAACAGCCATGGAGACATCACACAACCCTGTTTCACTCCTACAATGAGATCAAAGAATTCACTCAGCTCACCATCCACTCGCACCGTAGCCCTAGCTCCCTCGTACATACTCTTCACAGCACTCAACAATTTCCCCTCCACTCCATATATCCTTAATACCTTCCACATACCTTGCCTATCTATTCTGTCATAAGCTTTCTCCAAGTCCATAAAGGCAGCATACACTTTCCTTCCCTTCTCTAGATACTTTTCCACAAAACATCTTAGAACAAATATCTGATCTACACACCCTTTTCCCTGCCTAAATCCCTCTTGTTCTTCTCCAACTAGCTCCTCTGTCATATGCCTAACCCTATCAATGAGTATTCTACCATATATTTTACCAGTCACACTAAGAAGGCAAATACCCCTATGGTTACCACATACTTCTCTTTCCCCTTTTCCTTTGTATAAAGGAACAATTATAGCTGATTTCCAGTCCTCTGGAACCCTTCCCTCTTCCCAAGCCAATCTACACAACTTCCATATCCACTCCACAACAATCTCACCCCCATACCTAAGCATTTCACCACACACTCCATCAATTCCTGGGGCCTTTCCCAACTTAATCTTCTTCATCGCTTCCACTACTTCCGCCCTACTGATCTCTTCCTCCCTCCTCTCATCTCTTCTTCTCCCAGCCATTCCCCAACCACTTATACTCGCACTGCTCTCACTCTCTACATTCAACAAATCCTGAAAATGCTCCTTCCATCTCCTCAATTTCTCTCTCTTCTTCATCAACAATCTATTATTCCTATCTTTCACTCCCCTACTAATTCCCTTTTCACACTGCCTTACTTTCTTTACCTCCTTCCAAAACAATTTCTTACTCTCCCTCCATTTCACACTCAGATTCCTGCCAAACTCTTCATCCACTTTCTTCTATTCTCCTTCACCAGTCTCTTAACCTCACATCTCCTACTCACATATACCTCTCTCTTCTCTCTCTCATCTTCTCCCCTACCTCTACTCGCTAACCATTCACTATATGCCTTCATCTTTTGTTCCACAGCTCGTTTCATCTCATCATTCCACCATGCTGTCCCTTGCACACCCTTGCATCTCCTCCTCACTCCACAAACCGCCTCACACGCTGCGCCTATCTCTTCCGTGAATATCTTACATACGTCTTCCACCCCTTCCACCTGCTCTAGCTCATACCTTCCCAATCTTTCTTCCACTATGCTCTTATACTCTGTCATTTTCTCACTATCTTGCAATTTCTCCACTCTTCTCACAGGAGCTGCTTCCTCCTTTCTTCCCCTTCGTCTCCTCAACCATTTTCTTTGCAGCTCTACCTTGGCCATCACTAAGTGATGGTCCGAGACTTCATTCTCCCACCCTTTCCACTCTCTTGCATCCAACACTTGTCTTCTCATTCGCTCATCCACACACACGTAGTCTATCATTGCCTTTCGTTCAACAAGTTCACCATCCATCCTCCTCATTACTCTCCATGTATACCGGTGGATCATCTTATGTAGAATGTAGGTGTTGGCTATTGCCAACCCCTTACAAGCACAGATGTCCACCAAAGCACTACCATTCCCATCTATGTCATCTGGCACACCCCACTGACCAACCACTCCATCCATCCACTCGTACATTCCCAACTTTGCCATTCATGTCTCCAATTAAAAAGCACTCTCTCGCTCCTCTCAAACTTGTCCATACATGCTTCTACTCTCGCCCAAAACTCATCTTTCACACTTGACACTCGATCCTACTATCTCTATATGACCGTTAAAGTCTCCTAAAACGGCTAATGGCCTCTCACCAACTTGATCTATTAGTTTTTCAATTTCTGATTTGAATTTCTCTCTTTTGTTACTGTCATCATCATTGTTTCCTGTTGTTATATACGGTAGAATCCAGTGGAAACTTAGGCCATTCGCTTCACAAGTCACATATAGTAAGTCATTATTTTCCTTTTTTTTTTTTTTTTTTTTTAACTACACATTCTTACCATTATAAATTAATGCTATTTTTCTACTTTTTTCTTTTCTTTCACTCCTCTCATACTATAAACCACTTTCAACTCATCACTTACTTTAAAGTTCATATTTCATGTGTGTTTCTGTTAGGAATATCATAGCGTTGTCTTCCAATAAATTCATTAGTTATGCTAGTTTTGTAACTGTTAATCTTTGAATGTATAGTAACACTATTTTGAAATAAGTTTCAGTTTCATTTTTAGTTTGTGTTTTAAAAGTTAATGGTTCTTCTCTGTAAACTTCCTCTCTTAATAAACCACCCCTGCTCTCCTCTGTCTCGTTTTTCTTTCAGTTCTTCCCAAGTGCTTTGTTCTCTTCTCATTGTTTTTGAGTCATGTCGGGAACAATCCCTACTTTTTTTTTTTACCTTTCTTTTTTATCTTTCAAGTTCTTGACATTTTTCATAATTTCCCACTTTGTTTTCGCTTCATTCATCATCATTAATGGAGGTCGAGCTTTACGTCTGCCTTAATTTACCATTTCTTGGGTTCCTTCATTATTTCTCCCTAACCTGACTACTTCTTCCACTTATATATGACTTATCCCTGACTCATTAGTGAATATGTCCATCCATGCTGCTTTATATCTATCTTTCTTTCCTCCTCCTCCTCCTCCTCTTTTGGTTCAGGCACATGGAATATCGCCAAGTACTTCATCCTCTTCTCTTTGTCTTCTTTCATCGATTCTGTCACTTGGTCATTGATAGAGCCTACATTCTTTTCCAGTTTTTTTTCCCCTTATCTTCGATTTGCTTTCATTTACATTTTCTCTGTCTTCTTTTTCTTTTTTAAGATTTTTTTGCAGCTTCAGATTTTCACTCCGTCCTTAACTGTACGTATTTTCCTTTGCACTTGTCACAAAACCACTGCAGTTTAATCTTCAACTTTTATATTCCTTTCTTGTTAACCCAACACATCCTCCATGGAACCACATATGGCACAGGTCGCACTCTACTACTTCCTGGCTGTCTCTCACTGCTCCTTCGCATTTTCCAGTTGTCCTCCTCCTCTTCTTCCATTGATTGTTATGTGTCGACTGCACTGGCATTGGCTTCTTCTGGTTGGTTTATTGTGGAATTTTGGATTATTTGATCTGTGTTTTCAGTTCAATTTCTTCGTCCTCGGATGGGCTCCTCTAAGTTAATGCATTAGAAGCAATGTCCATTAAACCCCTGAGTACTGTGACGCATTTCATTATTTATCGTGATACCACTATATGATTATCATATCTCTGTGGTTAACGCAACTTCTTCAAGATCATTAAAGACTCTCAAGATGAAGAGAACGTAAAGTATGTCAACGAAATGAAAGACTTAAATGCATCTGACGTAGATAAGCTCAGTAGCTTCGGCAGAAAGTGCCCTACTTGTGTCACATCTGGAGGTGGTTGGTAGCGTGACCTGCGTATGCCTAATGTCAGTGACTTGTACCATAACTCCAGTGATGGTATGTGTTGTTCATTCTGACAAATTCCAGATCATTTTATTCAGCTTAATCAGTAAATAGTGTATATAATAACAAGCGATATCCATTACCTCTCACTGCAATTCTGTTACAACCAACTTCATTATACATAAGTTTACCTCAGGGATAACCACACGTAGTGTACTGTATGTGTTAATGTTAAAATGGCATATTCTGAAGGTACTTTTAGGGATGAACTCTTGTAGTGTACTGTAGGTGTTATCAGGTGTCATATTTTGAAAGAAGTCTAAGGGATGACCTCTGGTGGGGTACTGTACATGTTAATTATAAGGTATCGTATTCTTAATCTTGTTTGCTGTTATTGGCTATGAGCATGACCAATCTCTCCTTAGGGTTTCAGTGGAACGGTACCTGAAGTGTTCTGAACTTATCTCTGATCTGATTTTTTTCCTGATAATTTCAAGCAGTTATATCACAGGCTGTTTTGATTGTTGTAATTCATACAGATATACCAACCGATGATCATACTAGCTGGCGATGATATAGACCAGTGGCCTTTTATGAAAGATTTTGGTGATTGAAGGAATTCAGTGCAACCTGCATATGTACCTTTTACCTGCACCTTGATATTTGTACTTAATTCCTGCTATCAGTAGACAGTACTTGGAAGGATCCTCTCTGACTGAAGAGATTAAAACAAAATCTGTAGGTTTCAGTGCTACACTATTTTGTCTGATTTAGTTAAAATGTCTCTGGACCAGGATGTCTACCACATTTTGTTCACGGAGGTCTTTACTGCAAACAGTTTTCTTTTATATTGTTTTTCTCAGTCAGATTAACACCATATTCTGTTAGTCTGTTTGTCTGTTTGTACCCTGTAATTAGCTGAAACCGTGCATTACAGCGAAACAATTTTTGAATCAACGTGCCGAAAATGCGTTGGCTTAATGAATGCGTGGAAAAAAAAAAAAAAAAGTTGCAATCGGCCTCCAGTTACCAAAAACATTTATAATTAACCACGTCAATAACTTATATTACACAGTAAATACGGCGGGGCATTTCCGTGGAGTTTCATGTCTATGCATAAATGAGTGAGTGAGGGAGAGAGAGAGAGAGACAGACAGACAGAGACTTGTCTGTCTGTCTGTCTGTCTGTCCTCTATGGAAATCAAGGGGATGCATACAGAACTCTTTTAACAAGCCTGACCAGTGTAACTTCTTACGAAGAATTTAAACGTTTGGAACGTGTACATTACATAAGCTAAAGTGGCTCCTCTGATGGCCAAGAATATAATTAATCAGAAATACTCAAGTCAACATGGTGGAAAGGTGGAAGCCAGGTGCAGTTGATTTTTTTTTTACTTTTATACCCATACTATCAGCTACAGCCCGCCACATGGGAAGACGGATTGGTGGGCTGGGTTGGTGTGTGAGTGGGTAGTGGGGAAATAGGTCCATGGTAGGAATAGGTCCATGCAGAATATAACCCTGGGGAAATGGACCCAAGGATTAAATGGGAACACGAGGGTCTTCTCCCACAAGGAGTGGCCATCCAGGGTCCCAGATAATGCACAGTCATTGGGTTTTTACCCAGACAACACCGGGTACCCGTTCTATTTACAAAATATATATATATCGTGCTATTTTTAAAGATAATGTGCAAGTTTCTTCCAATTCAATGCACAGTACATAAGAAATGGTGTAATGGAGTGGAACAAATCTTTGACATTTACTGAGGACTGCCTTTACTGGTGTCACATGCTTATTTGTGAACATTATCCTTGGAGAGAAAAATATCAATTCGGTTTTTGTTTCAACTACATTCTGGCTTCCCGGAAACAGGTGGATAAAACTGAGGGAAAATTGACTGACTGATTATAATTAAAATCTGGCGGCACAACTGCCAGGGTCATATGCCGCCAAACAACAAGGTAAAGGACGCGGGAAATAAAAAGTGCTTATTCAAAATGAAGTTAACTTAATATTAGAAACAGGGCGTCGATAATAACAAAAAGAATAGTTTATAAAATACCATTTACTAATAGAAGTGAAAGGAGGTCCGTCTCCTGAAGAAAACTAAAAACATCAGTAAAATCGCCGGAAGCTGCCCCAGGCATAGAGGAGAGAGAGTCGACACCATCTGCCCCCTTACTCTAAGGAATCTCTGACGTAGGTCCCCCAGACTTGGACACTCGACCAGCAAGTGTCGGACAGTAAAACGAACGGGAAAAGGGAAGGTAAAGGGTTGTGTTTGTTTGACACTAAGGACGCCTCACACAAGCTAAATCGCGGCCGTTTTTTTCGACGATTTCGGCATTTCTCCCGGAAAGGTGTTCACACGTAAGGGGACCGCAGAGGCAGGAAAGCGGCTACAGTGTTTACAAAGATGGACAAATATTTCAGTTCAATTCAGGCCAACTGCCACTCAGCTTTCCGGTGGCTTCAGGGGCCGTGTGCATTAATTAAGCATAAAACCATGTACAAGCTTCCTTTTGTGTACCTTTAACTCATATTTAAATAATCATACTTTTATACTCATGCTCATACCAGATACACCCAAACTGGAATGAACGTTAAAGTGAGAGTAGTAGTAGCAGTAGTAGTAGTAGTAGTAGTAATAGTAGTAGCAGTAGTGGTAGGAGTACTAGTAGTGGTAGTAGTAGTAGTGTAAACACACGAGATGTCTTATTCGTCTTCGTTCCCAGAGCTTTGCCTTGTTCGGTGTTTCCATTTAAATCGGTCCGGCCTCTTTCTCTCAATTCCGGCAAAAAAAAGACCGACATGTCGGTCTCTCCATGCCGGCGAAAAAAGCGGCCGGAATTTTTACCGGGGAGCAAATTCCGGCAAAAAACGGCCGCGATTTTGCTCGTGTGAACTGGCCTGAGAGAGAGAGAGAGAGAGAGAGAGAGAGAGAGAGAGAGAGAGAGAGAGAGAAAGAGAGAGAGAGGAAGTGCAGGTTGGAAAGCCAGCCAGAGAGACTGCTGAGATTATAAATTGGCTGGGGAGAACGGGTCTGAGAATGACAGTGTAGGGAATGTGGAGTACCAGTGAATGTGCCTGGAAGTGAGACTGAGGGGAGAGCAGGAGAAAACGTGCGTATATGAGAGTGAAGGTAGAGGTGCGTAAATGTGCCTGAATCTGGCCGTGAAGTACATAAGAATTCTTGCGAGCGTGAGCGCCAAGGCAAACGTGAGAGAGAGCGAGGGTGAAAGTTGTCCAGGTGTAAAACCGATAATGGAAACTGCCGGTCCCATGTACCCCTCTGAGGCGGATAGAGACCTGAGGTTAAGTTAACGTAGTAATGGAACAGTTTTAATAGTGTCGGTACGGTCACGATTTAACGATTTTCCCCTGTCATCATATGATTTTAATCATTTTAGCTGGATGTTAGAAAAAATTTAAACGATTACACTACTCCCTGACATACGATGGCTAATTGTGTTTCTTAGAGCCAAACGATGAAATCAACGAGGGAGAGGTTCGTCCTAGATCATTATTACTCTGTGTGGGAATGCACAGAGTAAAAACAAAAGAATAACATACAGTACGGTGAAAGTGCTGAGGAACATAATATGGTAGAAGTGCTAAGGAATCCTCTGTGTTCACACAAATATAGCTGTACAGTTGCCAGACCTCAGTGGCATCAAGAAAAAGTAATATCAGCAAAGTGGCCTGTACTTCCATTAGTCAACAACACTACCTTATGCTGAGGGTTAGCCAGACATACAAACACAAACGCGTGCAATACACACACACACACACACACACACACACACACACACACACACACACACACACACACAAGTGCATATGCACAAGCACAGAAAGATATTCACATAGCCAGACACCCTGACACTCACACTCGTTCGCGCACACATATAGATATATAGACACCCACGTAGACAAACACACCGACAGGCATGCAGACGAAATCAGATAAATACAGAAACACACTCATGCACACAGGTAATGAGACAAACGGATAACTCCATACACAAACAGGCAGACAGACAGACACAGAAAGACAGACACACATGGAGGCTCAGTGATAACGTTCTCGCTTGCCATTTGATAGACGGGAGCTCGCGTCTCGCTCAGGATGCGAAAAGTTTCACTGACGAAGTGGGTGGTTACTGTCCCCCTGGAGCAAGGGGACGGGTGTGTGAAGGTCACAGCCTTGCCCTTAGATCGGACTATATGAACTCTCAGCTCCCTTCCGAGAAGGTAAAAACTGATGATCATGACCATCAACTGATCCTGACCGACCCGA